>NC_054373.1:121203652-121543652 GCF_017654675.1 Xenopus laevis
AGCATGCTCTTGCCCAGGGCAATGAGGTATAAGCTGAAGGCAGGAAGTCTGATACAGAAGCCCATGTGTACACAATAGAAGGAAAGAAATGCAGTGTTTCTTTTGAAAGGGGACTCAGAGCAGCACTACTTTGGGGGTTTTCTGGTATATTTAGATGGTTTTCTTTCTGATAAGGCTTACTTAGTTTTAACCTTTCCTTCTCCTTTAAGTGAATATCTGTGCAATTGCACAACATTGGCAGTTCCCATCAACAGTCCTGGGGCATGCAATAACATTATTATTATTCCCTGTGAGAATTTACAAAAACTATTATATTGTCAAGGGATGTAGTAATAATACTACATGAACTAAGTCAATGAGGTATCTAGCACCTGCATGGTTCGATCTATAGGTATAATATATCCTGGTTAAGTGTTTTTGATATAGTTATTGATAGGTGAATAAATTAGACTGGCACAAATTTGTGGCGAATTTCCGCGTTACGCTGCGAAAATGCACCTGCGAATTTTCGTCTGTGTCAAAAAAATTTTTAGGCGCGAGTCCAAAAAGTCACTTGGGTCAAAATTGGCATGAGTTAACACTATTCAGATGCCCATTGACTTTAGTACCAGCATCAGCTTGGATGCAGGCGTCAATTTCCGATTTTCAAGAATTCTGACATTTTCACGATTTTTTTGTGAAACTTTCCGTTTTCACGATTTAGCTGAATTTCCGATTTTCAAGATTTCTGACATTTTCATGATTTTTGTGTGAAAATGTCAGATTTTCACGATTTTTTCATGAAAATGTCAGAATTTCACAAGTCAACACTATTCGGATGCCCGTTGACTTTAGCGCCAGCATCAGCTTGGACGCAGGCGTCAATTTCCGATTTTCAAGATTTCTGACATTTTCACGATTTTTTTGTGAAATACAATACTGCTAAAGGGACATTTTTTGTTTATTACAGTTTTTCTTTGTACTTTATTTTCTGATATATGATGAGATTACTTTATTTACATTTACTAAGTTTTAGTATTGTCACCTCAGCTTTACAACAATTGAAGATGACCAAGAGCCTAAACTAAAGCGATGTTAACATAATAGCACTAAATCAAAGTTAATGTATTTCCACTTTACTCCCAGCAAGTAAATGATTAAACAATATCTCTTTAAACTTCACAGATTGCTTTTTTTTCTTCTCTTGCTTATGAGATCCATATGTGCAATTAAAAAAAAATCAATTAAGGAAAAAAAAAAAGTCGGTTTCTACAAAACGAATATAAAATTCAGCTTGAGACCAGTTTTATAAGTTAATATTATACTTTTTTGAAAGAAAATAATATCTGCTTGTAAGCTTTAAGGAACACTGTAATTATGATAAAAATGTTGTTCAAAGTTAAATATAAAGTAATCAAGATGCACAAATAGTATGTCATAGAATGATAATCATTCTCCCTTAAATACAAACTGGATGAAGTGCATTAGCTGCATATAAAGTATACCGCCTTCAGCTTATACTAAGAAAATAATGGATTTGAATACTCACAGCACATGTGAGACGGAACGTCTTATGTATAACGTGTAATTTGTCAGCAATGCTAACTTAAAAAGGCTGAAGTGATCTGCCTCTTATTAAACTTGAGCACACTGTTTATTCAAATGCAAGTGCTGCTCTGCTAAGTCTTAGTCTGTAACCAAGAGATACCCTGTTCTATGAGATACCGAAAGGGTAAACTGCCTTAAAAAAGTAATAATCTTCAGATGACACGTCTCTTTGGTAATATAGAAATAAACCTTATTTTATTTTCTAAAGGGTGGTAGGTTCAGTGTTGCTTCTGGCTTATTGTTTGATGATTTTATCATCTGACATAATCTTTACATGACCTTTAGGCCATCAGCAGCAGCTAAACGTCAAATGATCATCCATTGGAGAATGCACTGATTGCAATTTTAGGAAATTATGTTTGTATGTAGCATGTTATAATCAATCAATCTAGCTATCTATCTAAATATTTCTTATTTTTCATCATGTGTTAGCTGGTGGAATTTGAAAATCTCTGTACTTCAGAGTTTTCGGGGAAAATTCACGAAAAAATGGTGAAATTCTGAGCTTTTCCTGCAAAGGTAATTTTCAGGAAAATGTAATAATAAATAAGCGTGGAAAACACGAGCAGGTTAAATCAGAGTTTGTAGCAGCCGATATTGAGATAAATTCAGACCTTGATAAATAACTCTCTTAATGTAATATAAGGAAGCAGGGTGTGACAGAGTTAGTTGGGCAACTTCTCCATCCCTCTCTGCTTAAATTGGCATTGGCCAGTTTATATTCCCACAAAAGTATGGATCTCATAGAATCCCTTCCCAATCTTTTTCAAGCTGTTTGGAAGACATGCAGCTTCCAGAATCCAACCCTCTCTTGTTGATGATGATGATGTTGATGTTGAGGGGGGGGGTGATTTAGTTTTATTGCTGCAGTTGGGGGGGATACATTCGCTCTGAACCCCAGGGTTAAATTAATGGGGGTATTTGGCAAGTCGAGTGTGTAACTCGGTTGGCCTGGGACCCTGAGAGTAGTTGGCTTTGGATGGGGATGGGTAAAAGGAGGCACAAATCAGTAGTTATAGTCTAGCTCAGGGTTAGTTCCCCTTTGACATGACATGATTTCTCATGTCAAATATTTGTTATACAAACTATTTTGTAATAAGGATAAACAAGAATACATGGTTACTGATGTTCATTGTTATTGTTTATACATAACTGCTGCCATCTCTTCCAACTCTGGTGTCATTGAGTGTTAATGAGGGGGTAAAAAGGGCTGTTTGGAGGTTAGGATTCCAGAGAGTGGGTTGCAGTCTCAACACTGCATCTGTCATGAATGGAAACTAATGTTTGTTTCATATTCTGAGCAACAAAGAGAAGGGGGTGTGAAGCACAACATCTCCAGGAAGAGAATTGAAGGGGGTTTATGTGACATCATGTTGCGCTGCAAAGAGGTGCACAAACATTTGCCAGGGCTGCACATATACTGATCGCCGACAGTGGAAGAAATAACCTGTGATATCACCCTATTGTTAGTTATGAGATGCAGTTTGGTGTTGAAAAATTAGTATGCAGAGTGAATTAAATGGTTAACTATGTATTATCCAAACAAGTTCATTGTTCCCTATCAGCAATTCATTTTTTTATTCAAAGGACATGTAACCTCCCCCCTAAATGTAATCAGTGAACAGCCTCTTTGAAATCTTTAGATACCTGCCACTCTGGTTGTTAAAAGGTTAAAAGTAAGACTGCAGCATCACCGTAATCACTTAGAATTCCTTCTCCTCTTCTAACCCACTTTGCCCCCTCCCTCAGGAATTCACTTTGGCTGTTGGCTCATGAGCATGCTCAGTTCTTCTCAGCTCAGATTACTAAACACACCCTCCAGTCTATCAGCCAATGAAGAGATGGCATTGCTGGCTCCAATAGAAACTCTAGCTTTCTGATCCTATATCTTTATCCTAATCACCTCTCCTGAGCTCAGCTTAACCATTACAATGCTCAACCCCAGCAGAACTTTATATCAAATTATGTTGTGCGTGTGTAAACCTGCATTCTGTATTGCTTGAACTTTACAGCATGCTTGTCCTGTTTACATATGTCAATGTTACTGATGATGTGTCAGAGGGAAAATAGCTGCCGGGTTAAAGCTGCTATTTGTTATATAAAAATGTGATGCTAGTAAATGGAGGAGGTATAATCAGTAGAAATGATGTGACATGTGAGAAAAATATGCCCTACTTATATACATTTTAGGAAAATATAGGCTTTACATGTCGTTAAGGGACTGTAACCAAAAAAAAAAACAAATAAAAATTACTATCGCAAGTAATATTTAATTTCAAAAAACGTAATTGTCATTGCAGTTATATAGTAACTCTTCACAAAGCCAGCATATACTTGTGGGGACCCATAGGGTTAATAGCCCTAATATTCATACCCTATGAGTAAACCCTGTGGATGTTCAATAAACACTTTTGTTTTGTTGTTTGCAAGAACCTCTGGTGCTCTCTGTCTTTATTTTTCCGTATCGCAGCAAGAGACGTTTAGTTGCACCCATACATTCCTCTTCCACTTTGTGAAAGCCCTCTCCGGATGAGAGAGTCCAGTGTAACCCATGTTTTACTGGTACTAGTCGGATAAGGCAGTTATTGAGCCAAAATAGAGCTTACATACTTAACAGTTACACCCATCCTAGAGGCAATGTTCTGCACAGCAGTGATATGTGTTAATCAATGCTGCCAGGAGTGTTACATTGGCTTGCCACTGGGGAAACACAATCTGCATAGCCTTATGTGCAGTGCTCCTGCCTCTAGTAGCACAATCATGGCAACCTCCATCTGTTACCCTGGGCAGAGCAAACTGTACATGTGCACCATGGAAGCACAATGTCTTGGAAACATTCTGCTGCTAGGGGGGTGCAGTCTATCAAGCTTATTTGTAATTAACCAAAAATATAGAAATTCCTCCTAATTTAGAAAATTAGTTTGTTCTTTTAAAAAAGCTAATCTCTAAAAACAAGGTTGAGAGTGCGGTACATGAGTAAAAGGGCAAAGATCTGTCTGTACTACTACAATCAAGTAAGTCAGTTTAGTGATGAATCATACATTGTGCGTTATTGGTAGATACTTCACATTTATATTTTAAATATTACAGTACCGGCAACAAGTTAAGACTTTTGTTTTCAATATGATGTAGACATTTTTTGTACCTCCATAAACAAGAAACATACATTATTTCTCCAAGATTGTGAGATGGCAGGTAGGAGAGTATTTGTAAAATAGTATATATGACATATACAAATGGCAATGCTTCTTCCTTTGGCCAATATATAGAGGCCAAGGTGCTGCAGGTATAGATTATGCCTCTCACTTGTATATTTCAATAATGAGATCCAGCTGTAAGATATCTGTTGTGGACAATATATGGCTCCACAGTGGAGTTTGTGACTACAAATGGTGTCTTCCATAGGTCATATTTTACAGCTTCCTCTAATTAGTTTGTGTGTGTATTATTAAATAATTATCTACATCAATCCAAGAACATGCTGTCAATGGCCTTTTCTCATCCATTGGATTTGATGGAGTATAAGTCCATATGCCTATCAATGGTTACAAAGGGGGTTTCCACAAACCCTGTATGCTACCGTTATGGTGTGAGATTTTGTTCAGTTCTTCTGCTTCAGCTCTAAGAGATCAAGCCAAATACTTTGTGTAATGATCCATTTGTAGGGAGTACTGAATGCTTAAATTATATAAATATTTGGTATGCAAGGTTAATTTCCCTTGTAAATAATACTGTACAAAAGGTTACTTGAAGTTTAGCGCAATAAATATCATAAACATATACATATTGTTAAGACATTCTTGACACTTGCACGCCATTTTTATAGGGTAGACAAAAACAATTTTATGCAAGAAATAAAAACCTGAGAAAGGGTGACAGCTACATATGGACATTTGTTTACTTCTGGATTTATATGATTTATGTATTTGTATACTTAATTTCTACAGTATAATGCTGGCATATTCCACAGCATTTTACAGAGAATGTTTAACCATTCACATCAGATTTATTTCATAAGGCTCCAAAAATAAGGTGCTCAAGAACATTGCTGTTGGCAAGATTCAAATATAAGCACAAATGATCTCTCTCTCTCTCTCTCTCTCTCTCTCTCTCTCTCTATATTCATATCTTGCTTTATAAACCAAAACCTAAAAGAAAAGAAGAGTTTCAGGGAATAGTGTGATTTTTATTGACTTATCAGAATAGGATTGTATCGATATAGGGACTTAGGTGCTTTCTTAACTATAGGACTACTAGGGTAAGGCCTTCTGACAACAAAGCAGGACAGTACACTTTAAACAGGGTCCACTTTGGGTAGCAACACTACACTTTAAACCAGGCAGGTCAAATGCAAACCCTTCAACTGTAAAAAGATACTTGGAGAC
Organism: Xenopus laevis; assembly: GCF_017654675.1. NCBI lineage: Eukaryota > Metazoa > Chordata > Amphibia > Anura > Pipidae > Xenopus > Xenopus laevis. The sequence goes on from NC_054373.1 coordinate 121,209,625, forward strand.
CAAAATCACAAGGAGGGGGAGCGTGAAGGACATTATTTCCACATTTTCTTCTGTTTCATTAGGTGATACACTTGGAAGAATTGCTATGTATATTACAGCAAAATGGTTCCAATTTTTACATGAAAACAGATTTGTGTTGTCGTTGTTCATTTAATATTCCTTGATTATAATATTTATGCATGTTGAGTGGTGGAGCAGCTGCTTAATTTAACCACACAAATGCCATGAAAGACTCTATTGAAAGCTTAAGAGACCACGATAACTGTTTAGATGATAAACATATGGACTCAAGTAATTAGAGTTTTCAGCATGAGGCATTTTTGCTGATACTGATATTTACAGCAATGATTACTACGTGAGCTTATTTTGTCCAGAGCAAATGGAAATCAAGATCCTATATGTTATTATTTAATGTATGTGCTGTTTTAAATTCTCAGAGTCACATATTGTAATATAAAATAAATGCTGTTACACAAATTAGACATAGATTTGATGCAGCTTGTGATCATTCACATTCCTAAGGTAACATTGAAGTATTGCATATCTAGTTTTTTGGTAAATTTTTGCAACTGCAGTTCATTAGAGCATTATGTAAGTAGTACATCTTCCTGCAGAAACAAAGCATACATATAACAATATAAAACATGTTATATATACAGTACAGGATGCTCTGAATGAAGCAAAAGTCAGAACTGAAAAACTAAAATGTAGGTTGCAAATATTTTAATGTTGATATCTTAATTAATCTTGGCCCAAAATAAATTAGGATATTAATGCTGTTTATATAGTTATAGTCTGTGGATTGAATTTTAGAGTCTGTTAAAAGAAAACAAAAAAGACAGATGCATTTTGTAGAAATTTGATTTTGGTTACTTGATTGTATTACAGAAAGCTGGTTTAAAGTTGGGGGGCAGGGAACCTGGAAAATTCAAGTTAAATAGATCCCAGAATATGGCGACTTTATGGCCTGGCAGAATTAGAGCCATGCTGGGAATGGCAGATAAGGCAGCTGAAAAGAGCATGAGCAGACAAGAGACTGCTCATTTCATTGTTTTTATCATCCCAGAAGACTGACATTATTTGGCTCATATTCAAATTGCTGGGAAGTCGCTTTCCTCTGTTTGGGGCAGACTTAATTTTTCCAGATCTTCATAATTTATATGCACACAAAGAATAACATTTCAGTCCAGAAAACGAGACTTGATTGCAGTTGTTTCTTAGCTTACAAGAGAGGACTGGTTTCTGCTGTAATAATGTATATTGACAATTTCTGTTCTAAATGCTTAATTTACTAGCTTTGGCAATCCTCATTTTTAAAATCATCTGTTTTATGACTGCAACAGCTCATCTAACTCTAGGATATCAGACCAATGGCTGTTGGGGATGTCAGGAATGATTATTAAACAACAGCTCTCTGATCTATCCAGCAGAAAACTGTAAATATCTGCCTACATGCTTTAGAATTCAGATGATAGCAGCAGCTGGCACGCACTCATAATCTGGTAAAACACTGGAAGTAAAGAGATATGAGACTATTTACTAAAGGAATGCGAACTGCAAAGAAATAAAAGTATTATACAAACAATGTAACATTCCTTCTAAGAATTCCAGTGTCATTTTAGCCAACAAAATGAATGCAACTTGCACCATTGTAGGAACAAATAAGGTGCGTGGATGTACTTCAACTGGCACATTCTACATTGCATTATGTAATAGGTAGGCAAGTGACAACATGGTATATTATGTTAGTAAAGGTGGGCTCTAGTGGGTGCAAATGCTTTGCCCGAGGCACCAATTTGTGTACCTGAATTATTTCAATTAAAGATACATACAGCAGTTCTACACATATAAAAACTGTACTACATAGATCATGTATCAACAGTTTGTTATCCCTGTGCCATTATTATTATTATTGGCTTTTCGCAAGAAGTTACTCAGTAGGTCCCTATCACATTCACACAACACAGACACACTAGGATGAGAATTGTAAGTCAATTCATCTCCCTGCATGTTTTTTTTATATCCAATCTATCAAGGTAAAGAGTGATTCATAAACATTTATAAACATGTTCCTAGAATGTGTTGATGCTAGACATAACCATATAAGATAAAATGGGGTTTTTTTGCATTTAAAAGAAAAAAAAGGAGAAGCTAGCTCCTTTGCCAGAGATGGACACATTTGCATTAGATTTTATTAGTGGTAATATTTTTTGTATCAATAATTTTTGTTTAATTTTTCATTTATTTACGTAGTTTCTTGTCACAATATCCAAATTGGTAAGCAATTTTTTATTTTTAATGTTGGCCATTGTGTCCACGCAGCATATCAAATTCTATAACATACAATGTATTCATTAATGGAGGGCAAGTTGTCAGCATTGTATTGGTGTTTGCCAATGGTATGAAATTGTGCAGGTCATTTAAATGCAGTATGTGTCATCCTGGCAGTAGGATCTGGACAAACTGGCAGCTATGAGGCAAATGAGATTCAATAACAATAGATATAAAAATCCGTGATGAAGAAGGACCTTGTGTATAATACATGTAGCTGTAGAAGAATGAGAGAACGGTTTTGCAGTGAAACGCATGATTTTGCCAGTGGCAAAAGTTTCATAAATCTGAGCTAAGATTTTGCATGCTGAAAAAAAGCAGAAAAATCATAGACGTCATTATTATCTGTCTTTCCTTATCAACCAATATGACTGAAACCCTCCCCGGCACTACCCCTGTCTATCTTAGTAGCTGTCTATCTAAGGGTGCCATGTATGGAAGAAATAGGCAACATGGGAGGTTCTAATAAAGAAGAGTTATAGCATGGTATAATGCAGCTTCTTTAACAATGTAGGGTAATGTATATTCTATTGCACAGCTAAAAAAGCTTTTACCGCAAAGTCATTTCACCTTCACCATTGACTCCAATGAATTTGATGACATTTTTCTGCGGTTTAGTGAATTCACTGATGAAGCAAAATCACTACAAGCCTGCAACAGGAGGCCAACAAAATACTGTCCTATATGAAAAGTTGTATGGGTTGATAATTTTGTGCAATTTGACTTCGGTAGTCAAAATGGAAATGAATGAAACAGAAACTCAAAAGAAGTTTGTAAAGGGTATAGATGCTCTTATTAAGAAAGGCTGTCCAAAATAGAGTTTTTTTCACACAAGTGGGATATGATAACTGTGTATAAATATTTGAGGACCATCAAATAAACTCTATGATGCTTTATTAACTAACAGAGCCTCTATTTTTGTACAGAACAGTGGACATGGTAATCAGCCTCACTTTGTTTTTCATCATATAGGCAAACGAACAGCATTTTATCTGCAAAAAATGTACAAAAAAATTCAGTCTAGTACTGACTTCTTCAGCAGGCTTAATGACAGTATAATTCTGTTGGAACCAAGGTACTGTTCTTTTGTTTCTATCTTTAATCCATTTCCTTACCCAAGTACTTATGTTCTGTCTTAGGCCATGTATCTTTATTTTATGCAGACAATTAAATTGTCTGCAAAGCAATGTAAAGGAGTGGGATTAAAAGTGTAGATAGGTTGATAAGTTTAATAACGACATTCATTATAGTGTAGAGTCTGAATGTTCTTGTGTTGTGTTTGTCAATTAGTAAGATGTTTTAATAGTCGACAATGGAGATGAGCAGAGAAGAAATTGCAATTAACAATAATTCCAGAGTCTTATCTTTTTATTCCTACATGTTGTAAAGCATTAAATAGCAAATGTTTCGATGTATAAATATCAACAAAAATGTATTTAGAGCATTTAGCATCGGGTTTGCTTTTTTTGTAAAATAAATTGCAGGGTAAATAAATTTGTCAGCCAGAAACAATAAAGTTTAATTGGAACTGTGCAGTAAAAATGTACTTAAAAAAATGTAGAATACATTATATATAAAATATATGCAAGTAAATTAAAATATTAAAAAACATCAAAATACAACACCATTTCAAAACTGAAAGAAACTGTTGTGATTGCCCTGTTTCCTGAAGTAAACAGGGTTGATGGGAACAGAGGAAACAAAGCATAGGGAAGATGCTGAAGCCTTAGTTTATTTCCAACATGATTTGGGCACAAGTTTGTGGAATTTGATGAGCAATAATTTTCAACTATTTTGGCATGGTTGGTTGGTTCACATGACTGGCCAGTATGTACTGAAGGTTATACATTTTTTTCAAGATAAGGCTTAAGTCTTATGGACGGAACTTTTCAAAATATAGGTCTATTCTGTGTGAAAGGAATGTAACTCCTACTGCACAAAAAAAGTATAATCAGGCAGGATTTTAATTGTCTATATATTGCATGTAGATGTGAAACTTGGCTATATTAATCTTATAACAATATAAACGTTATTTGAAATATTCAAGTAAAGGAAAACTAGGGGAGGAGTGACCATATCATGATATCTGTGCCTTATGCTACAAAAACAATCTCTGAATCTGAATACAGGGCCTAATTAATGAAATTCATGATCACATTTTTCTGCGATTTGAGAAAATCACATCTTCTGAAATCCAAGCTTTACAACCTCACATTTTTTAAAATGTATCAATTTAAAAAAATGGAAATTTCAAATAAAATAATGCTGCTAAAACTTGAAGTCAGTAGGAGCTATATGTTTAATAGTCATGCTATGGTATTTGATGCTTTATAAATAGTTCCTACATTTCAAGAAAATTTGCATATATTGGCATATAAACTTGGCTAATCACTTCTCAGTCTAAAATGTGGAACAAATATAGATACATTATAACATTTTAGTAAATGCATAATTCCTTTCTTTGTTTTCTAAAAAAAAAAAAAAAGCAAACTCTAACCTTGAGAGTTTAAGGTAAAGTGAACTGAAAATGGCTTTATCAAGATACCAAACAAGTAATGAAATGAATGGTTTCAATTGACCTAAAATAAGAACAACCTCAAAACCACCGTGTGATGTTCCACAGGGCTGTATAACACATCAGGGGGCATGCAGTGATTAGCTAAGCTCTATGGAACCTTATGGAATATTTGTGAGGAAGGCAACTAAATTCATAAAGGGATGGGAGAATCACAGTGAATCTCAGTGAAACACCACTCAACAACTAAAAGTTTAAGAAGCTAAAGACACGTGTGGTTTGATTAAGGCCATTGCTTCAGTTAATGCTAGGAAAGTCTAATTCATCTTAAATGAAGTTAAAGGATTATAAATGTAACAAGAAACAAAAGAGGGCACATGTACAGCCTTGGGGGTGCAAGTGAAAGAGTACTAAGGGGTACATGAGGACTTGCACCCCCTTGTGGTTGTTGCTCTTTGCATGGAGCGCCACACTGAAAATAGTGGAGTGTTGTTGTCCTGTAGTAAATAGATGCGGTTGAAATTTCCAACTGAAGCTAATTTATTGTTCATCTATTACTGCTTTAATCAGATTAATACTAATAATATAATTAATTAATAATGAGTTTGTTGTAACTATGTATTCAAAAGAGGAAAGGGTTGCATTTGGAACTGATGTCTTAATATATGACAATTATGACACATCTAGAATAGAAAAAGACAAATGGTACATTCTTCACAGTCTATTAACATCTGAAAGCAGTTGCAATGAATGGTTGTGTCCACTAATTAAATAATACTTCTAGCTGAAATGTCAGCTGAAGAAATTAAGACCTGAATATAACTTTTTTTTGTTCAGAAAGATTTTTTCTTCAAGAAATGAACTGCAGCCAATTATAAGTATAGTGAGCTGTAGTGACTTTGAATACTACACATTGTAGAGAGTGAAGTTAGAGATCACCACTGTCCACTAGTGTGATATTCCATTCTCCATTCATTTCAATGGAATTTTTAAAGGCATTTTTATCAGAGTGAACTCTCACTTTTACCAGTTGAGAAATACTCTTTTAAAAATCCCATAGAATTTCAAACTAGTGGACTATGGTGATCTGTAACGTCACTCTTTGATAAACATGCCCCATAATTGTGGACTGGAACAAAGTTGAAAGTTAGGGACAGATTTACTAAAGGGCTAATTGTCCCCAGCGACCACTTCGCACCCATAGCTACACTTTGCCAGGCGCAAATGTGCTCATACTACTCTAATTCACTTAAATGCAGTTTTGTTGTGGTTGCCAAATGCTGGCGACTTTTCACTAGCGTTACTTCGGCAATGCGAGTATTTGAAGATGCGCCAGCGTTCATTTCTGCCTAGCAAAAAGTCTCTAGAGATCTTACGCTTAGGTCAATTTGCATAGGACGGGAAATTTAAAGTTGTATGGATGTCTTTATGTTAAATGTTGGTGCATATTCTTACAAATTACACTTTTAAAAACACATGTCCAGGGAACCTTAATAAAGACAATAGAGTTATTCTAATGCCCTACACATGTGCCCACTGTAAAATGAATGTTCCATATGTTTGCAAATGTATGGGGAAACCGGTTACCCAAAAAAAAGTTTGTAAGGTCTTTTGCAGGCAATCAGGCTGAAAAAGGAAAAGACACCAGCGTTTTTTGGGCTTTGATGCATTTTCGGCTCACAGAATACAATGTAAGTGACAGAAGCTTGAGGAAGATCTAGCTACTTTAATGCACTTCGCCTGGTCTGAGGTGGAGAAGGCGACTCTTGCGAAAGAGGTAAAGTTCAGTAAAATCCACAGTTTAGTGCATTTGCGGAGTAGCGTCTGGTTCCCAGAGCAAAACGTCGCCTGGTGATAGTGTGAGAATGACTGCTAGCACCAGTCTCTTTCGCTAGCGAATTGCACCTGCGCCCGTTAGTAAATCGGCAATGTCCCTGTGGGTGGCAAAAAGTTGCTAGTGTTAGCCATTTCGCCCTTTAGTAAATCGCCCTTTAGTAAATCTACCCCTTTCTAATGACATTTTCTGAAAATCCCCTTTCAGTTTTGCAACTGAAACTATTGGAAATTATTTTTTTTCTCTTGTTTTGCAAGTAAATGCAATACATCATGGTCATGTTGGTCATTCCGTAGCACTGATTGATCTAGTTGAAAATAAAAAAAATACTTTTAACACCCAGAATGTATACAACTTGATTCCCTGCAGCACATGATGAAATAATGTTTTTTTTTACTAAATGTATTAGATATTTGCATACTAAATTAAGAAAAAAGAATACAATTAAAGAATATTGTGACAAAGAGCTACCTGTAGGGCAAGGTGCAATTTGTCAATTGTTTGATATTCTCACCTAGCTCAAGGTTTCATAAAGAATATAGTGAAAACGTTTTTGCAACCATTCATGAATTGTTTACCCAAGAAGTTTCATCTCTGGCTATCAAGTGCTTAGAGGAGGCCATGCTGTTATAGCATTAGTTATTAGGATTAATTTACTAATGTTGGTGCTAAATAGTACAAGTGCAGTGCATAGAAACCCATCACCAGTTATTTAAAATTGAATTAAAGAGATCGGGTAGATAATATGTGGATATGCACAGTTATTTATTCTGTCTGCCTGTATGGGTGGTATAAATGCTTTTTCCCTTTCTTTATTGCTGGCCAGTAAACTTCTTTTTCTGTCCACTTTTTCCCCTCTGCATACAAAATAATAAACTATGCTCTCCACATTTTACCCAGCATTACAAAAATCACCAAAATTGTTACTTACCAATTGTATCTGTTTCCATTCGGTATAATGTGTGCAAAACCTTAGCACTGGATATATGAACTGATTTGCTACCCAAGTGGTAAGCTACATTGGAGTGATCTTCTCTTTTAGCTGGTGTAGCCCATGTAGTCCTTTTGGTAGAGGACTGCACAAACACGACTTCCAACTTCATTATTAATATCGGACTGAGGATAATATATTAATTGAAGGGTCCGTTGTTAGGCTTTCTACGTAGTTAAACTAATAGGGATTATAACATATCAAATCTCTTGCTTCATTTTCATGTTTATTGAGTTGTTTATTGGAAGCTAGTGGACAAATGTTATTACAAACTCCACCTTTAAGGAACAGTATAGATAATTTTTTTAACATAAGCTCAATGAATAGGGCTTGTGATGGACATACTTTTAATTAAGAAATATTACTTCTATTAAACAAGAAAATAAAATCACTTTCACTGTAGAATTTCCTTCCATTTCTTACTGAAATCTTGTTTAATGTGCTCAAGGTTGTATACCATCCCTTTTATTCAGAAAAACAACAAAAGATACACTAGGCGTCTCTTTAGAAAATTGATCATTTTTCCAAAAATAATTAATCTGATAAGTTAAATCAATACCTAAATTTCTACCTTTATATTATGTACAGTAAATGATTATTCTATTCTTTTACTCCAGGCAGTCCTAGTATGTGTGCTTTCTTAAAGCAGTCCATGTACCTTTTAAATAGATATTTTAAGGTCTAGTACTTATCAGATCCGTTGGGAATTCTCAATACAATCTCAGAGTAACCACTGGAGGCAAAGCATATATTGATAAAATCTACTATAGTTTATGATTGCCAAGGATGATAAATCAATTACGTTTTTTCACTGAGGAAATTCTGATGTAGAATCAATGTTGTTTCAATTCATGTCTTACAACAACATTATGACACATATGATGGTTAATGCGTCTCCAGAGTAAATGTTGTGTTAGTAGTCATTATATTTAGTTTTATGAATTTGTTTTCTGCTAAAAAAAGGTGTTTGTGAAGCTTTTATGGATATTTCCTAACAATAATATGGAAATCCTGTAATCTTTCATTCTATCTACCCGTGATTTGATTGCTATTTCAAGATTAATTTCTGGTAGTAGTTCGGTTTACCATCATAATTAAAAAATCAAACAATAACTGTGATGAATGTACATACTGTATAGGCATGCTCTAAAGTACTTATTTCATTGACTATGGTCAATACTATTCCTATTTAATGCAGGTAAGGGACCTGTCCAGAATTCTTAGAAGCAAGTGTGTTCCAGATAAGGGATCTTTCCATTATTTGGATCTCCATTGCTTAAATCTGCTAAAAATCATTTAATCATCAAATAAACACAATAGTATTGTTTTGCCTACAAAAATGATTCATTATATCTTAGAAGGGATGATGTACAAGGCACAGTCTTATTTTTACAGAGAAAAAGCTAATCATTTTAAAAAGTAAATTATTTGATTAAAATGAAGTATATGAGAAAAGGCCTTCCAGTAATTCGGAGCTTTCTGGATAAAAGGTTACCTGAGAACAGATCCCATACCTGTATAACGCCTTAGAATGCTTGCAAAACTTGCAACCTGGAGAGATCAGAAAAGGTAAAGATTATAGCAATCATACACAGTCATTTATCTAATATTTATTCATATTTAATATTACAAACAAAATTAAACAGTAATCCTAAAATGATAGTCAAGTTATCCAGAAAAAAACTTTAAAAAGATTCCTGGATTTATTTAATACTTTTCTTCATTTTGTTATCTTCCTGTGTATTTTTCTGTAAACAATTTGTTTGGGATTTAAGATTACTGTAGCTTTTTTAAAAGAGTCTGCAACTAAAATTGCATGACTGTAATAAAGTCGATAGGCCCATGTCTTAAAAAATGGTGGAAGCAGAAACTGGCTATACATTTTCTAAAATTAAAGCAAACTGTCATTTTTCAATTTTATTCTCATTCACTAAATCATGTGCTTAGTTTTTCAAGCAAAAATATACATTTGATGATAGCACCCCTTTTAGAGAAACAGGAATGGGAAATTGGTCAGAGCCCAGCTAGGGATGTTAATGGAATTCTTAGAGCTCAATGATAGGTGAAAGGTTCTTCCAAACAGGGTTCTGTTGTCAACATCATTACATTGACTTAATCATTTCTAGACCAATTAACATAAACAATAATATGTGGTTATTAAGAATGTTTATACATATTTTTATATTTTGGAAAATATAACATTCAAACAAAATTTAGCTTGTGGCATTACATTTGGATGAATATGTTTCCAGTTAAAGGTATACAACCTTATATGCTGCTTGCCTAATGTGTCTGTTGCCCTTAACAACACGTTAGCAAGTCAGTGTTCTTCTGTGCATAAAGATGTATGCATTTCATTTATGCTGATGTTATCAAAGGAAGCCCATTGAGGAGTAATTTCCACCATGCTGAGTCAGTCTAGCAGGAGCAAAGAGGAAGATTAAGGCCCTTAATCTAACAGACATATTTGAACATCTCAGGAAAAGTCCCGTCAGTTTTCTTGAGGGAACAAATTAGGGCTCAGGGAACACTGGGCCAGATTCAGTTATATGAGTAAAATGTATATCATGATTTATCTAATGAAATCTCAATAGAAGTCTTTGGGGAGATTTGGAATTAAATTAGGTGCTTTTCTCAGCAAATCAAAGCTGAGAACTTAAGAAGCATGTTATGTTGGCACCAATCAAATATCATTTGAGGTTAAGGGGGCCTTTTTATCACGCTGTTTAAAAAGTGGAGTGAAGCATTGCCGTTTATGTAGCCCAGAGCAACCAATCAGCAATTAGCAGAGCCGGGCCAAGCTGGGCAGGCGCCCTAGGCAGCCTGCCCGGCTGCTGCGCCAGCTGGATGAGCGCTTCTGCGAATGCGCGAAAATACGCTTCTGCGCATGCACGGAAAAACACTTCTGCGCATGCGCGAAAACCGTTTCTACGCATGCGCGAATTGACGCATGCATGGGACAGTGGGCGGTCGGCAGAGAAGGGACCGGACTAGGGGTAGGAGTAAGTATGTGTCTGGCACCCCTCCACCTTTGCGCCCTAGGCACGTGCCTACTCTGTCTACCCCTAGTTCCGGCCCTGGCAATTAGATTTCAATAGTTAGAAAACAAAACCAAAGTTCTCATTGGTTGCTATCACTAACATCACCTGTAATTTTCCACTCCACTTTTTACACAGCATAATAAATAGACCCCTAAATGTATAAAACTGTAGTACTAGGTATCTTAGGACATCCAACAGTTTATTGATGGCTTTAACTTGTAATGGCGCTTTCTTGTAAAAGTATAAAAACCTACTGACATTATAATGTGTGAGATGCTGGTGTATGTATACAAAAACATTCCAGGGCATATTTATTTAATATTTGATACATACACTAATAAACCAAGGTAAACAATTAAACATAAAACCCCATATATAATAATAAAACTGACTAGGGCAAACTTAATAAAGGTCAAAGTGGCCGTCGCCAAAACAACACTTTGCAGGGACATCACCAATTTACTAAGAGGCATAGAGGACAATTTGCCCTTTGGCCTACAGAGTCAGCTTCTCTAGGTTATACCTGGCAAACTGATAACATGAAGCTACATCCTCCACAATCTTATGTCAGTGACATCATATCCTGTATGACGAAAAATCATTAAAAAAGACAAAACGCTGGTGTTTCTTCATATTTTAAAGTGGGATTCTGTTTAAAAGTTGTAACTGTTAAATATCTTTTTTCTAACCAAGGTCATGCCACATTTGATTTAGGGTGGGCTCATGTCTAGGTCAATAGAGATTCTCTTTTGTATTTGGCTTCCTTGGACATTTTTAATAATAAGTGGACACTTCAAGTAATTTCACCAACATCACTAATAAAGACACATATATAACCTCTATGTACTCGACCTTATTCAAATTGACCTACGCATAAGTGTAATAGTTCCGCTAGGTAGAAATGAACGTTAGTGAAAGTTTACTGTGAAAAGGTAAACAATAAATACTACCTGCAGCTGGGTAAACGTATGGGTTACTATGTTTTAAGTTTACCCACATTTAGTAACCCATAGCAATAAATCCGAAGTATGTTATCAAACAGCTGACCAGTAAATGCTACCTGCTAATAGGGTTCTATGGGTTACTAGCATGGTGCTCCGCCAATGAGGCAAGTTGAGAACTCACCTCAGGCGGCAGCACTCCCCTGGTTGCCAGGGACGGGTTTTTTCAACCTAAAAATTCAGCTCTTCTAGTGCAGAGAATGCAATTGCGCTCTCAGCACTAGCGATGTGGACACGCCCCAAGCCCTTCGGCGCTGAAAATGTAAGTGCCGTGGGGAGGGGTGGAGCAGAATGAAGGCCCCCTCGGGCGGCAAAATGGCAGGATCGCCCCTGGTTACTAGACAGGTAGCAAACCTAATCCATTTATTACAATGTCTCTTACTGCCTTTTTTAACATCACCTCAACATGGGCACATTTATAAAATAATAAATATTTGACTGGGAAATCCAGAGAGAGTCTCAGGATCTCAATATTTTCTCAGCGTTAATAGCACTTTCCTCACTGTGAGTGAGTATTTAAGAAATGGACACATACATACTGTATACTGCTTTGATCAATGTTTCAGTTCATCATAATATATTTAACTGCATTGAGCAGTTGAACTCCGTCCTATGCTATGAGCTTTTAGAGTTTACTGCTAGTTCTGAGCTCTAACACTCCCGGAATTATTAAGTCTTTAAAAATTATAAAGAGGTTTGTTAAAAATATTGTTTTAAATCTTATTTCCAAATTTTAACCAATTATTACTGCAGGGGAAAGAGCTTTGAGCTTCCATATACTGTTTTATATCAAGCAGATCAGGTCATATAATAGCCCAATAGATTATTTAGAAAAAGATAACTTTACTTACAAAGCTGTGGCTACACTAGGGTTAGAAAATATTATTAGAATGTAAACTATTCTAGGCTGGGCCCTCTCTACTTCTTGTATGAGCTATTGCTGGTTTTTGTATGTAATCTTATGTGCTCCATATACACACCCACTAATTGCAAAGCACTGCAGAATATGGCGGTGCTTTGTGGAAAAAAAAAATTGCATAGGTTCGTGTCATTATTAAATGACATGAAGGATAAAAATGTTATTTACAAATGACACATTTTTATGTTTTGTGGTTCAACTTTCATATTGTTGCTGAACAAAAGTTGCCTGGGGTTTCCTTTTGATAAAGTGTCCTTATTTCGAACAATTGCTAGACATTGGTTTGGATCTGACAGTCAAGTAAATAGTAATCGTTGACCCATAACTGGCAATTTCATTGCCATTTACTGTGCAACAAACAGCAATCATTTTTTTATATATTAGAAAAAAATATATTCACACACGCACAAGCACACACCAACTTATTTCATATCCAGACTTCAATGAGAAATAGCTTTGTGGAATGCCAGGGTTTTTAGTATGCTTAATTGTGTTGTACAACTAATGACATACATGGGTTTGAAGAGAATAAAGAGCCAGATTCTGTCTGATGTGAACAAATCTCATGGGTTAGCACAGGAAAACTCTGTTATACAGGTATGGCACTGTTATCCATAACCCTGTTATCCAGAGAGCTCTGAATTATGGAAAGACCATCTCCCATAGACTCTATTTTAATTAAATAATTAACATTTTTAAATGTAACCTCTTTTTCCCTGTTATAAGAAGCCATTGCCATTGTACTTGATCCAGACTAAGATATCATTAATCCTTATTGGGTTGAATAAATATTTAACATTTAAATTTAATATTTAAATATTTTTGTAGACTTAAGATATGGAGATACAAATTACGGAAAAAGTCACAAGCATTCTGGCTAACAAGTCCCATACGTGTAATGAAAAAATCTGGAATAAAATATTAAGATTGTTTATTTTTTTGAATGGCATACATGCTTGCTGAGGGAAAAAGAATGTGCACAATTTTTTATGTTGTATATTGCATACGTTTGATCAATAACCAATACTTTGAATCAGTTAGTGAGTAACATGGGATTAAACAGTCTCTAGGACAATACTATACAACACAGCTGTGATTATATGACACTTTGCCATGCTACCAAATGCAAGCATTTTTTGAGGACTTTAGAGCAAAAGCTTTTAGCACTGTTTTCACTCTAGTTCTCAACAATTGTAAAGACTCTTAACACCTTTTGACACAAAGTACAGTAACAACAGCCATTCCATAAGATGATAACACAGTGTAATTTGTTTTGCCTTCAAATCATTTAGATACTTTACATTTGGAAAAAAAGGTAAGAACATGAACAATGAAGGGCCCCCACAAGGAAATTCTGCCTCTTAAAGGGATCCTGTCATCGGAAAACATGTTTTTTTTTCCCAAAACACATCAGTTAATTGTGCTACTCCAGCAGAATTCTGCACTGAAATCCATTTCTCAAAAGAGCAAACAGATTTGTTTATATTCAATTTTGAAATCTGACATGGGGCTAGACATTTTGTCAATTTCCCAGCTGCCCCTGGTCATGTGACTTGTGCCTGCACTTTAGGAGAGAAATGCTTTCTGGCAGGCTGCTGTTTTTCCTTCTCAATGTAACTGAATGTGTCTCAGTGAGACATGGGTTTTTTCTATTGAGTGTTGTTCTTAGATCTACCAGGCAGCTGTTATCTTGTGTTAGGGAGCTGTTATCTGGTTACCTTCCCATTGTTCTTTTGTTTGGTATCATCATTGATATCACCCTAACTTGCAGTACAGCAGTAAAAAGTGATTGAAGTTTCTCAGAGCACAAGTCACATGACTTGGGGCAGCTGGGAAATTGACAATATGTCTAGCCCCATGTCAGATTTCAAAATTGAATATAAAAAAATCTGTTTGTTCTTTTGAGAAATGGATTTAAGTGCAGAATTCTGCTGGAGCATCACTATTAACTGATTCATTTTGAAAAAATTTTTTTCCCATGACAGTATCCCTTTAAGTTACCAAGGGTGACTTTTTTTCCATCACTGGAACAGCGTGATATCTGCTAGTCTGCAGCTGTGAATGTAACCAATGTAATTCTTAAGACCTGTTTAATTGCAGTTGTATTAGTAGTTAAAAATAGACAATTATACATTAAAGTTGTGGAGTGGCTAGGGAGGGGGAGTTCTAGGCTATAGAGGAAGCAGACCCTGTGGTCCGTGACCCTTTGTGCCCCGCCCCCTGATAGACTCTTTCTCAAGCCATGTGAACAGCGATTCTAACTCCCATAACTGGTGATCCTTTCTTTTAAAAGGCCATGAGAGAAAGTGATACAACTTTGTTATCCATTATGCTCAGTGTAGGGTTCCATTCCTGGGAACACTATATGAAATACATAAATATGGAAAAGCAATCCAAATTTTATAAATAGAAATACAGGTTATAGTCTTTATTAAGTCCTACTGGACAAAGAGGGCTTAACCTCCTTACTTCTCTCTGCTTAAATCTGAGTACTCGCTCCCCTCCCCTTTAAAGTGTGGGAAACATCTGTATGCCAGTGTACCACAATTGATCAGCATTACGGTCAATGGAATTGTGCCACTTCCACTCATGGACTTAATAAATAAAGAATCACCAAGTATGGAACTTGCTCACATGGTCCTATCAGGCTTGAAATGTCTCCTTTAATTTTTAACACAAGTTAAACTGATGAATCCAAGATTTATTAAGCACAAAAAAAAATTCGGCATCTAACAGCTGGCAAGTTCATGAAGAAGTCAAAGGGAGTTGTCCTAGGCAGACCCATTGAAAATGATAAGTAGAATACTAATTTGCATTTTCCCCCCCCACATTTTTTCTGAAGAATCAAGTTTTTCCATAAATAAGCACAACGTTACATTTGGTTATGAATATATTCTGAGCTTTCTTGACATATATACTATATGTATCATTGAGTGTCTATATACATATATATTTATATGTATATATCTGTAGAGAGACTTGTATTTTCTACAGAACTGGCTTCTGTGATTATAATAACTTAGCTGTGGCTCTGGCTGGCAATCCTCTTCACTGAAAATGCACTGGACTTGGGTACTAATGTAGGCGTGCTGCCTGCCATCTTGGGTCCTGTCCTTGGAAACTTTGCTGCAGCTCTGGGATGTGCCTATGTGCAGCAGAGCAAATATTTGCCTTTTTGCATCTATTTTAATCTACTTAACAAGTGTACAGCCAATTAGTAAATCTGTGATGTTTACTGCGAAATTAGTGAAACGGCAATGAAACGCATTGAAGTCAATGGGCGTCTGAATAATTTTCGGCGTGCACCAATTTATATGCACGCACCAATTTTTTTTGGCGTAGTAGATTTTTTGCCAGAGAATTGTCTCTGCAGTTTCGCAAATTAATTCACTTGCGACGAAGCACGCAAATTTATTCGCGCATCACTACATCCAATGGCAACCACAAGCGATCCCTGAGATAGGCTACACGCTGCTAGAATGACACACAACCTGGCATGGTGTGTTTTTTTTAGAGAAGAGGAGATATTAAGGTAAGTAAATTTAACCAATCGGGGGTGCCTCATAAATTGGCACCACAGTGTTTATAATTTTCCTTATACTTAAATAGCTGTTATTTTACAGTTATATTGCAAGAGTTGGTTGAAAGAAGATTATGAGAGGCATAAAATTCATGAACGTTCCTACTGCCTAATGTCAGAACCTGTTATAGATTAACATATGCATTTTTGGTGCAAGTACCGGTAAGTAGAAGGACCATCAAGTGGTCTGTTTTTGCCATGGATAAAGTATTAAGGGCAATACGTTGATGTCAACATTAATGGTCTTTATTTCCAAATTTATTTCTGAACTGCTTTTACATACTTGACAGGACCTTGCACAGACAACTACATTTATCCAGAAGTGACACAATTCCTATTGTTGCAAACAGACACATTCCATTCAGCGGTACTTATGGCATCAACATAATTACGTTATAAAAAAAAATCTGAAAAAAGAAATCAATCCATCAGTTTCAATCTATTGTGAACAACCCAATATTTGTTGCAATCTATGTTCCGTCTAGTCTAACTTGTAAATGTCTTCAACTCTGAGTAGTCCCCTTAGATTCTAATTATACCACTGCTAGTATTTCTTTCTTTTTTCTTATGGGAAGTGTGTTAGAATTCTTCATGCTTTTATCTGATTAAGTATTGTCCCAGTCTATATTGAAACAATGTTTAGGGAAGTCATGTTTAAAGGGACACTGTCATGGGAAAATTTTTTTTTTTTCAAAATGAATCAGTTAATAGTGCTGCTCCAGCAGAATTCTGCACTGAAATCCATTTATCAAAAGAGCAAACCGATTTTTTTATATTCAATTTTGAAATCTGACATGGGGCTAGACATATTGTCAATTTCCCAGCTGCCCCAAGTCATGTGACTTGTGCTCTGATAAACTTCAATCACTCTTTACTGCTGTACTGCAAGTTGGAGTGATATCACCCCCCTCCCTTTTCCCCCCCAGCAGCCAAACAAAAGAACAATGGGAAGGTAACCAGATAGCAGCTCCCTAACACAAGATAACAGCTGCCTGGTAGATCTAAGAGCAACACTCAATAGTAAAAACCCATGTCTCACTGAGACACATTCAGTTACATCGAGAAAGAAAAACAGAAGCCTGCCAGAAAGCATTTCTCTCCTAAAGTGCAGGCACAAGTCACATGACCAGGGGAAGCTGGGAAATTGACAAAATGTCTAACCCCATGTCAGATTTCAAAATTGAATATAAAAAATTCTGTTTGCTCTTTTGAGAAATGGATTTCAGTGCAGAATTCTGCTGGAGCAGCACTATTAACTGATGTGTTTTGGAAAAAACATGTTTTTCCATGACAGTATCCCTTTAAGGAAATCATGTATCCTTTGATAATCCATTGATTTTTTTTTGTAATATATATCAAATGAGACTATGGGTCAGATTTAGGAATCTTTTTTATGAAATGATAAATTCCATTGAATTCATAGCAATTACAAACAATTATTAAAAATTAAATTTAAATTTGCACTTGTTATTTTTTATGGTTTATAAAATAACATATCTGGCAGTTAGGACCCTAGCTAGAAGGCAGCAGTTTGCAAGTAACAATGGAAGATGTGTGAGAGAACACTTAACAATATAAAATAACAATATTAATATCCAAGCAGCCTCAGAGAGCAGAAGCTTTTTGGTTGCCAAGGTCAATGACCAGACAAATTAGCATTTAACAGTGTTAAAAACGGTATCCTGAAAAGAATGTAAATAATAAAAACAACATAAAAAGGAAGATCAATAGTTATAGGTGGGCAAACACACCTAGTAGTATACGTTGGGGGTTTATGTTGGGCTGTGGCATATTAGCCTTAGATTGGGTGATTTATCATTGTGTGGTGGATGTGGAAAAAGGAAGAAAGAAAATAAATACAAGATGTAGCAAATTATTTTGGAAGACTTCGGGGACAAATATCCCTGAAATGTACACTTTCTAGCTTAATAAATAGCCCCATGGGAAGTCCCTTCACAAAATTTGATATAGACTTGATGCAGAGTCAGACATCTTGAGTGGAATTGTCCCTTAGTAGAATGATGAAGTAAGAAATAGGGTTTTGGGAAATGGTAACATAACGGTGACTGGTAAGCATCACTTCCCATGATACAGAATATTTGAATACTTTGCAATGCAGCCGAAGTTTCACAGACCAATAATATACCAATACCAACATACCAAAAGCAGCAACTAAATGAAAAGTTAAGCAGGTAATTAGCAAAAACGTAACAGGGATCATCAAAGAGGTCCTAGGGAAAAAGCCTTGCTGTCATCTGCGACCTTTGCAGCTCCCTTACATACAAGTTAGGGGGCAAGTCGAGACTGGTGGGGTAGGGCGTCTTCAAGCCTTCCCCACCCACCCCTCTTGAGAAGAGTTCTTCTGAAAGCAGAGTTATGGCAAACAAGATACATAAAAAGTGGGGATTTTTCCCTTGGAACTGGGGCAGTATCCCATTGACTCTGGCCTATGTTGGACAGGCTTTTGTATTCCCCAGTAGCATTTATTTGTTGAATATTTTGTGGTATTCATGGAGAAAATCAAATATATATTTTTCTAGTATGCATAATTTTTACTACAAATATGAGACAAACTAGTGTGTGTAATACTAAAATTTTTATAACTTGTTTAGAATAAAAAGTATTACTATTATTTCTTGTAATAGTGGCAGACAGCGGCATGTCTGTTTACCATCTACAATAAACACACACATATATATGTGTGTTTTATTTGAAATAAACCTGCAGTTTCTAAGGTTAAAAAGGGGATTGAAAAAGTGTATTTGCTGAGTGTAATCCCTTGGATACACTATGCTCTTTGCTACTGGTTGTGGGGCCTTGGCCTAATAAGCATAATCTCATTACACTGCAAATAAAAGTTTCCTATTTATCTCCAGATTTCAAATGAATCTAATAAGGCTTATGATACAGTCACCCAATACCCTAATCATATTTCTGCCTATCTAAAAGCAATCAGTAATTGTGTTATAGCAGAACGTGCTGACAATACCTCTGACACAGAAAGGAGAATGAGAGCCCAGCTGTACTAATTAAATTAAATGCTAGGCTGATGGAATACATTTGCTGAAGCTTGGAGAGTATGGGTGCAGAATTAATAAGCATTACAGCTTAGAGCAGGAGATGATATCATAATGGATGCAAGGTTTTGATGTGGAGAGCCTCATTCAGATTCAATGTACCATAATGTAAGGATGTGACAGCTGCTTAGAGCAGTGCAGAACCTTAAACAAGTGTATAGAAACTTCACCATTCCCATTTCTCCCATAGGAACACTATATTTAATACCACCTGAAGACTTTCTTCTTTTTCGAGAAAGGGTAGCTCCAATCTGACTATCCTCAGTTATTCTTGAACTATAACATTATACATCCACTCTTTTATTACTAAGATGCTCTTCTTGGTGTGCTTCCTCTATTTTCAAACTACAACTCTCTACATTCTCAACACATTAATTCTGGTTTATATAATTCACAAACTGGAGGGCTAATGGCTGGCTGATCTTAAAAAAAAATAGCTTTAAAATTATTGATGCATTAGTGATGCAGAATTTAGAATTATAATAAAAAACAGAAGATCATCATAGCAAAAATAGTTAAAACCTTCTTTTTAATTCAACTAGTTTAAATCAATGCACAGAATGTCAGGCTACATGCCAAACATACCAACTATTTTAACAGAAAAAGGGCTAATGTATTAAAGTTGGAAGATTTCCACCATATCTGGTATCCAGTATTAATCAGCTGAAAACTGCAACATGATGCCTATGGGGTAAGACTAGGGAGTAACATAAGAACCATAGAGATTAGAACTTAAAAGGAACTCTACCACTGTGTAGCAAAAGCATTCTTATCAGAGAAGGTATTCATATGTTTTATGATACAAACATATCATTCCCTTAGTGTAATTTCTGGCTTCCCCATGTGCTTAGCTTTCATGGGGAGAAGGGAGTTCCATTACTAGGGCTCTCTTTATTTTTAGCTTTTTACCACCTCTAATAAATTGGAATCTGAGGCAAGGTTCTTACTTTGTCTCACAGTAGGAGAGGCATTGCATTTTTTTAACCAAAAATGACAAGATTAACTCTCATTCAAGTCATCATAGGAAGAGACATGCAAGAAGCACTCTTTTATTATTCCCATGCCCACACATTTTTACAACAGTCTTTTTGTGTTTTTTTATTCTTTTATTTTATACTCACTTTATACTGCTTATCTAAACAAGAACCACATGTGTGGGAAAAGTACTGTATAGATCAGTGATCCCCAACCAGTGGCTCTTCAGTAACATGCTGCTCTCCAACCCATTGTTGCTGCCAGTGGACTCAAGCAGGTGCTTATTTTTTAATATAAGGCTTGGAGGCAAATTTTGCAGATGTACTGCCAAACAGAACCTCTTGTAGTCTGCCAGTCCACATAGGGGCTACCAAATACCCAAACACAGCCCTTAGCACCCCAGGGACATTTTGTCATGCTTGTGTTGCTCCCAACTCTTTTTACATTTGAATGTGGCTCACAGGTATAGATGAAAGTGTGATAGATGCTTTCCATTTGTGTTTATATGTGGTATGTACGTGTGAAAATGCACAAACCCCTATGCCCTATACCCTATAGGTATCCAGACAAAGGAAAGTATTTCCCACATATAATTACACACTATTTATGTACAATATGTTCTTCAGTCAAGCCTAACAGGAATTCCCACCCTAAATATTTTTTCAACACCATCGTTTATAATAATAATCCAGTAGAAATAGCGCAATATTCTTGCCAGTTTTAAAGACAGATATTACGCATTTACCCCATTTCTCACACTAATTAACCTTTAGCTTGGGGGGGCTGAGGAGGTCTGAAGAAGCCACCTATCTATATTTTATATAGGGAAAGGTGCCTAAACACTAATCCAGCACAGGGGCCCTGGGCAACATAGTCTCATAACTATTCTATTTATGGGGAAAAAGCTCCCCTGCTACAGTATTTGTCTATAATGTCCTCTAATGTACTTGTAAAGTGTAACCATGTCCCCTCGCAAGTGCCTTTTTTCCTTCAAAAACAACCCCAACATTGACAGTCTACCCTTAAGTCTTCCATCTTCCATCGTCCTCTAACCAGTTTAGTTGCATGACTCTAAACTCTCTCAAGCTCATTTATATCCCTCCTAAGGACTGGAGCCCAAAACTACGCTACATACTTTAGCAGGGGCTTAACTACAGAGGAAGCAGACCTTTTGGCTGCAGTGGGGCCCAGGAAGTACAGGGGGCCCCATGAGTTCCTACTTAATGAGCAATTTTAATACATATTGGTAAAACTTGACAACCTCTGGATATTTTGGGGGCCCTAAAATAAATTTGCTCTGGGGCCCATTAACATCTAGTTACGCCACTGTACTCCATGTGAGACCTTACCAGGGACATATAAAGAGGCATTATTATGTTTTCATCACTTCAGTTAATACCCTTTTTATCCAAGACAGAACTTTATTTGTTTTAGTAGCCACAGAATGACACTGCCTGTAATAAGACAACTTGTTTTCTTCAAACCCCCTACATCCTTTTCAGTTAAGGTAACTCCAAAACCACTGCCAACAGTTCAAAGCTCACCTCCAGGTATTAATAAACAAGTTGGAAAGCAAAGGACCCCTGCAGTACTCCACTAACAACACTGGTCCAATTGGAAAATGTTCTATTTACCACCAATCTATCTTTTAGCCAGTTCTCTATATTATACCCATATTTATTCTGCAAATAAAAAGACAGTAATGGTATAGTTTATGTCACAGTGCCTACAGTGTTGGCTCTTAAGAGTGAATAGAAGGGCCCAGTCAACAGGACCACATGCTGCTACATGGATTGCACAAATGGAGAGTCTATCTTTTTGTGGCATTAACAATTACTTTCTACATAGAAAACATAGAAACCATTTTCTATCCAGCTACAAATTGGAGCTGTATATACTTAATCCTTATTGGAAGCAAAACCAGTATATTGGGTTCATTTAAAGGAAAACTAAAGCTTAACTAGAGAAGTAGCTAGAAATTTTTACATTTTGTTTTTGGCTTCTGTACCAGCCCACGGCAACCACAGCCCTTTCGCAAATATGCCCCATTAGCTCCCCATCTTCTTTTCTACTGATTCACTGCACATGCTTTGTGTTGCTGAGTTTGTCAGTTACTAAGATTAGGGACCAACTATACAGTATACACAGTACACATAGAATATAAATGTCACAATATAAGGCTTATTACTAATTAATACAGATAATTACTACATGACAATTCAGAAACCAGTGCAACATCATAATTTAATAATCAGCCTTGTAGCATCAGCTTATATTACAGGCCAACCTCGTTTTCTGCTTGATCATTTGCGACAACTCCTAAGCTTAGCTTCTCAACAGCTGCTCAGAGCCCACTGATCATGTGGGTGTCGCAGCCACTTTCCAAGATGGTGACCCCGTGTGACAAGTTTGAAGTCCTGGATCATTGCTGCTATTGAGAAGCTGAAACTGGTGCAATAAGTTCAGTATATAAAATATGGCATTTTCAGCCATATTTATTTTTAGGGTTTAGTTCTCCTTTAATTTTTACACGAATTTCTAGTAGACTCAAGTTATGAAGATCCAAATTATGGAAAGATCCATTATCCAGAAAACCCAAGGCCCCAAGCATTCTGAATAACAGGTCCCATACCTGTACATATACAATGTAAGCAGTGTAGTCTCCATGTGAAGGATCATTATGGAATGTTTGAAAAACATTTATTCATTTCAAATCATAAAGAGTGCACCTATTTGAAAATATCTTGCCCTATTTTCATTTCTTGTTTATTCAACCACAGAGATATATACTAGGCCAATAATAATTTAGTCCATTGTTTTTTGTGTTTTTTTTTAAATTCAACATTAAAATATTTCCTCTGAGGCAAAGGCACACCAAATACACTGCTGAAAACAGCAGATCAAAAGTGATACCACATAAATAAAGCTGCCCATTAAATTGCAATTTAACATAGCCATGAAGTAGTGTCTGCTGACAAGCTTTAAGAGTTGTAATCTCATTTAACCCCCTCCTGTCATGAACAGACACTCGCCTTTAGCATAATTCACAGTAAATTAATCTTGACATGGCAACAACAGAAATAAATACATCTTTAGCTTAAAAGTGATATCACAGTAGGTAACCCTGACCTTCAGCTTTCTTCAATAGCCCAATTCTTTTTCCAGGGACCCCACAGGCACAGTAAGGTGTGCAGAATTATATATAAAAAAGACATATTAACAAAAAAATAATGGGAAACCCACAAACTTATTCTTCCAGGCTCATGCAAGCACAAGTGAATGATTTAGGAAGAGATTTAATTGCTGTACAAAAGGCACATTCCCCTTGGGGCAAATTACAGAAAACTGTATGAGACAATCATGAGGAAAATTCACCTCTGCTTTTTAAGTAATAAAAAATGAACCAGTATTTCTAGATTTAATCTACCTTGGCTCAATATTTTCTTTAGCCTGCCGTGATCTCTTACTTAGAAGCCGAGGGGAATCTCTGCTGGATCAGAAGAGTTACTCAGTTTAGACTTTAGACACCTTGCATTTTATATGAGGTCAGCCTGGTTGGTGGTTTAAGTCTTCAAAGCTCCTTCTATAACTGGCATTTACTGGTATACGGCTCTCAAAAGGAAGCCTTACTGTTTCTGAGATATTTCTATAGCAAGCAACTTGCAACTGCTACAAATGATAAGGTCTAGAAGCTCCATAAGGTTACTATTCCATAATTTATTAACTTTGTAAAAGTTAACCTTGCTTTTTATTTTATAGCGTCAAAGCTATAAAATATATAGTTTTGCAACAAATGTAACAGGTTTTTTTACAGTTGATTCCTGGGAAATTACCCTTACTGAAATGGTATGGGCTAAAACAAACATGGAATAAAAAAATCCTTATCTAAATTTGAATAGACCATACTGCTAGTAAGCCACAATGTGTATACTTGTAGCTCAATCACAGCCATACATTTAGTCAAATAAACTGAATATCACTGATGTTTAAAATGTTTAATATATATATATATATATATATATATATATATATATATATATATATATATATATATATATATATATATATATATCTCCTTAACAGCAGCAACACATAAAGTATCTGTACAAGCAGCAAGCACATTAGAAAGTGTCAAAAAGACAGGGTATACGAAATTCTAAACAGACATATCAGAAGAAACGCACAACATAAATAAACAGATAAACTAATAAAATAAAAAAAACGTTTTTTTTTGTCTTTGGAACCCAATCACGTGTCACACTATCTGAATTTCCAAAGAGAATATATTTAGCAGTGGGTGATGTAACTTACCAAGCCATGTTCTCCATCTCAAAGGCCCTACAGCAGGAGTCCAAACTTTCATGTCTGTCTCAGCTAAAGACCCATAAATTAACCTTAAATATTTTTTTTATTTTCGTCACTGACCCAATTTCTGTTTTCCTGCCATGCAGTTGCAATATTAAATTCCTTCTTGATGGTGCAGGACTTACCCACACTAAATTCGAGAGAATAAACTGAATGATGTTGGGTATAACATCCCAGAGCTGTGTAGAAAATCTCTGTCTGCCCCAGCCTTTTTAGCAATGGAGTGGTTTATTTAATTTGTCAGTATAATAGAAGCAGTTGAATAAGAGACAGAGAATGCAGTGTGGTATAAAAGAAACAAAGGCTAAAAGTACCACTATTTTGATTTCCTTTTTAAAATTACTTCCAAAGTGTGATATCTATTGTGAGGAATAATGCTGAACAAAGCACAGTGTCTTGGCAATATTCACAGAGCTTATTCATGCAGCCAGTTCTGTCTGTACATTCAGAAGTAGAATACACTTATAAATGATGTATTGGAAGCACTACGGCTTCCATTGTATTACCAGTGTAAACAAAAAGACAGGGGGTGGGGGGTTAGATGAGTGGCATATGGGCAGGGTAGTCCACACTTTTTTCAGCCATCTATATTGTGTTGGTTATCTATTATGATATAATATACTCTTTCTATTATATACTATACTCTTTCTCCTTTATAACATAACATTAAACTGTCATTTTATGTTTTATACAACAGTGGATTAACTTAACAAATAGACAGACAGACAGACAGACAGATAGATAGCTAGCTAGATTGGTAATATGTCAACTAACAACACAGTATCAGCTGAGAGAAATTTGGGTTCCCTGCAACATAGGGATGGTTCATCATGATTTTGAATATTTTCATTAGCCTTCAGTTTATCTACAGTTCAGTGTCTGAATTTCTTTCTAGGTATTTACTATTAGAAAAATTATATTTTTCATTTGTATGCTGTAATTCTCACAGATAAACAGCAGCATTGAAACAGACATCAAATTCCTTCCTGGGCCATTTTATTTACCCACAAGTGACCTCCAGTGACATCACAGATAGGTAGGATTGGCACAATGTTATCAGAGGATTGGAGAGCTCTGGCAATTACATTATGACATAATGATCAGGGGTCATGGCTTGAAGTTTAACTTGTAACCTGCCTAAACCCACTTCTGTGGCACAATTTAATTTAACAAATTTATGAGTAAACTCATGGGTTCCACAGCCTTTAGCATGATTTGCTCATCATTAAGAGATGAAGTAGAATTATAAGGCTTTCAGGAATATGCAAGGGGCAGATCTATTAAAGGGCAAAGCGACTAATGCTGGTGACAATTCGCCAGCGTTGCCACTTTCAGGCACTTTGCCGATTCACTAATGGGCGTTACTTTGCTAGCGAAAGAGACAGACGCTAGCGGTCAGTCGCACTCTATCGACAGGCAAATTTTCGCTCTGGCGAATGGACGTTACTCCACAAATTCCTCAAGGTGCGGATTTTACTGAACGTTACATCTTTTGTCAGACTTGCCTTCGCCAGCTCAGACCAGGTGAAGTGCATTGGAGTGCATAGATATTCCTCAATCTTCTGTTACTTACATCATACTTTTAGTGGAAAAAGTTTCTAAGTCCCAAAAAACACTGGCCTCTTTTGCTTTTTTCAGAGTGATAGCCTGCAAAAGTCCTTAAAATTGTTTTTGGGTAATCGGGTTCCCCCATACATTTTCTAACATCTGGAACATAAACTATATAGTGGGCTCATGTGTAGGGCGTTATAACAACTCTATTTTCTTTATTAAGGTTCCCTGGATTTGTGTAATGTAATGTATTTGCTGTAACATATATGCGTCCATTCAACTTTATCA
This sequence comes from Xenopus laevis, assembly GCF_017654675.1. Classification (NCBI taxonomy): domain Eukaryota; kingdom Metazoa; phylum Chordata; class Amphibia; order Anura; family Pipidae; genus Xenopus; species Xenopus laevis. The sequence continues at coordinate 121,236,093 of NC_054373.1, forward strand.
TTTCCCACCGTATGCAAATTAGCCTGAGCGAAGACCTCTAGCGAAGTTGCGCTAGGCATAATTGAACACTAGTGCACCTTCGCTTTGATTGCCGAAGTAACGCTAGTGAAAATTCGCCGGCATTCGGCGCCCTGGACACAACTTCGCATTTTAGTAAATAAGCATTGTCTGAGTGAATTTTCGCCTAGCGAAGTGTTGCGATTGCTACGAAGCCGTCGATGGCGAATTTTCGCCGCTTAGTAAATTTACCCCCTAGTGTGCTTGCTTTCTTCCAAGCACCCTCCTTAGCCCATGTAAACAGTAAAGTCTGAGATTGCAGGTACATTTTGTTTTGCCTTGCAGTATATGTATACTCATTTGTATTCCAAACGTCAGTAAATACAAAGCTTATTTTGAATTTCTGTTTATTAAATGGTGGTTGAAAGATGTTTTTTTTGTTTTAAGTAAAAAAGCATAGGGCAATATGCCATGTATTGCATTGTTGTAGTGTTACAGTTTATTTGTTGAGGTTTTTATTAGAACTGCATTTTTTTTTTTAAGGTGCAAGAGACTGCATTTTTTTAATGCACTTAAAAATTGAAAAAGGAACTTTATATCCACTAAAATCCCTAAAACATACTCAGAAAAATTAGATGGCTGTAGTGAATTAGGTAGTATTTACATGGTTTGTTGACAATAAAGTGACAGCTACTTGAGCTGTTAGAGATGGCCTTGTGATATTTGGACAATTACAAGACAGCGCCACAGCAAAGCAATTGTAATATTCTCATTCTCAATCGTATTTTAGTTTGCATTTTAAGTGACCCTGACAGTTGAAATAGTTATGTACCATTATGGAAGTGCACAAAAACTGCCTATATGTTATGGTAACCATTTCCCTGGTAACTGTTTCTCGAAGGTCAGTGCTATAAACATTAAATGATTGTAGGTTTAGTTATGCTAAATATCCAAACCAAGACAAATGTCACTTCACATAGAAGCAGCTTCTTGTTTGAATTGCTGGGCTTGGAAATAAGTAAAGCAATCTGAGAAGTGAGGTATACTGTCTCTTTAAAATTATGAATAGTGTAGTAGTGCTAATATTTACAAAAATAATGTTACACTTTGTATGAGATTTCCTTTTCATAGTTTGGTGGGTATTGCCTTCACTGATTTCTTAAAATTACATGACATTTTAGAAGAATGAAACAAGTGTAAGTAGACCTTTTGTTGTAGAAATATATGGACAACTATTTACAATGAGTGCTTGAAATAGGTGGTTTGCACCCAAAGAAATGCTTAATATATTTCTCCTCTGTTACATATAGTAATCACTGTAACCTTGACATATAGCTTGATTTTGTCTCTATTTCTTATGACAGCAGTGAAACTTTGCACATGACCTTCACCAGAAAATACTTAAAGCTTGCTGCATATTGAATTTAGCAAAATGTTTACTAACAATGGACATAAATATCTGGAGATGTTGCCCATAGCAACCACTCCGATCTTTGCTTTTGTTTTCTAACTTAAAGATGGCTGTTTAAATCTAATTGCTGATTGGTTGCCATGGGCAAAATCTCCAGGAATCTCTCCAGATATTTATCTCCAATGTTATTAAACATGCCCTTTAGTCTTATGGTTCTAGCATGCAAGCAGTACAAGTGATATAATACAAAGTACACATTCTTCCTTTCACTTCCTTTCACCTTGTCAATTAGCATAATTATAGAAAAAATCCTGAATAATTATTTGCCCAATTTATGAACACAGTTTATTGCTACATACAGTATAGCGACATATTTCCAAATACAGCTAAATATTTCCCTTTTTCACATTTACACAGTTAAATTCTTCAGTAGACCTATATTTACAGATCTATATTGTTCCTTTGTATAAGATCTTAAAAGACTTTACCGAAAGTAAGAAAAAACATATGGTTAAGAAACTCTGACTCCTATTTATGCTTTGTTGGCCTCTTACATTGATAAGCTTTTGTAGTGCACAGACATACTACGCTGAAGTCAATCCCACTTTAGGCCAATCAAGTACCATGCCATTTACAAACAATGTGATCGAGGTCATGTAGTACTAAAGAATGTGATTCCCCTTCCAGTGGCCTACATAAGTACGTTTGTTGAAGGGGAAAATAGATGATGAGAGAACGCAGGCACTGCTGATGTCTAAGGTGAGTTTGCTTGTTACTTGGCTGAGACAATTGTTCAAGACCATTTCATCTCTGAGAAAATATATGACCTCAGTAATGATGACAAGGTCAATGAGAACCAAAGACATCTGCCTAAGTGCCAATCATAGATGTTCAACATTAAGGACACCACTAAAAATAAGCAGACATTTTTGTGGATGGGTCAATAATAGATTAAAGCACTGTGAACATGACAGCAATTTACAATCATTTCATAAATACTCTTCAGATTTTTATCCCCGTGAAAAACATATATTTTTCAAAAGAATGCATTTCTACTGTAAATATATATTTTTCAGGACAATTGTCATTTTACAGTTACAAATACCATGGATTTCTGTACAGTAGCATTTGTCTTGCAGTTCAGGAATATAAAATTGGCATAAATATAACAAAATCATCCAAAAATATCACAGTGATCTTGTACATTTACCTTCAGATTGCTGAATGTGAAAATCTCAAAATTAATTTAAGCTTAAATGCTGAAATCATGCATTTAATGACTCATTAAATGATATTCATCGTTTTTTCTTTTATTGTATCAATGCTGTGTTTGTCACTCCACTTTGTTTTCTAATGTGCCCATTTCAAATTTGCTGGGTTTGTATTTCCAAAATGGTCAAAACATTGAGTTGCATGCATACTGAATCACGGCTTGATTACTAATGTTATTTCCCCTTATTAAATATATTTTGCTGCTTTTATCAAGCAAACAAAGCATCAGCTAGCAAGTAATACTACCTGATTACACAGCACCTTGTAAGTAATTGTAATGCACCCAAGGAAATGATAACTGACTTGACAACATCATAGTGTATGCACTTCCAACTATTCATCTGAACCCAGATCACATTTAAATGGATGCTCAACTAAGCATCCTCTCAGTCATTTGGCACAGAAAATCTATCTAATTGCAACACCACAGAACAAATAAGTAAGTGTGGAACATGCATTTGCAGCAGAAAGTGATATTTTACTTTCTGCAAGTGTTTTTATGATATTTTTTGCTTTCAATATACTCCATGAGGCACATTTAATTACGTACAAATTTTCACTTTGGAAGCCTCCGCCATACTTCGCTCAACTACGTCAAAAGTTATTTCATGACATGCAAGGCAATTCAACTTATGGTTGTGTGCTGATGCAGAGTTAAGAGAAGTGAACAATTATGTGTTCTCTTATTGCAGTTAGGCTGGGTCTTTCTGTCCCTAAATCTTCTATCTTCCCTATGCTACCATTAGGTGGCCAGCTGTGTGAATATCTAGCCATGGAAATTAGTGATGGGCGAATTTATTCGCCAGACGGTGAATTTCCGTGTTTCGCCGGCAAAAATTGGACATTTCCATTAGTGATGGGTGAATTTCTCCCGTTTCGCTTCGCAGAAAAATTTGCGAAATGCGAATTTTGACGCCGGCGTCCGAATATTTTGGACGCTGGCGACAATTCTGATGGCGGTGACAATTCTAGGCTCCCATTGACTTTAATGGGCGTCAGAATTGTTGCCAGCGTCGGATTTCGCAAATTTTTCTGCGAAGCGAAACGGGAGAAATTTGCTCATCACTAATGGAAATGTCCATTAATGTGCTAAGGCTGCTTGACAGGATAGGCCTTCTGAAAATCTCTCAAGCAGGATTCTTTGAGAATAAGAATATTGCTGAAATGCATTGAACATTACCTTAATTACTGTAGGATTTATATAAAAAGTGAAAGGAATAAGCCCCTGCAACTTTTTTGTATCACTGGCCAAGCTAGCTCCTTTTCTGGTATTGCAAATATTACACAAAGGACTTGGTTTTTATGTAAGGATCGGGAACTGCAATATAACAGAAAAGTATTGGGGGTAAATAGGCACATTCTATAATAAGGAATTTGGAGTTTTCACACTGGAATATTTTACAGGATTTGCTGAAGAATGATTTACGAACAGTGGAGCATTCTCCACATCTCTTTGTAAATAAGACCTTCATACTTTGTTACTGATAAATATTCAGAAGTCTGCTGAAAGAGCAGTTTTCTCACCTTGGGGCATGTAGAAGGCATATGCACACGCCTCAGCTGGTCATGCACCTATATGGTAGGCCAAATAGATATGAAGGAAGAGATTTACATGTTTTAAAAAGGTGGAGGTTTATAGTTTCACAAATATTGTGCATCATTTTCCATTAAAGGAAAACTATACCCCCCAAACAATGTAGGTCTCTATTAAAATATACTGAGTAAAACAGCTCATGTGTAAAACCCTGCTTCATGTAAATGAACCATTATCATAATAATATACTTTTTAGTAGTATGTGCCATTGGGTAATCATAAATAGAAAATTGCCATTTAAAAAAATAAGGGCCGCCCCCTGGGATCGTAAGATTCACTGTGCACACATACAAACCACATGTTAGGTCATATGAGCCAATTAACAGACAGAGTTCTGCCTTTTGCTTCCTCACTTCTTCCTGTTACAGTTAGTGTTGTAGTATTTCTGGTCAGGTGATCTCTTCCTGTTACAGTTAGAGTTGTAGTATTTCTGGTCAGGTGATCTCTGAGGCAGCACAGATAGAGTCGCGAAATGGAGGCTCAAGGCAAGAGATGTAAAAGGGAAATATTTATGTAAATATATATTCCAGTTTGGTAAGATTCTTTAATATGTCATTCAATTTGATATAAACTATCTGTTGCTTAAGTATTCATTTTGGGGGTATAGTTTTCCTTTAACTACTACCAAGTGAGAAAATCTGTAGTCTCTTTGTATGACTTTATTTGACTTTATTTTAGATTTTATTATAGACCCCAACATTTTGCCATTAGTAAACATTGCACTTAAAAATCAGTGTACAAGTAAAACTGGGTAATATATAGGCTGTGCAAAGCAAAAAAAAAAAAATGTTTCTAGTGCAGCTCAGATTCATAAGCAACAGTTATGACCCATGTGCCCCCCCTCAAGTTACTGCCTGGTAACCAATCAATGGATACCAAGAGAGCTGCAAAGCAGGAAGTAGTGTTCTGGCTATTATGTTAGACATCCAGTCACTCCAACCTTTATACATTACATTTTTGGCTAAAATACTATACAGAAAACTTTTTTTTATTTTGCACAGCCTATCTATTTAGTCAGTTTTTATTTTTATACTGAACAATTGCTTTAAGGGCACTACAGTGTTATAAAGATATCAGTGTTAGACTGTTGACATTTAATAGATTAATACATAGATTATGACAAACAGAAATTAAATCCATGTTGTTTTTTTGTAAATAAGGCTATAAACATATATGTAATAAAATGCACTAAGACAGCTCAGGTGCAGTAACCAATAGCAACCAGCAAGATCACTTTTATATAAGTGGCCAAAAAATGCTACCTATTTGGTTGCTATAGGTGAACTGTGGTTTCAATAGACAACAACCAAGCCTTGTTCCTCTGGAACAGAGACTGAAATAGCTATTAAGGGACTGCATAAATAGATTAAAGAAACACGTAAAGGGGAAAACAAATAAATATAAAGTAATTGGTTTTTATATCAGGGAGTGCTGGTCTGAGAATAATTGGTGTATACATATTTACCGTGCATCCCTCCCTATGCTGAAGTTATTTGCCTTGGAGTGCGGATACACATCTGGAAGTGTATATATATATATATATATATATATATATATATATATATATATATATATATATATATATATATTTGTAAGAGAAGCGATACTCATGGGATCATTTTAGATGCAAACAGGAGTATAGTGCTGCTGCAGTTCCGATTGGACAAAGGCCCCGGTCTGGCACGGTGGCAATCATTCCTTCCTTAATGATTTCTCTGTTCTCCAAACCTGTTATTTTCACATTTAGCTAGTCCACTAATTCCTTTCCTACACGTCCTGTACACTTCCCTTACTTCCTCCACGGTTCAGTGTTGTTCCCCACATACTACTCACTAGGAATGGTGGTTGCTTAGCAATGGGGTTTGGCGCCATTAAATGGCCTGTGGGTTTAAATTGTGGGGGGTTATGGTTTTCTGGTTGTTTGCCTGTAATCTCCTGACAAAGAGGATCGAAACGTTGAGTGGAATAAACACATTCTGTTTGCATCTAAAATGATCCCGTGAGTGTCGGTTCTCGTACAAATTTTGGTTTTCCCTAGCTGGCACCCAAGTCCTTACTAAGTAAACGGAGTGCACCTTTGGAACTGATATATATATATATATATATATATTTATATATATACAGAAGAGATGCAGATGTTCCGCACACCATAAGTGGCAAAAGACCTGGGTGCTAATCCAAAGATAAATGGATACAGGTGCAGGGTGGGACAGCACTCCAAGGATTTGAAGACAAGGATATAATGTCAAGAAAGTGAGCAGGTTTATTCAATCCGACGTTTCAGTTCCACACAGGAACTTTCTTCAGGGAAATACAGAACACAGTGCACAGTGCAGGGTTTAAAACAGCATAATGGCGCCAAGTCTGGTTGCTAGGCAACCGTATGTAACATGAAACATGCTGAGGGAATGACTGTTGTCACTACCTGTGGGTGTTCCCTTCGGGCCGAACACTCCGCTCCGCCCCACTGTCTCCTGATTGGCCACAAGGGGCCCCCACCTCCACTGATCACTGCCTGGGCATCTGGACACGCCCCCTAGCTCTGTGTACATTCATTTACGCTTATACTACTCCCTACTCTCTGTTTCTGCCTTATACCCAGTGAGGAGGTCTGTACTGTTGTTTTAAACCACCATGTTTTACACCAGTTAGTTTTTCACTAAGCTCAGCATGTTTCATGTTACATACGGTTGCCTAGCAACCAGACTTGGCGCCATTATGCTGTTTTAAACCCTGCACTGTGCACTGTGCACTGTGTTCTGTATTTCCCTGAAGAAAGTTCCTGTGTGGAACTGAAACGTCGGATTGAATAAACCTGCTCACTTTCTTGACATTATATCCTTGTCTTCAAATCCTTGGAGTGCTGTCCCACCATGCACCTGTATCCATTTATATATATACATATATATATATATATATATATATATATATATATATATATATATATATATATATATATATATTATATATATATATATATATATATATATATATATATATATATATAAAAGTTTTCGTAGCAGACAGCACCTCATGTCAGGTAAGCCATTTTGTGGCTGCCCCTGTGCACGGAAAAAATTAGCGTATATTCCAATCAAGAAAAACCAGCACCAAGGGACTTAAAGTATGAAGAAAAGTTATATTTAAAACATATGTATCACCGACGTTTCGGTCCCTGTTGGGACCTTTTTCAAGGTACAAATACATATAAAAGTGTCCATTAAATAGAAAACACACCCCCCCTCATGTGATCATGTCTGTGACATCATGTGCATTGTTAACCCCTTGTAAGGCTGAATAACAGAACTAAAATTCCTCTATAAATAAGCAGTCAAAAAATTACATATAGTGTACAGCTTCAAATTTAAAACCCTGTGTTAACACATTTAAAAAAATCACTGATGGATCATTCAGACCAATATTATCTCTAAACTGTTATGTAACTATGTAAAGGTAACATTATTAACTTTAGATACAATCTATTCAACGTAAATAACACAAATCAGATTTTTTAGAGATAAGGTTGTAACACTGTTTCATCAACCTTTCAGAAAGAGACATTATCTTTTTTATTCAAGAAGCCATTCAACTGTAGCGTGGAGTTCAGTCCTTTGGGGGAAACACATCCCAATTCGAAAGTCCAAAATGCCTCCCTTTGTTGCAGTAACTGATCCACATCTCCTCCCCTACGTGGTATTCTCACACAGTCTATGGGCATGCATTTGAATGAGGCAATGGGATGGTGTGCATTTAACCAGTGTTGTGCTAATGGTTGCTTAGAGATATCCTGCTTCATCTTTTTATTGGCATAATTAGGGTCTAATGCTGCCCGTATAGTAGAACGGTGCATGCTGATTCTGTCCTTCAATTGTCTTGTGGTTTTTCCACAGTACAGCATCCCACATGGACATTTAATAATGTACACAACATTTTAGGACTGGCACGTTAGTCTCTGCCGAATATTGTAAGATTTTCCATTATGTGGATGGTAAAATTTATCACCTAAAATAAGCGTATTGCACATCACACAATTGTTGCATTTGTACACACCTGGTTTGAGCAAACTGCCTCCTGTTGACTGTGTATATTTGCTTGCTGGATCAGCTGGTGATAGTATTTCTTTCAAATTTCTGTTTCGTTTGTGCCCAAAACGTAGTTTCTTGCTCACTAGTTTCGACATCTCCGGATCTGTATTGATCAAAGGCCAAAACTGTGCAAGAGATTTTTTAACCAGTGAGATACTGGGTCCATATGTACACATATAGAACAAATCATTTTTAGCTTTATCTCCAGTTTTAGTGTCTTTCTGGAGTAAGGTAGCTCTATCCAAAGAGAGGGCCCATTCCTTGGTCTGGGATATGATCAGTTCCGGATAGCCTCGTTCCAAAAATCGTTTGGACATTGCCTCAAGTTCATTTTTTCGTTCCTCCATCTCACTTGTTATCCTTACCACCCGAAGCATTTGTGATCTCGGTAGTGAGTGGATTAGGTGCCTAGGATGACTGCTGTTATACTGGAGTAATGTATTTCTGTCAGTCAACTTTTGATAAATTTTTGTTTGCAATTTCTTTGCACTTTTATCCTTGTATACCATGACATCCAAATAATTAATTATTTCTTTGTCAGAATGTACGGTTAATTTGACTGGATTGGGCAACGAATTCAGATCATTAGTAAACTTAATCAGTTCCTCTGAGGACCCATACCAAACAAAAAACAGGTCGTCGATGTAGCGCCTGTAGTACGCACCAAATCGACGAAACATGGGATGACTTAAGATATTGTCAGATTCATATTTATACATGTAACTGTTGGCATACATAGGCGCTACATTAGATCCCATCGCAGTGCCGGTTAATTGGATATAGAACTTATCCTCAAATGTAAAATAATTTTTATAAAGGATGAATTCAAGTAGGGAGATTAAGAATTCTATTGGTGGACCTTCATGTTGTGCATAATTGCTTAAAAGTTGCCTTACTGCCTCTAAACCTTGTATATGGGGAATGCAGGTATAAAGGCTTTTTACATCCATAGTAACGAAGTAAAAGTCCATTTGCCCACATGATATACTTTCCACCAACTTTAGAAAATCATTCGTATCCCTCAGGTATGTACTTAATCCTTGAACCATGGGTTGAAGCCATTCATTTACATATATAGCTATGCATTCTCCCAACGACCCTCTCGCAGCTATGATGGGTCTTCCTGGCGGGTGTGTCAGGTTTTTGTGAACCTTAGGTAAAGTATAAAACACTGGTCTTACCGGTTGTTCCACATATAAGTAATTCCTTTCTTGTTCCGTAATCCAGTGATGTAACACCGCCTGGTCCAATATTCCCTTCAACTGTAGCTGGAATTTAGAGGTCGGATCAAACATTAATAATTGGTAACAAGACGCATCTGATAGCTGTTGTAAAATTTCCTGGCGATAATATTCATAATCAAGCACAACCACCGCTCCTCCCTTGTCGGCCGGCTTGATTATAATGTCACGGTTATCAATCAGATCCTTAAGTACTTTCCTATCTTCACAAGACAAATTATCCATGTACTTAGCACTGTGCGTTATTTGTGTTGATTGATCATTAATGATCCTAGTGAAAGTATTAAGTGAGGCATTATTCGTGGCCGGATCAAATGTACTTTTCAATTTAAATTTACTGCCCTCTGAGCCTAAGTCCCCCTGTGCTTGTACATTAGTTGTAAGAAAATATTCTTTTAGCCGTAATAGCCGTGTAAATTTATAATTATCCACTATTGTGTCAAATGTCCGACTCCTCGCAGTGGGGACAAATGTAAGCCCTTTAGATAAAAGTCTTACCTCCCTTGCTGTTAGTTCGTGTTCCGAGATATTGATAACTACTTGGTCCTGGTCACCCGTCCCCCCCGGCGGGGTGGCTTGCTTGCCGATACTCCTGTTCTTATGTTTTCTGCCGCCACGTCGGTGCCGTGCCCTCCGTGCTCCATCGCTTCGGCATTGCCCTGTTCTAAAAAATTACTGGACTGCCGCGTCTGTGTTAGAGCTCCCTCTGCATCTCCCTCTGAGTCTCCGCTACTCGATTGGTAGCCTGCAGGTTTGCGTGGTTTCCGGAACGCCGGTCTGCGCCTCTGTGCGCCCTGGGTTCCCCCGTGTCTCCACCGATAGACGCTATTTTCCTTATAATCCTGTTGTACCCGCAGCCGCTTGGATCGTTTAAACGCAAGTATGTCACTTTTGTATTGCGTGACTTGATATAAATATATATATACTTTATTTATGTAGGATTTGATCTTTTTTCTATGAAAATAAAAAACAAGGGACAAGTGTTTAGAAAGCAAATATTACAGTTTAATAAATAATAGCAATAATAAAAAAGAAGTTCTAGGCAGGGGCGTAACTACCGGGTGAGCAGGGGGTGCAACTGGGCCAGGGCCTGCACCCCCGCAGGGCCCCCCGGCAGATCGCGCGTGCTGCAGTCGGCTGGATTCGGCTGCAGCCGCAGAGAAAAGTCACACGGACGAGGGTGGGGGCGGGCCCGGCTGCACGGCCCGCACCAGGGCCTGCCCCCACCTAGTTCGTTACTGGTTCTAGGAATTGTATTGATGGTTTAGAATGTAAACCTTATACTTTTTGTATCAATCAGTATAAGTCATATGTAACTTTCCTTTTGCACATTCTTGCAGAATACTGTATATTCATGCTTTATAAATGTGTGGTAACAGTCATAATAATACTAATTCTCAAAAGAATTTTAGATGTTGCTCATATTCTCACAAAGTGGGAGCACTCAAGATAAAGCATGCTGCTTTAAAAACAATACAAACCTTGTTTGAATTGTTGCAGTGGGTACTTTTTTGGGTTTTATCTCATGTTGCTCTATTTTGGGAATACGTTTGTATTGCTCCCATAGCTGTTGTTCCAGTGGTGTGCACCTGGACTCCACATTGACCTTGGTAAGCACAGATTGTTACTGCCCTTTTCAATTTAAGTTAATCTGCTTGACAGTAATGCTGCCATATCATTTTTATATTAAGTAGAGTACAAGTAGTACTACTGTTAATTTGTTGGAATAATGTGGAGAGGCAAGGGGTCCACCTTTGGATACCTACTTCTATAACTTCGGTAGAAGTGGGGATTTTGATAAGTACATTATTTGTAAATGTTTCATCATTATATGATTAATATTTATTTTGGTTAAAGGGCGTTGTCCCTTCCTGCCATGTCTTTCAGCATAAACATTTGATCATGATATAGAAATCATTGCATGTAATGTACATATTTAAATGTTACAATGGATATTCTCATGCTTTAGCTGGTATTGTAGTGTCATTGCTGACAATTACTTGGATAAAGCGTCCAGACTGTACATTCAGCATTCTTCTTGACTAAATAAACACCATAGAGCTTAGAGGGATTTCCAAAAAAGATGAGCTTGATCAGCAATTGTGCATTTGTTACTGACATCATTCTATCCAAGCGGCACAAGCAAGGATTAACCCCCCATAATGGAAAAGGAACAACTAATCATCATGGGGAAAAAAACATGACTCTTGTCACTTTCCAGTGAAAAAATTAACAGAAACAAATGGAACATTATTCCATTTATTTTTTTCTCAACTTACTCCTGAACTGTTTTATTATTGCTTTTACAGTAGTTGTAGCTCACATATACAGTATAATATTTGCCTTATAGCTGAGTGTATCCATTGAATTGTTTTATTTATACAGTTTGTTATCCATTTGCTTGGTTAGGAGAGGTACAACTGATTGAGCACACAAGAAAAGCAGTAGATCCTTTCTTTATGGATTCATGCATAACACAATGTGAGGAACTTTTTCAGCATACAGGCAAGGAAGAACATGTAGGACAGGTGTACAGTGAGGGGTCCTTGACATGGCATGTGAGCTTACAAATTTTAACAAGAATGTGGTACTACCATTTTTTTTGTAAAAAATCTTTTTAAAGGCAGAAACTATCCACTGGCAATCTTTCTTCTTTTTACTGTAGGAATAAATACATTCTTCAGGCTCATATAATCATCTTTTCTGTTTATGATTGTTTGCCTCCTCAGCATGGTACATTAGTATTATAATGACAACGAATAACTAAACAGGGAACATAAACTATACCTGTTCTGTTTAAATGCATGTATTGCCATACTTTAGTTCAGATATAGCCTGAAAGACAATTCCATTTTTTGAAAAATATAATGCTGCCCAATCTCAAACCATTCTGTTTAATACATTTCTACCTATTGCATTATAGGTAGAAATTATTTCACCAAATTTAAATATAGCATGGGCTAGGGTACCTAACAATAAATCATACCAAAGTTTTGATAATTGATTATGTAATGCAGTTTGAGGGCTTGTCAAAGGGCTACTAATAACAAAAAATATCCTGTAGTTCAAAATTTGTAAAATTTAATTTTTATTCAAAAATCCATAATAATTTTTTTTTTCATACTGACCCCGTGACAATCTATGTTATGTGTTTCGTACCCTCTGGTCAAAGGTGATTATGCCAACATGGATTTTTCATTTACAAATGCGTTTGCCATTCGGTCTTAACTATGAGTTTGATGTCACATGCTTAATTTAAGGATTGAGGCGAGTTTTGATCTAGGTTCATTATTGTTTACTGTGAGATATAATAAGAATAAGGGCTAGACTCCTATTGGAGATAGGTCTGTCGATAATGTCTTTGTTGGGCTTTAAAGTGTGATTTTTAATGTATATTATACTATATTAATTATATTACTAATTTATTTGAATGCAATATACAAGGACAAGGATGTTTTATGGGCTTTACATGTTTTTTTTACCTGATGTATTATTATTTATACAGGTTTTATGTAATTGTAATATGACCACTGAAATGTATGGCTATAACAATGTCCACTTAATTAAGAGGCATTGCCAGCCTCTCTGATTGGTTTTAAACTAAGATGGGAAGGGTTATGGATTTGGATTTTTGAATAAAAATGGAATTTTACAAATTATGAACTATGGGTTATTTTTTGTTATATATAATATCCCATTAAATCTGGCCCATTTTTGACGGGCAACTAGATTCACCTAAGAGATAATACTTGTCAAAGGGCTGTCAAGTGGTGGAATCAAAATAAAGAACATTCTTTCTCAGCAATCTCTATTAACTAAACCATATCCATATTAAGAATGTATTCATATTCCAATATGTAAATACTAATGACAGGTCTACTCGCAGAATGGCATGAGTATAAAACATATAGTACATGGTAGCATCCAACCCTTCCCATCTCACCTCCCTGAAAAATCTATCACAGGTTATACTAGAACTTAATAACTAAAGGTGTCACATTCCTTGTCAGCTCTTTTCCTTGTCAGACATTGTCCTAATTTTTACAGAGCAATAAAATCTGTTTTACATCCAAATCAGACTTTCATACACTTTTATACATATAGTAGTATAATGTATACCAAAAAAACTAAAATAAATAAATATCTTTAATTGTACATCCTTTATGGGACCGCACAACGTAAATAAGCAATGCTATACACAAAAGAATGAGTTTTTGATTTTGTCAAAGTCAATCTGTAATTCTCAAGGGAGGGTTTTTCAAAGACATGGCTTGTAAAATTCATGTTGTCTCATCTACTTGTTCTATAATCTATATAATCTATAATCTATCCCACCTACTTGTTCTGTAGTCTATAATCTACCTCATCTACCTACCTACCTAGCTAACTATCTATCTCTCTAGCCTTTCTTTTTGACTCCGTAGTGATCCGTAGTTCCATGCTTCTGTTCCCTTTAAAGCTAGAAATCCCCTGCAGTCATCAGAGACACTAGAATTAAAATGTGTGTAAATTAAACACATACTTCCTGTGCACATTATGTGGCAAATTAGTAAAGAAAAATACAGATAAATGTACATCTTTAGGGTTAACCTAGACCCCATGATGTGACAGGTAATACTGGCCTTTGTACAATTATTTAAGCCCTGTAGGAATTCTCAGCATCAGCATATGTCAGAGCACTGTTATTAGACACGTTTAATTAGGATCTATCCTGCTGCTCCTAACAAGTATTTAATTAACTTCCAGGCAGGGAAATTAGCTTTACATTGTGGCTGAATTTCTGCCTCACCTTCTGTTGACACGTGGCCTGAAGTACATCAGCCCATTCTACTGTGTAATGGATAGGATCTCTGAAAAGCCAAATGTCAAGCTTGATTGGTCTAATAAAAAAAGAAGATAAAAGACATAATAATGACTTAGTGTCAGGTCATGGTCCAAAAAGACAACAAAGGCCACAGACCAGACAGGCAGCACAAAAGCTTGTAAACAGAAAAGATTGGAAGGAGTGATTAAATGTGATATATTCATAATATAGTCTACAAATAAAAAAATGTGTATTTTGCTAAAAGAAAACTGCTAATTGTAAATCCAAATGTGACATCATCAAGCTTGTTATATATCCAACCAACAATATTCACCACATTTGCAACTATAAAAGTTGATACATTTCTAAACACAAATAGGAAAACCTGTATCTATACTATAGTATGACACACAGTATGATAAAAAAACCCAGAAATTATATTCAGTTAATGCAATATGTTAATACCATTGCTTTAAAAAATAAATTTGATATGTATGCTGGAATTGCATTTTGTTTTGCATAACTTCTTTAACTAGTACATCTGCAATTCCCAGTCCCATAATTAATAAAATAATACTTCACCAAGATAAGTTTTAACTGTATCGATATCTATATTTATCAGCCTATCCAAAGTATTGGGGAGTTGAATTATTCTCACTATCCTAATAAACTCCAATGAATGCAGTGTTCCATTGGTTCATCCAAGAGCATTCCTTTCCTCCCATTATCTAGTATGCTATGACTGGCGAGGCCATAAGGAGCTTGTTGATATTAGAAAGAGAAGGTTTTTTGCATTAGCCGATATATGGCCAAGTAGCCTTTACAGGAGCTTCCGTCCTTGTTGTTTTGGTGAAAAAGTGAAATAGGACCATTCAAATGATGTGCTTGATTTATGTCTAAAGTAACTTTTTGTAGTGCCCCATGTCTGAATGGGTTTCATCTGGGTACTCCTACAATCCACAATCCAAAAAGATACAGGCAGGTTAAGTGGCTCCTGATAATATTGACCATAGTCTATGTGATAGTGACTTTAGATAGCTCCTATGTGGCTGCAGCGCCAATTCTAAGCTAATAGCCGCCTGAGACAACTGCTGCAATGCCGCCCCCCCTCGTCGGCTTACCTGTTGGGAGGGGAGGCAGGAACACTAATGCGGAGAGCACAATTGCACTCTCTCGCATTAGTAAAGCCGAATTTCCAGTTTAAAAAACGGAAATTCAGCTCTTAAAGGTACCAGTATCGGCTTTTTGCCGTCCCTGGAAACCTCTCCGGCGTTGCCGCCTGAGGCGAGTTTCTCAACTCCAAAATTACTGACCAACTGCTGCAGTCTATGAAGGTCTGTCAAAAATGGCCAAAATCATTGGGCCCCAGCTCAAATGGCACATATATCAAGTCCAAAAATATATTCCAAAACATTCTTTCAAAGTTAAAAAATTATTCTTTATTTAGCATAAATATTAAAAAGTAGGCATACAGACCAATTGATGTTTTGCCTAACGAAACATCAATTGGTCTGTATGCCTACTTTTTAATATTTATGCTAAATAAAGAATCATTTTTTAACTTTGAAAGAATGTTTTGGAATATATTTTTAAATTTCTCAACTCGCCTCATTGGCGGCGCACCCCTGTATGGCTGATGAAAAATGATGTATAATCTCTGCAAGGTGATGCAATGAAGGATAATAATATTTATTTAACTATGCCATTTGCAACAGCTGTCTGTAAAAAATATTGTATCCATACCATACACACCACAGTAGATAAAGAACTAATTCAAAAACAAAAGCTCAGGGGCAGTTTCCCTAATCTATCTGCCTTGTCACTTCCAGAGCCTTTTCTTAAAATACTAACACATAAAATATTACTCTCTTGTGTAGCAAATTATAACAAATTAAGAAACCTTCTCTTCCATTGATTGATTTTTTAAATATCTAAATTATTTTTATACATTTATTTTTTATTGTTAGCAACACAGCTTCCCTTCACTATGTATTTTATGGTCCTTCTAAATTGCTCTGTGTAATATTCTTAAAGTATCTTTGATAATATTCTCTAAAACCTAGAATATGCTGTTGGTGCTGGTGTCTGCTAATTAAAGTCTTTACAAGGCTGATTACAATATTTGTTGAAGAACTATCTTATTAATGAGTTCAAAAGTAAAATAAAATAGATATAAATAAAATTAAAAGTAAAAATTTAGTTTTTGCCACACCAAATACCATTCGCCATAGGGGTTACATAATTAAGTCTCGACAGTTGTGAATGTGTGTGTAAATATACACACAAATGGAAAAAAACTGTTATGTGGAAGAACACCAAAAACAGGAAAAATAAAGAAACAGAAAAGAGAGCGAGAACTAGGAAAGATAAAAAAGAGCATAGTAAATTGAGGAACTGTGATGGAATTAGAGTAGATGTCCAAAAAGTAAAGTCAAATATGCATTTCTTCTGATGCATGAATAGAATTGGCCAAGTCAGGCTTCAAGCTCCAGAATGAAAAGAGTGGTAATGCATAATGTGATCCATACAGCCTTAGCAACAAACAAGCATTACTGTTCTTATTGTGCTGGGGCTTTTCAATGAATTTCCACTACTTGGTCAGTGGTCTGTTATTTGTCTCCAATCTGATAGCAGGACAAGCAAGAAATCTGAAGCTCTGAAGATCAGCTTTAACTTGTACTCAGAGTAAACACACTACAAACTGGGATACTCTTTTGATAACAAAGACCTTTTACAAAACAGTTATGTATATATTTTAATATTTCCAACTTCAAGCTTTTTAGTATGTTTAGTGGTTCTTCTACTTTAAAAACGGCAACTGTCTAAATAGCATTTATGTGAGATGGGTCCAAGGTTATCTCTGCCATGATGTAATTGTATCACCCTGGCAGCTCTATCTGAATGACAGTTGTAAATTAACATTGAAATGCTGTAAAACTCAAATCAGTGACCTTCTTCCTTTTGTGTGGCTGTTTAATTCTTTCTAACTTGCATAACCTTCCTATATTGTCTGACATCACTGAAAAGACAGCTGCCAAGATAGTCTACAGCAACAATAAGCCATAAGATAACAACTTACTTTATAGACATCTGGAGTTCTAGAGATGTTTATTTCTGAATACATAAAGGGAAACTAACACACGCTGTGTTTAATTTTAAAATCCTTCTAGCGCTTCGGACTAACTTACACAAGCAATTTCATCTGCCAGATTTTGTTGGATTTCATTTGAAATGGAAAATCACTGCCATAAAGTTGATGTGTCTACTGTTAAGATGTAAGTGTAGGATGTTTGGAATTAGTCTATCCTACTGATTTAAAGATTTAATCAGGAATATTTGTAATGGTTTCAGAATTGTAAAATTCCCATGATAATATTTTGTTAAAATGTACAATTATAAATTTCAGCAGAATATTAGATTAAATAAAAATTCTAATTGCAGCAGAAGCTGATATTTTAGGGTCACACTGTACCTCTTTCTCAAAACAAGATCAAAGATTCCAGAGCCCTAAAAAGCATTACCTTGCCCACCAAATTACCAGGAAAAAAATAACCCCTTCCAATTATGAATTGGAAAGGGAACAAAACATCATGAGCTCAGTATATGGCATCTCTATCGTTTATGGTTGTTTGTTAAACAATGCAGACCACTGAAATCGAAAACACCTTATTTTTATATATTTTAATAGTGATAGAGACACTTGGGGGGTTAATTATCAAGGTCCAAATTTATCTCAATATCGGCTGCTACAAACTTCGATCTAAGCCGCTCGTGTTTTTAGCGCTTATTTATTATTACATTTTCCCGAAAATTAACTTTGTGGGAAAAGCTCAGATTTTCATTATTTTTTTGTGAATTTTCCCCAAAAACTACAAATTTTTCGGAGTTTTCACCCAAAAGCTCCGAAAACATCGTGAAATTGCCCGAAACCCATGACATAACCAAAAATCAATGGGACCCATTGACTTTTATGCAACCTCGACAGGTTTGAGATGCTGTGTTTTTATATTTGGGCTTTTTAGCCCTCTGGGTTTAATAAATTTCGAAAAATTCATGATTTTTTTAAAAGCCTATTATAACACAAAAAAATCACGAATTTTTCGGATTTCGATGAATTTCGGGTATTCTGAGCTTAGTAAATAACCCCCTTGGAGTACTCACAAAAATATTAGAAGAAGGATCTCCAAACTACACTATAGCATTTTCACAGGACCAGCAGATTTATTGAATAGAATGGTACTAGTTTATACACAGACTATTCATGGCAGAATCACATATGACAAACAGA
The DNA here is from genome assembly GCF_017654675.1 of Xenopus laevis. Lineage (NCBI taxonomy): Eukaryota > Metazoa > Chordata > Amphibia > Anura > Pipidae > Xenopus > Xenopus laevis. The sequence goes on from NC_054373.1 coordinate 121,254,785, forward strand.
CATCCACAATGGGTATGACACCACAGATAGCTGCTCACAGTGTAACAAGGTTCTCACATTGTGTTCCAAACATTTCACTCTCCTACCCACTTGAGTGCCTATAGTCTAGTGGATGTGGCCTGCAGAACTACCCCACACTCAATCTCCTTGGTGGAGTTCCAAGTTCCAGCTCTCATTGTAAACCCCTCACCCCTAGAGTTTGCTATACTAGATGCTACCTGCTACTATCTAGAAGGGATCCCTTTCTCAATTTCCTTTAATGTATTCTGGTCCTGGCTTTTCCTTAATCAAACCTTCTGCCTTAGGTCCCACTGAGGTCTTCTGCCTCAGGCTCTCCAGCAGCACCCACCCCAGGAGGAGACCAAATAAATAGGAACATCTGCTACCTCCCCCTTTATAGACTGTCGGAACTTTCATACTACCCTTGGGTCAAATGGTAACACCTTTCTCCCACAGGGCATAGATTACACTTCCTCACAGTAAGGATGGATAACTTTATATCCCCTGCACACTTAATCCCACCTCCTTGTTTCTTCAGAGTAATTGTGAGGGGAGGATAGGGGAGGAGAGAGTAGGAAAGGAAGTAATTATTTCCAGAAAAACATTGGGCAAATTCCATATTATCTGTAATGCGAAATTTTGGCAGCAACTAGGAAATAAAGTAGCTTTTATGTATTTTTAACTCCCCTAATTCCCTAGGGTAGGGCCCAACCTTTTTTTTTTTACCAGTGAGCAACATTCAGATGTAAAAGGAATTGGGAAGCAACATAAGTATGAAATATGTTCCTAGGGGTGCTGAATAAGGGCTGTGATGATCCATTTGGTAGCCCCTATATGGACTGTCAGCCTACAGGAGGCTCATTTTGGTAGTACACCTGTTTTTTATGGAACCAAAACATGCTTACAACACAGTAATTAAAAAATAAGCTCCTGCTTTTAGGCCACAAGGAGTAACATCCAAGGGGTCAGAGAGCAACATGTTGCTCACGAACCACTGGTTGGGGATCACTGTTCTAGGGGATGGGGATGATAAAAATGAAAAGCAAATTATACATTTTAAAAAATGTTTCTATTGAATTATTTGCTGAAAACAATTTCTATACAAATCCCTTTTTATTTTGCTCATGAGTAAAATGTGTGTAAGAGATCAATAGAGTTTTATAAAACATCCAGAGATTTATTGAAATAACAGAAACTTTCATACTGATACATCTGCAGAAATTCATACCAACCAGCATTTAGCTCTATATGAGAATAATTTAACAGTGCAAATTTGCCCATATGTTTGAAAAATAAAGGCCAACAAGTTTTTACATGAAAATAAAATAAGTTAACCAGGGATTTAGTCAAATCATGGACACTTTGCACACTTTACATTTTCAGGACCAACAAAACTAACCATAATTTGTAAAAAGTTAAATGAAAACAGCACTTCATTTCAGCATATTATTTCACAATTTACAAGGTTTTCAGTCACCAATAAAATATATTTTCTCGTGACAGTTTCCCTTTAAATGAAGTTAAAATAAGTCTTAATACACTTCATCAGCCAACCTAGCAATTTGCTGTCAGAAAGACAGTTAATGTAGACAGTATTAACACTTAAAAAATGTCAGTTAAGAAGGCTGTTTGACATCTTACATCATACTGATAGCTGTGTAGTTTTCATCTTCGTGGCATATGATTTTCAGTCTTCAGTGTCTGAAGCCTTACCAGTCAATCTAACTCTACTGAAAATAGAATTACATTGAAAGTAAAATAATTATATATTTTATGTTTCTTTCAAGGCAAAAAGTGTCACAGAATTGAAAACAGTATATGGAAAATATAAAACTTCAGGGTATAGCCTTTATGGATTTCTCTGTACTACTTTAAGTATGCGCTATTACTGACATACTGGTCAGAATCATAACAGATGGGTCAACATTTTCCTCTATGTGCATATTTAGCGGAGGGCACATCTACTACATGCATTGTTCTTTCTGTGGGCGCCCTATGGGCATGGGGGACATTGGTGCTTTGATTGCACCTCCTCTTCTGTACTCCGTAATGCGCTCATGTGCAGATTGGTTCTGTACATTGTTATGTCACTTCCTTTGGCGTCTGGCAGCAAACTTTGAATGTATGTTGGAAATCAGTTTCTTTAATCCCCTGATGAAGTCATAAGTTTGATGAAACAGGTTGGGCTATACATCACTGCTTGAAGTGCATAAATTTTTTTTTCAATAACTCTGTATCGTTGGTATTACACTAGTGATGGGTGAATAAATTAGACAGACACGAATTTGGGACGAATTTCCATGATTCACCACCTGGAGAATAAATTTGTGAAACTCCTGTGAAAATTTGCCGGCGTCAAAAAATTTTGGACGTGCATTGGAAAAGAGGGTCATGTCAAAACCGTCACGGACCAACACTATTTGGACGCCCATTGACTTTAACACCAGTGTCAAAATTGACGCAAGCATCAAATTTGCAGCAAATTGATGCAGGTGTCAAAATTGACGCGGGCGTCAAAATTCGCTGGAAATTCACGTATTTTTTGAAACTATATTACACTATGGGAGTGCACTACTTTCTCTTTTTCTAGCCCTTTTTAAGAGTTTGAAGGGTGAAAAGAGGACATCAATTAAGACTAGAGGGAATAAGCATAGGAAAAGCCTCTGTGATGGAAGGTTGAATGCCTATATTGTGCATATATAATTAAGATCTGTTAAACAATCAGTAAGTATGTATTCATGCAGTAATCTAATTTTGGAGTCGCTGGTTTGCTGTGGTTTTGTTTTATTGAATTTCTGAACATATGTATTGACCGTTTCATAAAACAGAGGGGGCAGGTCATACATTTTCTTTAGTGTCATACTATAAAATTATTATTGTTTTACACCATTCTTGGTCTTCATATTTTATAACCTTTTTTTTTACTCTGCAATTCTCAGGCTTGGAATTTTAATACCAATATGGTTGTTTAATTACTCTAGCAATCAGGCAGCATTTTGAAAGTTACAATGGAAGACTAATAGAAGATGGCCTGAAAAGAAAGATAAACAATTAAAAAGAAGAATAACAACAAAAGGGAACCTTTCTATATAAATCAGGTTTACTCTTACTCTGACAGGGGCTATGTCTGTAATGCTAAACTTGTTATTCAGTGGCTTATAAAAAAAGAATCATCAGTTCAATATAATCTTTCTTGGTTACATAATTCTTCCCAGAACACTTTGAAATTATAACTTCTGTGAGTTTTAAACTATACAATGTTTTCTGGATTCTGCAACAATTTCTGACGCTAGAAAAGTTTTAACAGATCAGGCCTTATACCATTTGTTTAATTGTTCTCTGTACTCTCTGTTAACTGCTGCGTCTTCCTTCTGGTGTCCTGAGTTAAATGATTTTATATCCAATTATATATTTATTTTTTTAAATTGTCTTTAAAAACTGAATTAAAATGTTTAAACAAAGTGAGTGGTATATATTGATTTTTTTTTCTTTTTCTGATTTCGCATACAATATCATCCTAAAAATAATGCATTTTCACATAGCTCACATTTAAACTAGATAGCGGTTCCTGTACTTATTTCTGTAACTGCTAGCTTTCAGCGAGAGTGAGTAATTGGGTGCTGGTGCATTTACAATTGCTACTGTAACTGTGGAGTAATTGTATATCTCTAACTTTCTCCCCAAATTGCAGATATTATAAAACATAGAGTATAGGATATTTATGCATGTAAACCCTTTTTCCATTGAAACTATCTACCTATAACAACTTGCTACAAGTGATTCACTAAAACAATTAAATAGTGAAACATCACAAATCATCATTGTTCTAGGAAACTATAGTATTCTATTTTCTGTTATACTGCTTTATTTTTGAAAGCTTGTAAGCTCATATAGTCTTCCGACAGGACCTTATGTTTTAGAGCATTTTTAAAATGTAATTAAAAATGCTGATGAATACACCAATTAGACCGCTCCCAGCTTACCCCTCCTGCGCTGCTCTGTGTATTCCTTGCTGAGTGCTCTGTCTGCAGCGTCCCCACCGCTTGTCACACACCAAACCAAAAGAATGACGACACTCCATTCAAGGATAAGGCAGGTTTATTACAGACCCCACAGGGATCTCAAGCCCTATGCGTTTTTGGACTCAATCCTTTAATCATTTGTGAAAACTTTTTTAAAAAAAATGTAATTTTAAAATTAGTTATATTAATACTTGCATCTTTTAAGTATTTCATAAATAAAATTTAAAATGAGAAGTGGTTAGTATTCTTTTTTAGTTGTCATAGATAAACAAATCTGAAACAGCTTTTTATTGGTCTTCATTATTTATTTTGCATGGTTTCTGAATTAGAAGCATTTGTATTCTGCTCTGAAAATGCTATTTGGTTGTCTTATGGGTAAAAAACATGTGAAGGTTCACTTTGACATGTTGTATTATATCCAGGAGAAGGAACTTCAACAGATAGTAAGTTAATGATTGAAGAGGAAAATAGAGAAAACAGAAAACAGAAGGAAAAAACAATCATTCGAAGTGACAAAACAACAACCAAGGGGTTATTTACTAAACTCCCAAAGCCAAAAACCTTCAAAAATGGTGCTTTTTTTAGTAAAAAAATACAAATTTTTAGTGGGAAAACCCCCCACAAATTTGTAGAGATTTATTATACCCAGAGGATGGAAAAAGTCAGAATCCGAAATCCGGCATCTCAGACCTGCCGAGATTGCATATAAGTCAATGGGAGAAGTAACAAAATTTTTTTGATCTGTGCTGGGTTTCGTGCAATAACCCGAAAATTTCTGGTTTTTTTTGGAGTTTTCGGGTGAAAAATACAAGTAATTGGTAAAATTGGTATTTATCACGTTTTTTTCGGGTTTTTTTCCTGCAAACAAAATTTTCGCAGAAAATATTGAGATAAATTCGGACTTTGATAAATAACTCCCCAAGAGATTTCTGACCTTGAAACCAGTCCACACTTGATGGGTTCCCATCCTGGAGAAGCATTGGGGCTGTAACTTAATTTATAAAGTCAGGAATCACTGACCTCACATCTAAATCATGAGCAGACCAGACAATTGGAAAAGAAAAGTACAGCAGCCCATGAGTAAGAGCAAATGTATGATCAATATCATTTCCTGCAACTCCAGAATCCAATAAGTTCACAGGAATTTCTTGAAAAACTGGCAGTAACAGAAGAGACTCCTGTGATACATAGCAGCTGAAAGGAGATATGTGAGATATGACTAGGAGCATCAAAAACATTCCTACAGCTGACAATAAAGACAATAAATGGGATTGTCTTTCTTCATGATTGGAGCAGTCCAGGCATCACTGGAAGTCCAATTGTGCAAAGAAACCTTTGATCTGTCAGTGGAGAACTGTGCAGGCTATAGCTTAAACTGGATTGAACTACATGAAAAGTAGATGCCATAATTAGAAGGAGCACTTGATCTGGGATAAGTTTGAGCAGCCTGTAGACCAACCAGGATATACATGGTGGAGGCTCAAAAAAAGATGTATTTGCTGTGTTCTTTGGTATTTTTTCTAAAAAGGATTTGAATGACAAGCAGAATCAGATGGGTCCATGTCTGTTCCAAGCTAAACTCAAAAATGTTCTGACCTGAATAGGAGACAAGCTCACTTTCCAACCTGGCTCTGACGTCAAGAACATTTACCATGAATGGCTTTATTCACGACACCAGTGAGAGAAAGCAGCTAGCAAAAGACACAAAGTAATCAACCACACAAAAAAGAGTACACCCAATGGAGCATTAAATATCTTATTATACAGGACTAATAATTTAGGTTTATACAGTTGTGTGTACTTTTGAAGTTTTCTTGTTTTTAGTTAAATATAGTTAAAACAAGGTCAGTTTCCCATGGTTATTATATATCAGCCAAAACACGATTGGTATCCCTGTCTACACAGGGATTACCTGCACTAAAAAATTCTCCTAACATGTTTTTCACTAATTTTTATCGATGAGCAAATGTTATCATGTATAGTTAGGCTGCGAAATTGGCTGCTACACCTGCAGAGAAACATTTTGAAAATCGGTACCGTTTGTTCTGTTTCGTGGAAACCTTTTTTTTTTTTAACAGTGAAGAACAGTTGTACCATACTGGAAAGGAGCTTCTCTGACAAGATGGGGCAATGTTGATGATATGGCAGAGATAAAAATGCCTTAACAGCAATGTCATTTTGCATTTCATTTGACTCCAATGCATTTTGGTGAAAATTTGCTCATCATTATTCGTTATACATGAGCCCTATCAAAGACTTGATTAAGAGTGACATGAGTGCACAAAAAATGGTTTCTGTGGGGAAATCTTGTCTTTTCGTCCTTTACTGGTATTTTGTATACTTATTAATACACAAATAGAAATAACACGGGTTTCATTTACTTAGCTTGAGTGAAGGACTAGAGGAAAAATTGTTTGAATTTCAAATGGTCGAATATGTCTACTTCGACCATCGAATGGGCTACTTCGACCTTCGACTACGACCTTTGACTTCGAATCGAACGATTCAAACTAAAAATCATTCGACTATTCGACCATTCAATAGTTGAAGTACTGTCTCTTTAAAAAATTCTTCAACCCCGTAGTTCGCCACCTAAAACCTACCGAGGCCAATGTTAGCCTATGGGGAAGGTCCCCATAGGCTTCCTAACAATTTTCTGATCGAAGGAATATCCTTCGATCGATGGATTAAAATCCTTCGAATCGTTCGATTATTCCTTCGATCGTAGGAATAGCGGTAAATCCTTCGACTTCTAAGTCGAAGGATTTTACTTTGACCCTAGGTAAATGTGCCCCTTAGACAAAAAGTTTAAACTTCATGGATGTGTACCTTTTTTTAACCTCACCTATTTACTTTACTATGTACAATGTTGCAGATGGGGGAATTTACATATTGTATAATAAACATATCACATGATTAGAAACTGGCTAAAGGAAACGTATTTGTGTTCATGGTTAGTTTTTCATATTTCAGGGAAAAGTGGCATTGCTGACATTTTATGGGTTTTCCTGGCATAGCATGTGGAATGACATCTGGCATTGAATATTACATCCTCGGCCAAATTTATAACACTCCGGTTAATTTGAGAGGAAAAAATTGGATGGAAAACTTAATCAAATTTTAAAAATGTTGAGAAAGAACAAGACAGTTCCTATTTCCTAAATCACTGCCAACCGGATAAAAATCACATTTATGCTGCAATTTTATCCATAAGAGGTTGCACTTAATGGAGTTGCTCACCCATAAAATAACTTTTAGTATTACATAGACATTAATAATTTTTGTGTTTTTCCGTTAATAGTTTTTCGTTCAGCAGCTCTCCAGTTTGAAATTTCAGCAGATATCTGGTTGCTAGGGTCTTGTTTACCTTAGCAATCAGACAGTGGTTTGAATGAGAAACTGGAATACAATTATCTTTCTGAATAGAAAGATAAGGAATAAAAAGTAACAATAATAAAATTGAAACTTGAGCTAATTTATTAATAAATAATGCAACATCAGGCATGGGAAATTGGTTGGTTGGGACAATGAGATAAATTTGGATTTTAGTAAATAACCCCCTAAAAGTTAACTTAAAGGCGAGCCATTCCTTTACATACCGAAAAAACACACACACGCTATTTCTAATACTATTCCAATTGAAGTAATAGGGTACCATAACCTATTATTCCTGTCCCTTGAAGGGTTTTTCCCAATTGCTGTGGCATTTTGTGATTAAAAATCAACCTTAGGTACACCTACACTTCATTTGTTTTACTAGTTACATTGTAAATCATGCACCAGTGCATTTTGGTGTCAACAGCTGAGGCTTTTGCTTCATGTAAAAATTGTAGGATCAAACCCATTGCAATAATTGGCTATAGTGCTGAAACCTAAATCAAAATCCTCATGTAGAGTGAGTACATGGAACACATGCTACATCTCAACCACATAGCCATCTTGGAAGGCAGATTCTTTGACTTGCCAGGGTTAGAAAAGCAAAGACATTTGGTTGGAATCAAAGGGAGAACCTGGAAGCTGACAACTTGTTGTGAGAAATCTGATTGTAGAAGAAATCACACAAGCATCTTTGAGACTATTAGTGCTTATACAAAGCAATACCACATAGTATATATTTCTACTTAAATGCATGCTGCAGTGATGTGTATTGTATGGCTATTATATTGCTATGTACCAAGAATGATCTACAGTACTAGTATATACTCTATATTCGGGGGAATGTAAAAAAAGTCGGTAACGGTAAAACTATTCGCAATGCGAAAAGTTATGCCTTTGTGCAAACAAACTTTGCTTTGCGCGGATTTAATATAGCTTTTGCGAACCAGGAAACTGTTTAGCGACCACTTCCGACAGTGGAAGACCGTTTGCGAATTTCATTGTTTGCGCCAATGCGCAGTAAATGTAATAAAACTTTTTACTGAAAAAATCATTATGTTTGCTCCAAAAGATTATAACACCCAGGGTCGGACTGGGGAGCCTGGGGCCCACTGGGACTGCTGGTCCAAGGCCCCCCAACTGCGCCGCTCGAACGCCGCCATGCGCATGCGCAAGCGGTGATGCGACGCGCATCGCCGGAAACTTTTTAAAATTTTTTATACTATTAGAGGGGGTCTGGCCCGGCGGGGGCCCACGAGGGTCGGGGCCCACCGGGTTTTTTCCCGGTGTCCCGCCGGGCCAGTCCGACACTGATAACACCTTCAAGCACTTCTTAAGAGTGCGCAATTAAAATTCGCAATAACAGTTTAAGGAACAATATTACATTGCGAGATGTGAATTTTTATGCTTATTGGTGGAAATTGTTTTGCTCTTTGCGACTTTTATTACATTCCCCCAATTATGTTTAAACTATAGAATGCAGTTCTAAAGAATGAAAATATGCAGAGTTGATTATGTGATTCCATATACTACACATATCTGTATTTGATTTCGCATAAAGGACTCAAGATTGTTTCAAAGTCTGCCAAGATGAAATACATTTTGCCATTTCAGCATTACAGTACCTGTAGTTTTTGCTCCAGCTAATTTAATGAGACCCCCTTCATACCATATTTAATGGCTACCTAGGTTTGGCAGACTTCAAAAAAGAATAGTAGCCCCAGTCATCTTTAAAATATACAGTTGGCAATTGAATTATTCATGAATTATCAATTAAAAATGAGCAACCTGCAGAGGTATGACAAAGCAACAATAAAAAAAGCTAAAGAATGGGAAACTTGATAGGCTGAAAGAAAAGTCTCTCAAATACCATTTACCTTGATGATGGAAAATATTATGCTTGCAAGGGTAACAAACAGGCAGCCTTTCTCTACTGCAAAAAAAGGAACAATTAAGAAAGAAGTAAAAAAAAAGTCAGTTGGCTGTTCTAGTTATTATAGATGATAAAGAATATATCTATATATTTATCTATACAAATTTTGTTACAGCTTATTCGTAGTAAGGTAAAAAAAAAATGTATTTGCACAAAATCTGTAAGCCCTCTGTATGAGAGCATTTTGTTCACATACGGTTCTGGTCCGTTACCTAGGAGTTAGCAAATTGATCTGGTGTTATAGTTCAGTGTCTGAGATAAATTCAAAAAGCCCAAAGAGAATAATTCTGGCATATTGACAAAGTTCCATATTTGAATAGCCAGGAAAATGTTCCCAAAATGTGATTAACTTCAAACTGCTGGGAAGTCATCAGTAAGCATTGGAAACTGAATGCAGCAGATGATTAATATATCAAGCATACCTCTCTTTGAAATCAGAAGATGTCCAGCTCAACTATCATCTTAGAACTGGCAGAGACCATTGGAACCCTGGCAGACTAATCTAGCTAGATTACTGGATAACAACCATCTAGTATTCATGGAAGGGTTGCTATCAAAAGCCTATTCGACCAAGGGGGTATCCAGGATACCTAACATGGGATTACCTCCAGAAACTTCACAGTACAGTAATGGGAAAACATAGGCACTTGATAAATTGTCTTACCACCCCACTGTAAAATAATAATAATAATAATAAAAAATAATAAACCCATCTCATTCAGAGCTCCATGTGTGTGTTTTTTTAAATTTTCTCATATCCTTTGTATTTTGCCTTTTTTTCTCTTCATAATTTCTGGCATAAATGGAAAAATACTTAACACTTTCACCTAGCTCTTCTACAAAAACTGTATGGGAAACCAGTGGACTGAAGGGAGAGAAAGACATAAGCAATATTCCCTGTTCCCTCCTACCAACTCTTCCTCCTCCACTTCCTCATTTTCTTCTCTATATATTTTTTACAGGGGTGCACCGATTCCACTATTTTGGATTCGGCAGAACCTCTGAATCCTTTGTGAAAGATTCGGCTGAACACTGAACCGAATCCTAATTTGCATATGCAAATCAGTGAATGGGAGGGAAAAAGAGACATGATTTTATAGATTCGGATTTGGTTTGGCCAGGCACAAGGATTTGGCTGAATCCGAATCCTGCTGAAAATGGCCGAATCCTGGCCGAATACCGAACCGAATCCTGGATTCAGTGCATCCCTAATTTTTTATCCTTTGCATGGTTATGTCCTACTTCATTATTATGCCTTTACATATTTCTAGAACTCCTTGGAGATTCAATGGTTTAATGGATTATGGTTATTGAAGTTTTGCAGATAGAAGAAAACAGATAAAACAACAAGAAGAGAAAAAACAAAAACGAGGAAAGTACAACATCCTGCAATAATCATGGATTAGAATATTAAAAATCCTTGGCCAATCTTAATATCCTTATTGGGGGTACATTATTCCTTAAACAGTACATACAGTACTTAAACACATAATCAGTGTCATCTCTATTATCTTTGCTAGTTACATTATAGATAACACATGAAATTATGCATATCATTTGTAGTTTACTGATTTTTATGCTATCTTTGAGTTTGTTACCTTCATTATTTCTTAATGGCTAGGCTATATTTGATTATGAAAATAAGAAAAAAAGTCAAAATTTCAAGAATTCAAGAAATCCTGCTTTCCTGTAACTAGTTATTGCACGTGATTAACATTCTGAAGACATGATCAAAGTTTCAGCTGGAATACATATAATACTATCCATCCTTAAGTAACTGTTATCCATCAGTGGCAGCATTCATATTTGAGAGGGAATTGTTTCTGAGGGAATGGTAAATAGACGTCTGATAATCCTCCAATTAGGATTGTCTTGTGAAAATCCTCCTTTTTGGATTTTTTCATTTTACATATATGTGAGCTGACCTAATATTCCTGTGACTTCTGGTAACCCACACACTATTGATTAATAAATCAGTGTATTTATGGTACAGTTATGGAATCTTTTATCTGGAAACCCATTATCCAGAAAGCTCCAAATTACAGAAATGCTGTCTCCCATTGGGGCAGATGTATTAATGGTCGAATAGTAAATTCGAATTTTTTTTTGGTGTCAAAATTCACACATTCAGATTTGAATCCCCCAATTCAAATGTAAATTTGAATGTGAGATTTATCACACATCGACCATGGAAACAGTTTTAATTCGAATATTCGACACCTAAAACCTGCCAAGTTTATTTAAGTCAATGGAAGAAGTCAGTTGAACCATTTGAATATGTTAATTGCCTTCCTGACATTGGATTTAAATTTTATTCAAATTCGATTCGATTTTTCGGGTCAGGGCTATTTGATAAAAATCTGTTCAAATATTTTCATAAATGACCTCCCATTCGAGTTATGATTATATTCAAATTTATTATTTTAAAAAAAATTCACTTAATTCAAAATTTGACCTTTGATAAATCTGCCCAATAGACTCCATTTTACCCAAATAATCCATCTTTTTAAAAATAATTTCTGTGTAATAATAAAACAGTACCTTGTACTTGATCCAAACTAAGATATAATTAATCCTTATTGGAAGCAAATTGGATTTTCTAGTAGTCTTAAAGGGGTTCATCTCCTTTTGCACTTTGTTTTCATTTTTTATTATTTGTGGTTTATAAGTTATTTAGCTTTTTATTCAGCAGCTCTCCAGTTTACAGTTTCAGCAATCTGGTCGCTATGGTCCAAATTACCTTAGCAACCATGTACTGATTTGAATAAGAGACTGGAATATGAATAGGAGAGGACTTGAATAGAAAGATAAGTAATAAAAAGTAACAATAACAATTGTTACAATACAGAGCATTTTTTTTGATGGGGTCAGTGATCCCCATTTAATAAGTTGGAAAGAGTCAGAAATCATTCAACAACTATGGAAAATAAAGAAGACCAATTGAAAACTTGCTTAGAATTAGCCTTATCTGAAAGGTGAACCACCCCTTTAAGGTATGAAGATCCAAATGCCAGAAAGATCCATTATCCAGAAAACCCATGCCCCGAGTATTCTGAAGAACGCGTCCCATCACTGTACCTTTCAAATGCAATGTTTTTTTTCAGCCAAGACAGAGTTGCTTCATCTCCTTGTAAACTGTTATGACTGACCAATGAGATTTGCCTTGAGTTGGCCAAGAAATCTAAATACAATGTTATAATTTTTGGCAGAATTAATGAAATCATTGCTTTTCAGAGTTCATGTGATCTGATCATGGCTTCCCCTCCATAATAATATTTTACAAAATATTGTCCTATTAATAAGAGTTCAATAGTTCCAAGAAATCTTGGCCTATAATATATTCTTAAATGGCCTTGAAGCTTAGCCCACAATCCACTGCTTTGGGTTTACAAAGAGAGGCCAGACAAATATAGCTTACCATTTAAACAATCTGGAAACATATGTATTTATATATAAATATTAGTGATGGGCGAATAAATGCACCAGGCATGGATTTGCCAGGAGAATTTACGCGTTTCGCCGCCCACGAATAAATTTGAAAAACTGCAACGGAAATTCGCAGATGAAAAATCTGACGCAAAAAAAACAGCGCACGTTACAATTGTCACTTGCATAAACATTGACGCACATCAAAATTATTTGACAGTTGAATTTAATGCTTTTGGACCAAATAGTTGCGCATATAAAAACTGACGCTCGAAAAAAAATTGTTGTGCGTCAAAATTATTTTGATACCCATTGACTTCAAAGCTTTTCGTGAATTTTTTGCCACTTTGTGGATTTTACCCGACCGCTTCGTGAATTTTTCGGTGAACCAGAACGAGACAAATTCACCCATCGCTAAAATATAAATAAATAAATATATATAAATATTTATGTGTTCCCCTCTTTGCTTTTGTTTTGTTGTAGCTGTATATGTCCTGTAGCAGAGAGTAAAGCCATTAAAATAAATATTTTAAGAAAAATGTATGATTATTAGTGTTCTCTAGAGATCTGATAAAACACACTAATTTTTAATTTTTAACTCATACAGTGACTCTCTCATGTTCTACATGTTCTAATGCTGTCTTTTCTCTCCAAACATGCATTCTTTTATCACAGAAATATGGTAAAAAATAACAGATAATCTTTGACTCAAATATGGCACACACATTCTACCTTATAGGCATGCAGACAAAATATTGTTACGGTTTTATCTGTTTCGATTTTGAACCATTTATTAGAGCTCCACAGAACCCTGATATTAAGCTGCTCTTTGAGTTTTATCTAGGCATAATGTGCTGTTCATTTGAAAGGCTGGCACTGTGAAGAAGATGCAGAGGGTGTAATCACAGCCATTATAGAGAGCCATCACTGCAGCCAAACCTACACTTTCCACAGTCAGCACAAGGCACAGAGATGAAAAGCAAGCGCTAGAAACCAGCACTAGTGCTAAGTGTGTAATAAACGTCAGAGGAAGGGAAAAAAAACTTGACTGCCTACTAAAAAGACTTGAAATTCAGTCTTAGAAAATATGTGTTACAGTGTTTTCATTTCAACTAAATATGTTTGGAAAGCAGTAACCACTGTTTTTCGAAAAAAATAACTAGACTCGATTCATTGAATGTTTTTTTCCACCAACAGCAAGTATCGGAAACAAACAAAAATTACATGAAACAACAGAACTTTGGTCTGTCAATGCAGTTTTAACATAGGACAGAGAGGGAACTTGTCTGGTGGATCCCATTATCAAAGGGGCCTCTCAAAGGACATATTGGAAGGTGTGTATTATAGTCTTCCAACTGTTGTTGAAATACAATTACACTCAAATTAACTGAAGGCTGTTGAGGGGATGATGTGAGTCTGGGTCTGGAGCCCCACCTTTTCTGTATTCCCAGATGCAAAGGTGATCTTAAAGGACATGTTAACCCCCCAAAAAAATCTAATCAGTGAACAGCCTCTTTGAAATCTTTAGATAACTGTCACTCTGGTTGTTAAAAGGTTAACAGTAAGACTGCAGCATCCCCTAATCACTTTGAAATCATTCTCCTCCTCTAATCCACTCTGCCCCCTCCCTCAGGAATTTACTTTGGCTGTTGGCTCATAAGCATGCTCAATTCTTCTCAGCTCAGATTACTAAACACACCCTCCAGTCTAACAGCCAATGAAGAGATAGCATTGCTGTGTAAAGCTGCATCCTGCATTGCATGAACTTTACAGTGCACATGTTCTGTTTGCAGGTGTCAGTGTTACTGATGATGTGTCAGAGGGAAAATGGCCACCGGGTGAAAGCTGATATTTGTTTTAGGAAAATATGATGGCGCTAGCAAATGGAGGGGGTGTATGCAGTACAAATGATGTGGCTTGGGTGGGGAAGATATGCCCAACTTATATACATGTTAGGAAAATGTAGACTTTGCATGTCCTTTAAGATCTACAGTTAGGGGCAGATTTATCAAGGGTGGAATTGAAAATTCACATTTTTAAATTCGAATTTCGAGTTTATTATAGTGTAATTTGACTAGGGAATAGTCCAAATTCAATTCGAGTTTAAAAAAAATCTAAAATCTAATTTAGAAATGTATCATGTACTGTCCCTTTAAGAATTCAAATTTGACTATTCGCCATCTAAAACCTGCCAGATTGGCCTTTTAGCCTATGGGGACCCTCCAACAACAAGAGTCATTTGGTGGACTTTTGAAAATCTAATTTTTTTTGAAATTCGACTCAAATTCAATCAGGTTTGTGAGTTGATCCTATTCACCCAAATTTGGATTTTTTTTAATAAATTTCGATTGGTCATTTTTTTCGAATTTCAAGTTTATGGGAGTAGAAATTTGACCCTTGATAAATCTGCCGATTAGTATAGGTATTTGTATATGTAGTTTATATACATGAATGGGTAGATAGATCTATCTATTATTTAGTGAATGTTTGTTATTTTTCAACCCAAATTAATAATATAACTATGCCTGCTGCTCTGCAGCAGAGAAATGCTGCATGATTTGCAAAATTGTATCCATTAGCAGGTATAATACTTGCGTCCAATGTTAATAAATAAAATACCCCTGCCTGCCAAACAGATGCCCAAAGAATGACCAACATGAGTGCTGAGTATCAATTTTCTATGCAAACTTTTCCTTTCCTTTTTGTTTTTTTTAGTAATAAAATAGTACATTGTACTTGATCCAAACTAAGATATAATAAATCCTTGTTGGAAGCAGAATCAACCTATTGGGTTTAATTAATGTTTAAATTATTTTCTAGTAGATGTATGGTATGAAGATACACATTACAGGAATATCCTTTATCCTGAAAACCCTTTCCCACACCATTTACTGAACCCATTAAATACTAATCTATATGCTATAAAATATGGCATTAAAAATGCACGGGCCATTAGCTTTTATATGTGCATGATTGCCGAATGTGCTTTGCAGAAGCCAGGCAGATCACAATAAACTATTTAAAGACATTCATTTAAAATAAACAAAGCTAATTATTATAAAAAAAATAGCCCGTCAGAAAGAAACCTAGTTTTGCAAGCAATGAATAGCACACGATTACACTTTCCAACAAGATTATGATCTACAATTATATAATTCAAACAAAGTAATTTAACTGTACAATGATAAATGTTTTTTCCCAATGGAAAAAAAATCGTAACAGTATCACTGATCAAAATTCTCATCACAATCAATTAATCGCAGCCTAGTATTAAGAAACAATGCTGGGAAGGTTAGAATAATGTAGAAATTAATTAGCTAATTTCCCATCCCATGCTCTAAATAAGAGGAGATCCATCAGATCTTATGTGGAGAGTATCAGTTCTACCCAAAAGTCAGGACCCAAGCAAAGGAAATGGGTTTAGCTTCAGCAAATGCAATTTAAAAATCCATTATTTTCAAATGTGACTACGTTATTTTGTAAAAAGATAAAGTTTTTTCTTATCATTTGCAGAAATACAGAATGTGACATATTTCTTCAATTAAAATGCAGTGTCTCTCCATAAAGGTACATTTGAACCATAAATTAAAACATGTAATTTGAATTTAATAGTATTTCTTCTGTCACACATCCTGTACATTTGCTGAACTGAAATATATATTCATGTAACAATTAAGTTGAGATGGTATTGTGACCATATAACATTGTTGACTTAATATATTTAATATAAATGACGATCATATGACAGTTAAGTACAACCACAGATTGGCCCAGATTCAATTTGATGGGAAAAAACCTATCTTGCAGTTTAATTCCAGATTTCCTCATAGACATTTACTGAGTTTCCATGACATAGTATTAATTATTTCCCTCCAATTAGGGTACTACATTAATCTTCATACCAACAGATGGGGACCATACCCACCTCAACCACCTTTAATCACTAAAAATGGCAATTCAACTAAACATATTTATTAGTATTAAGCATTTATGCTGTCATACAATAGATTAACATTTGGCTGGATAGACTACCGTCATATATTGTACTAATTAAAACAATAAACAGCTCCAATTAATATATTAGGATGTAATTAAAAAAATAAATAAGGAATTCATAAAACCAGTCAATAGTTAATTCATCAGAATTAAAAAGTCCTCTTCAAAGTCCTTGGGATTTTAAAGTTCATAACTGGAAGCAGTTATACTGAATAAAAACTGAAGTCTCCATGAGATAGAGCATGAAGTTTTTCTCATTGAATTAAAATTGGCACATTGTGGAATATATTAACATAAGGAGAAACCAGAATGAATCTGTAGTATCAAAAGGGAGTATAAAGAATGCATGGAAAAACAGGTGCATCCCAGATAAACTTCCAAGAAGTGCATGAAAGCTCATCTAAAACATCAGTTCCCATTCACACAAACACAGGTACTTGGCATTGCTGGATATAGTCTTGGTTTCTTTGCAGTGGAGACCTTGGCAGCCACACTATGATATCAGTACTGTTCAATGCTCTGCAGCTATGTACAGGGCTTGTATAGTGATTATAGAAATATAATAGACATTGGTGATGTGAGTGCTGGCCCGAAACCCGTGGGACCCATGGGTCGGGCAGGTTCAACTGACTCCTGCACAAAATCTTCGGGTCGCGGGCTCCTGCTCTTCCCGTCCGCGACCTAGAACTTCCAGTGCCTAAATTTATAGACTTGCGCCCACCCCCTTTTGTGACGTCACTGTGGGTGGGCGTGGGTCTATAAATAGAGGGTCAGCAGCGGGCCGGATGCTGATTGGGAGGGGGCGGGTTAGGGTCGGGTGCAGGTCGAGAGACTCTCGACCTGCACATCACTGATAGACATTTTAAGAAGTCCCAACAGAAACCACTATATTGAACAACCCCACTGAACATCCACAGGTAAGTGATATAGAAAAATTAACCACCAAAGCTGTTATTGATGCACGTGAGATTGATACCATTCAAACACAAATGTAAGGGGGAAAATCACAAACATTGCCACAAACATTACTAAAACAGATACAAATTTGTGTCCATATTTGTCCAGTGCATATGAATTGTGACAAACGCATCTTATTCTAATAACGCCTTTAAGAGAGACTTGAATGACTTCTTGAACAAGCATGATATCTTAAGGTCTATAGTTAGTTTATAGGTAGTTTAGTACACCACACACACACACACACACACACACACACACACACACACACACACACACACACACACACACACACACACACACACACACACACACACACACACACACACACACACACACACACACACACACACACACACACACACACACACACACACACACACACAGTGAATAAAGTACCCCCTCTTGTAAAATATAAGGATATTATAAGTTACAGAGGAGCTCCATGACCATATAAAAACACGAGGAAGAGTGTTTTTATACAGGTCATGGAACTCTAAGATGACTTCCAATATCCTCCTCCTTGTGCAACAGGCAGTACATTATTTATTATAATACACAAGTTTCACTTAGTCATGTGACAGAAATGACATCACTAAGCTCATATTATAACCGATTACATAACTAAGCACCGCTATTAGAGATATCATTTACAGGATATTCATGGCTCTTGTGTATTACATATATACCAAAAAAGGTACGGCACTCATTCAGGAAGTAGTGAAAATAACCGATTTATTGAAAAAAATCCAACATTTAAAGCACTAATGTACTCTTCCTGATGCACCAACAAAGAGTCCCTTAGAAGGAGCACAGTATTGCTCAAAACATTGGATTTTTTTCAAGAAATCACTTATTTGCACTAGTTCCAGAATCAGTGCAATTCATTTTTTGGTTTAAATTTACTTATTTCCCAGCACCATGGATAGCTGGCCTATATAGTAAAGGGTAGTGCTCCTCTCTGTCCAGATGTGGTCAATTGGAAAGGCTGAAATCTATAGTCTTTTTTCAACCAAACGTAACTATGAAACAATGTCACTATGTACAATTATGCTGGAATTCTGGACAAAAACTGCATGATAATTAGCACTCTAGTTTTGCATCCTGCACATTACACTGCATTCCAAATGAGACCAATATACATACCTAATAAGAAAGCCTCAAATTAAGGGTATCAATGTATAACTGATCTCATGTCATGAAATACTGAACCATAGTAAGTAACTTTCCCTGACTATTCAAGGAACTAATAACAACTTGCCCTCAGTTTCCCCTCTCAACCTCAGACTGTTTGTTGTTCTAAAAGTGATTGCATTTAGCTCATAATACAGAAACCATCAATACACTTTGTTTTGATGTGGGAGAAAAAGTGGAACTAAAATGGATGCAAATTTGGATCTGTAACGAAAACCTTCCTCAAACAAAGCACTTGCAATTTTTTAAACACAAAAACTGCACTCTTTACCTTGTGTTGTTTAATAGATTCAAAACAGTGGCAGATGTGTATTCAAAAGACTTCAGATGGATTTGTCTGAATGTGTACTTTCCATAAATGTTTTTGGGGGGGTCAACTTATTTTTTTGTATTTTTACCCCACAAATAATGCTGTAAATGTGTTGAATTTTCAGTAGCAGAAGTGACCCCTGGGACAAGTTGTATGCACTAACTTCATTTTTGGGTCTCCCATGCACAATGGCACAACTGTTCAGTAGACCCCTTGCATTCCTATTTAGGATTTTTTTTGGTACCTTTGTGGGAGATACAAACTTGCAAAGTGATAATTTTGAGGTGATTTTTCAGAATTTTGATACATTTTTATAGAAACCTCAGAAAAGCTTTGATGTTTAGTAATTAGGAGTAGAAAGACATGGTTACCTATTTTGGATTCGGCAGAATGTATACTTTTCAAAAATATATGGTTTCCTGGGGTAAACCTATTGTTTTAGAATTTTTGGCTTTGGAATGTAAAATATGCCATATTCTACTGTAGTGATTTGAAAATTCTGTAATTTAATGCTTAGAGTTTTTGATCTATAGAAATCAGAAATCTCCATAAAACTATACATATCTGAAAGTGGCACGTTCGGGAGACACAAGACTTTCCAAATCAGTCTGGTATAAATCCCTATATCATGAAAAATGATATTAAAATGATATTAAAAATGGTATTATGGCTTTAAATCTTGCTCCAGAAGTGGAAATACACAATAACTTTGGCAGATTTTGAAAGCTTAGGTTCTCCTGAAAAAAAAAAAACAATGCATAATTTTCCTAGATAAACTAAAAATCCTTCCCAGCAAATGCTCTTAAAGTGACAGAGCACAAAATGTTCAAAAAACAGCTGGCATCTAGTGCAAATGAAATGGGAAATTCTGCTGGCAGAGGGTTAAGATGTGTATAAGGGCTGGAGCTTCCACATATTATACATGATAATACACATTATACATAAAAATATATAACATGGTAATATCAGCAAAAAACATCAACTAGTTGTGGAATTGTTATAAGAAACACAAATTTGAGTACATTTTGTTGGCTACAAGCTATTTTGAGTGGTAGGCTGCACCAGAGATGAGATGAAGCTGTGTTAGATTTTTTTATAGAAAGAGTATTGAAAATTCGGCGTAGGGCAAGGTAAAAGTACACATAATCCTGTAGTGACATCTAAACAGTTTCTATCAAGAAGTCTCTCACACAGATCTAAACAGTTTTCCATGAGACAGCACTCGAACCAAAAAAAAAAAAAAACACCAAAATGCACCACATAATAGAGTTAAGGCAGGGGCATAACTTCGTTTTCCAAAGTCACCTAAAGTTGCCTCACTAGGAAACTTCGGGCAATCTTGGAGAATGAAATGCTCCGAGTGCCATCCTGCCAGCGATTTCAATTCTAGCCGGCGGGGATGCAGTTCAAGGAGATTAGTCGCCCAAAGAAGAAACGATTTGTCGCTGGGTGTCTAATCTCCCCAGTAGCTCTATGTGCCCCTGCCCTTAGAACCTGGGTTTATATTTCTGCACTGTATTGGGCAATCAGCATTTGGGTGCAGGACTTCTAATAGGGCTACATAATCATATTAGAAGCCATGTACTTTACCATACATATGCAGGACACATGCTTCAAACATACTTACTATGTGTAATATCAATGTTGCTATAAATGCATAATGCAGATAGTCCTATATAATATAAATTGTTTTATATTTTGCACATTTAGCTAGCAATCTTTGAGAAAGTTGCCATGGTAAGTTTATTTTATATAATTAGCATTTGAAATGAGAAAGAATTCGAGACTATGCTGCATACCTGAGCCTATTCACCTCTTCAAATGCATTTAAACTACACCTGCACCTACTTCCATAGCAACTGCTTTGTTGCTGTAGTGTCCTTGATCTTTAACGTGATATGTGGGTGCACTTATTTTCTCATTCTTTTTTCTATGGAATTAAAACGTGAATATTTATCAACTCAAGCTGTATTTCAATAGACAGCTTAGCCATAAACATAGTTAGATGTGTTGATATTTACATATTTAATTCAGAAAAAGTGTGTAAGATGAACATATTGCTTGGGGCAGTTAAAAAGCTAGAGTAAATACTACTTTCCTCTCCAAATACCACACATATTTCCCAAAGCCTGAGCACTAGCACACTGTGACCTCCCATTCCTGACAAATGTGTACTGAAATAAGCATACAGTTAGCTCCATAAATGTTTGGACAGAGACAACTTTTTTATAATTTTGATTTAGTACATTACCACAATGAATTTTAAATGAAACAACTCAGATGCAGTTGAACTGCAGACTTTCAGCTTTAATTCAGTGGGTTGAACAAAACGATTGCATAAAAATGTGAGGAACTAAAGCCTTTTTTTTAACACAATCACTTCATTTCAGGGACTCAAAAGGAATTGGACAATTGACTTAAAGGCTATTTCATGGGCAGGTGTGGGCAATTCCTTCATTATGTTATTATCAATGAAGCAGATAAAAGTCCTGGAGTTGATTTGAGGGGGGTGCTTGTATGTGGAAGATTTTGCTGTGAACAGACACATGCAGTCAAAGGAGCTCTCCATGCAGGTGAAACAAGCCATCCTTAAGCTGCAAAAAACAGGAAAATCCCATCCGAGAAATTGCTACAATATTAGGAGTGGCAAAATCTACAGTTTGGTACATCCTGAGAAAGAAAGAAAGCACTGGTGAAATCGGCAATGCAAAAAGACCTGGACGTCCACGGATGACAACAGTGGTGGATGATCATAGTATAAAGAGTGAACCCCTTAACAACATGGTGAAGAGAAACCCCTTCACAACAGCCAAACAAGTGAACAACCCTCTCCAGGAGGTAGGCATATAGATATCCAAGTCCACCATAAAGAGAAGACTGTGTGAAGTAAATACAGAGGGTGCACTGCAAGGTACAAGCCACTCATAAGCCTCAAGAATAGAAAGGCTAAAAAAAAATCTAAAATAGCCAGCACAGTTTTGGAAAAACATTCTTTGGACAGATGAAACCAAGATCAGCCTCTACCAGAATGATGGCAAGAAAAAAGTACAGAGAAGGCGTGGAACAGCTCATGATCCAAAGCATACCACATCATCTATAAAACATGGTGGAGGCAGTGTGATGGCTTGGGTGTGCATGGATGCACTGGGACACTAGTGTTTACCCATGATGTGACACAGGACAGAAGCAGCCGAATAACTTCTGAGGTGTTCAGAAACACTGTCTGCTCAAATCCAGCTAAATACAGTCAAATTGATTGGGAGGTGTTTCAGAATACAGATGGGCATTGACCCAAAACATACAGCCAAAGCAACCCAGGAGTTTATTAAAGCAAAGAAGTGGAATATTCTTGAATGGCCAAGTCAGTCACCTGATCTGAACCCAATTTAACATGAATTTCACTTGTTGAAGATTAAACTTCAGACAGAAAGGCCCACAAACAAACAGCAACTGAAATCCGAAGCAGTAAAGGACTGGCAGAGCATTAAAACGAAGGGAACACAGAATCTGGTGATGTCCATGGGTTTAAGACTTTAGGCTGTCATTGCCAGCAAAGGGTTTCAGAAACTAACATTTTATTTTCAGTTTTTTAATTTGTCCAATTGCTTTTGAGCCTCTGAAATGAAGTGATTGTGTTAAAAAAAGGTTTTAGTTCCTCACATTTTTATGCAATCTTTTTGTTCAACCTACTGAATTAAAGCTGAAAGTCTACAGTTCAACTGCATCTGAGTTGTTTCATTTAAAATTCATTGTGGTGATGTACACAGTGTCGGACTGGCCCACTGGGATACCAGGAAAACTCCCGGTGGGCCCAGGTGTCAGTGGGCCCTCTTGCTCTTAACATTTGGTCTATTTCATGGCCATTTCCTTTTCTGTTAAGGGTCTTAAAAATGAAAGAATAAATTATAGTATAGTAGAGATAAATGACTAGGAGAACAAAGAGGTTGAGTGAAGAAATGTAGAATAATAGTTTGGAAAGTGGGCCCCTGGTCTAAGGTTTTCTGGCATCCCAGTCCGACACTGAATGTACAGAACCAAAATTAGAAAAAAAAAATGTCTCTGTCCGAATATTTATGGACCTAACTGTATATTCTTCACTGTAACTTCTATAATATGTATGTATGTATGTATATTTTTATTTGTAAAGCGCTCCTCGAGGGCAAAGCACTGTACAGCAAAACAATAAATTAGTAGTAACAAACAAGTGGTCATGAAAATAAAAAGTAATAAGTGCGTTATTAGAAATACAATTCACATAAATATAGAAAATATAATTACAATACAGATTAAGTGCTCAGTGTCAAGGAAACAAAAGGCTAGAGAACCAATAGTAAAGCATGTGCTCAGTTGACCTACAGCCCAGCAAGCCACTAAAGGGGAAATGTAATTAAAAGTCACAAGAGTTATTTGAAATGGCGTCTTTGCGAATGTTTAGCACTGCTTGCGATGTAAAATCATTTGGTGGCGAATATTATGTTGCGTAATATTACTAAGAAAAGGTTTAGTGTTGCTCTGGCGTTTTCTTAAATATTTTGCCCCAAAAATGCTTTGTGATTGAGAAATTTTTTCAATACACTGCCTTTGCGATGAAGTCGATGAGGTCTGTTATAAGTCAAAAGGGACTCAAACATGGTCACTAACCTTCGCAAGCATCTTTGCGTCGTTTTTTCGTGCTAGTGAAACATATTACATTCCTTCAAAAATCCCCTTGCACCTCAATTCATTAGCACGTTAAACTGTACATTTTGTGTGACTCATTGTCCTGAATAATTAGTGGACAGCATGGCATACAGTGTTTATTTCCATTTAAGAATAAAAATAAAAAGGTGATTTTTTTTTTTAAATCATAATAGAACTCAAAAGAAACACAGCATTTATCCCTTCTATTGTGTATGTATGGGCTTCTGTATTAGTCTTCCTGTTTTCAGCATAAACCCCTAGGGCTAGGACTTGAGCATGCTCAGTTTGCTCCTCTCTCCCCCTCCCTGCTGTAATCTGAGAGAGAACAAACAGAGATAGCGTCTAGAGCTTTTTACTCAGGTATGGTAAAACATTCTGCAGAAAAAATATAGTGTTCTAGCTTGCACTTTTGTGGCTAATCTATTGGTAATAAACTGCTTCGGTAGCTTTCCACTTTTTTAAGTGTCTTATATTAGTCAAATGTATTGATGTGGCATACAGTACATTGTATACCTGAATCAGATATGGGTGTTTGTGTTCTTGATTTTCAATCTTTTTTTTTCTTTCTTTCCTTGCCATACTGTTTAAGTCCCATTTGGTAGTACAAATAAAGTAGGAAATTCTGTATAAACCATTCAACAATTATGCTTTTCCTAGCTGTTGAGCTGGCCTGAATAAGCTGGCACATCCTAAATAAGGAGACTGTTTTCTGTTTCTAGTTATTTTCTGCTGATATTAATAAAAAGGTTACATACACAAGCATATTAAAATAGAAAAGAAAGGAAAAGAAATAATGGAGGCTCAGGCAAAAATGGAAAAGTTATATATAAGCATACAATATTTGAGTATCCATAACGGTCCTATCTTCTAATATGTTTGAGGCTAAAGGCAATTGAGGAAGTATGGTTGACCTAGAACACCTTTAAGGAAATTCCGGCAACTATTAAACATTCCTGGGGATATCAAATGATGCTCTTAAGGTAAAATCAAGTACATGAAAAAACAACCCATACACTTCCACTGCAACTGCATTGCCAAAGAGATACTTACATCTGCTCCACAAATCTACACACACCAGATTTCAAGGCCAAAACTTCCACTAGTAGATGTACCCTAGCAAACCATACATTTTTTTCAAAGCACAGATTTTGATGAATCCAAAATAGGTAAATATATCTTTCTACTCCGAACAACCCAGTTGCAATGCTTTCCTAATGATATCAGTTTTTCTAAAAAGCTTTGGAATTTTTGAAAAGTGACCTCAAAGGTTCCAGTTTACAGAATTTGATATATCTTTTACTGCACCTAGTTTTCACTGTCTGCCATTTAAGGGCCGGCCCTGCTAGGAATGCAAATGTAGAAGCTCTAACTACAAGGATGCATTAGATTTGTTCTTGCCAGTTATAGCCTTTGCCTGCCAGCACATATTCTATACATGCTTGGTGTGCAAACAGTTAAATATATGAAAATAATAGAAATCACCCCAGGGTTTCATGACCTTTAAAACAGAGGATATATCACTCCATATATAAAGACAGTAAATGGAAAAAACATGATATATTTTCATTATGTACATTTTTCATCAAGAAAGCTAAAGCTAAAGAATACATTAATTAGAAGGGTGAGTGTAAACAATAAACAAAACCAATTAGTAATGAAATAAAGAAAGAACTTCCTAGAAACAATAAAACCCTTTTGCTGGATGTATAAAAATATAGATAGTCCTTGTAATTTTCTTATTTTTTTTTTTATAATTTCTTTCTTCCTATATCTGAATACCCACACACTCTCTCTACTTTCATATGTGAGTGCATTACTGTGAACTGCTTTTCTTGCTAAGACAAAAGATGAAACCATTATATATCATAGCAGATCAGACAGTGTAGATGTTCTCCATTTGACATCTTTTTGCATTTACATTAATGTTTTGCATTTGTTTGAGGCATCCATCTGCTTTTGAACAATAAGCTCTAATTTTAAACCTGTTCAGTGCTCATTTAACCCAGAAACATCTTTTGTAGCCCATGCATCTGGGATTCAGTGTGAGGAGGACAAGATGAAAACAAAATAGTATAAACCAGCAGCTGCATCAAATAAATAAATAAGTAGGAACACCAATAAAAAATGATAGACAGACAGATAGACTGCATATAAAAATACTGTACTGGTGAGACCTATGCATACTGACTGTTATATTCAACAACCTTGTATATAATACCAAAATATATTAGCTTCATTACTTATCTTCCCTCTTATGAGTAGATATTTTGCTTTTAAATTCCACCCTTTTCAAATGCCTAGGGATATATAACAACTCGGACATATTTCAAAAGATTATAACATACTATCTCACAATCATAAACATAACTACACATTTACCTTTGTAGGGAAGAGATTAAACATGTTTCTATTCTATTATCTGCTCACCTGAAGCAGACTCAGCTCATGCACATGGAATTTGTGCTTCTGTAATTCTTACAATGCATAATCCATCCCTTACAATTTCACTGGTCCTTAAACCTTGACACCTATTGTCCATTACATGGTTTATTTTTTTCAGCAGGTATATTTGTTTTTAAACCTTTGCTCACTAGATCTTTATTCAGTTCTTCGCACAAGGCTGAAGAAATAAAATCTAAATACCGCATCTTGCTAAACAGTTTAAAAAATTAATTTTTGCCTACTGTATTTGTATACAAAACAATGTGTGTCATTAATTATAGGCCATGGAGTCATACATTCTAAACAAATTCCAAGTGTAGGATCAATAAAGTTTTTCTGGATGAATAGAGGCGTGAAAGATCTGTGGCCGTTTTAAATTTTACTTATTTGCAGCAGCAAAATGTCAAGTATTATAAAAAATTAAAAGCCACTAAGTTTTCCCAGGAGCAGTAACCCATAATCAGCTAGAAGCATTGACTGGTCATCTGTTTGCCACACACACACACACAGGGCAGCCATCAGGGGGGGAAAGGGGGGAGAGTTGTAGGGGGCCCGAGGGCCCTGATTAGCCGGGCCCCCCATCTTTCTGAGAGCTGCTGACTTCGGGAAGGCATGGATGTTTAAGAGACCCTGGCCACCAATTTTGGCCACCAATGTTTTTTCTCATGTGGGGTCCTAGCCACCAATATTTTTTAATGGGGGGGCCCTGGCCACAAATGTTTTTTTATAGGCCCCTGACCACTAATATCTTTTTATTTTTTATTAACATGTGGGAACCCTAGCCACCAATATTTTTTTGTTTTTTTACTGTGTGGTGGGGGCGGACCTGTGGGGTGGGCTTGCCTGTAGGTGGGGCTCATGGTGGGCGCAGCCCAGTTGGCCCAGGAAACATTGTCATGTGGGGCCCTGCGATTTCTGATGGCGGTCCTGCACACACACACACTGCAGTAAGTAAAGTTTCCACTTGCACAGTGCTCTGTGTAAAGGCACAACATGTTGCACACTTAAATGTTATTAATAAATGTGCACACTTCTTGCAACTTTCAACTAGCGCAAATATGCCTGTCTGAATTACAGTTCCATTCAAGATGCAAAGTATTCCTTTTTAGGTTGCACCCACACACTCAACTGATTTGCAACTAGTGAATTGCACACTAATAGCGGTTTTGGCATAATGTACTTATGTGCCTAAAGTAGTATACATAAACTATCAAAAGCCAGCGCTGAAATTTGCACAAGATCTACCAATGTTGACCCTGATTTGTATCTTCATTGGCCAACTGCATACTATATTAGTCCTTTCTGTTCTGCAGGTGCCTTCTAATATTCTAAAAGGGGTATGGGATCTGGTATCCAGAAAGCTCTGAATTATGTAAAGGTCATCTCCTATAGACCTCATTTAATCCAAATAATCACCATTTTTATCCTTATTATTATTAACACTTGTGTCCTGAGCATTCTGGATAACAGGTCCTCTACCTGCAGTATAAGGAGGGCACATCAATTGATTTACAGCATATAATGCAGCAGTTGGATGCAATGGAAAGTTGCTGTTGTTTCTGCTTCATTCATTCCTTTAAGGGTATCCTCTTCATATGTATATTTATTTGTAACTGTTTATTTGCTTTCCCCCTTCTATTTCCACCTGCCATTTTTGGAAAAACAATTGTACTGTATGGGTACAAAGAATGAATATTTGTGCTGATATTGTATGCTTTGCACAGCTATTGTAAATGGACTCCTTGGGTTTCCCAAAGAAATGTGCTCAGAAGTATGATCCAGGATTCTTATTGGCTAGATTATACATTGGGTTCCCTTTAAGGCACCCTCACTGCACCATACCTCCTCAAGGCTGTACATCTATATCCTGAAAGAACAGAAACACATCTTACTTACTAGTTGAAGATGTTTTTAACTTTGGCAAACAAAGTATTTTATTTTAGAAACCCAAGAGGACATATAATAAAAATGACCCGTAAAGATCAATGCTCTGCAGGTGTTAATGCCCATGTTTTTCTTTCTCACATTTTATGTCTGTTTTTTTATAACTGTTGTGATGTGTATACATAAGATGCCTGAGCACACAGCGTTTCAATGAAATGTATTTCTCTGCAGGGTAGAAGGAAAAGGACAAATATGGTGTAAGACCTTTTAGACTTCTGATACCAGCTATAAACATAATCTTACAATAATCTTGTAAAAAGCAGAAAAAGTCAGAAACCTATTTGAAGAAATGTGTTTTGGGATATAGCATTTTATCTCTATACCATTCCCTCTGTTACCAATTCAAAGAAAATTAACAACATAAATAATTAGACTCGATAGGGGTTGTGAAATCATAAAGAAGATAAATGTATATTCATTATGACCAGGCTTTTGATTACTATTTTTGTTTTCTTTTACATTAAATTAAAGGTATGGGGACAAGCCAGACCTTTTATCTTACATTAATAAATATCTAATAATGTTGAAACACTGCAATGCATACATATCAGCCCTGTAATATAGCTGGTAGCCCCTTCATGCGATCAAACACCTGGCAAAATTATGCAGCAATTCAATAACCACATTTAAAAGCTCTGGTTCAAAGGCTTTGTGAATCGTTGCACAAGGAGTACAGAACTGAAGTGTACTTATGTTCCAGTGATGCAGGATATAGAAAGAGACCAGGAAAGTGGCCAGAGGAGTTATTACAAATCCCAATAAACCTTATTATTCCTTTGTGCCCATTGCAATAAATGCAAAAGTAAGTCATAGTAAATCTTAAAATATCACAGTCAGTGACTTATAACAAGGAAAATTATAGATACTAGGAAAAGTAATTGGATAAATGATTGTGATAAAGGCTGAGCAATTTAATGTATCATCTTCTAAACAACATTAAATAAATGACGTATTAAAACATAGGCACGACAGAACGTGGAACAGAACTTAAGTACTCAGTATGCAGACAAAATGTTGAATGTGAAAGGGTAGGTGCACAGAGGCTAGAAACTGACAGTTGGAGAATATTTGATTATATTGTACTGAAGAGAGGGGGAAATTTCGATCAAAAAATAAGCTTATAGGGGCAGATTTCCTAGAATGCCAACTAGAGAATCCTAAAAAATATCTAAATCTCTTCACAGTAATAAATGCTTTCCTGACTGTCCCTCTGAACTATCCAAAAAGTGAGGAATATTTATTTAAAACTAACAGAATGCACCTAAAAGGAGGGATTAACAATTGGACAAGCTCTTTTCCATGGTGAAAAAATCATTCCATTGTTAAAACAAGCTTGGTAAATCAACAATTTTACCAAACCAATGACTTTATTGTAAAAAACAGTTATTTGTGAAAGTTCCACTACAGTTTGGTGCATTTCAATAAATGCAATAGTTTCCCTTTACTTGCCCAAATTTCCATTATGGTTGACTCTAGATCACAGGTTCCTCATGCCCACCCGGCCCCATCAAAGCCCCCCAAAAATGAGTATGCAGGTGCCGGAGAACTGGCGATTACACATTGTGGGGGAATGGCTCTTTAGGTAGTAGCAGCAGCAACTCCTTTCACACAGACAGTAGACAGTACACAGGTTTCCAGCTGATATCACGTGTGCATTTATTTAACACAGCAGCTTAAACAGCAACATAACAGTTCATACCCTTTGGGAAGGCAGTAAACAAAAATAGTCCAGCTGTACTGATAAATGAAAATGTCCTTTTCCCAAAGGTCCCACAGTCTCCCACTGGGGCAATATAAGTCCAGCAAACAAAATTAACTGTTAACTCACAGTCCTTTGGAGATTCCTTGTGCTTTTCTCCTGGAAGCAGCCGCTCCCCAAACACTTAAGGCAGTAGCTGGTAGCCAGTCCTTGCTACCAGATAACTTGTCTCTTTCTGGAAACTTGTGCCCAGCAATAAAAGTCCTTATGCTTTGAACACAGGTAACATGCAGTTACTAAGCAAACTTTTAACACAGCCCTCCAGTAGCTCTCCCTTCTCTCTCTCTCTCTAGGGCAGAGAGCAGCCTAATGAGACCCCACCTTTTACTCCAGATGAGGCTAATCACCTCCCTGCTACTCAGAGCCTCATTTTCACATCCCTCTGCACTGCTTCATAGAGAATTCTGGGAGGGATATACTTTCCATCTATGATTTTCCCAACCATGCTACATATCCTCCCCATCTGCTCAAACTTGTTGGGTTGAGCACACTTGGCCACCAGACAGTGTACCCTAGAGAGAGCATCAGCATTTCCCTGTT
Organism: Xenopus laevis; assembly: GCF_017654675.1. Lineage (NCBI taxonomy): Eukaryota > Metazoa > Chordata > Amphibia > Anura > Pipidae > Xenopus > Xenopus laevis. The sequence continues at coordinate 121,285,363 of NC_054373.1, forward strand.
GACTCCCTGGTCTGTGTTTTACTACAAACTTGAAATTTTGTAGTGCCAGAAACCATCTGGTGACCCTGGCGTTTTTCTCTTTGTTTTGCGCCATCCACGTTAAAGGAGCGTGATCAGTCACTAACCTGAACTGGCGCCCTAAGAGATAGTACCTTAGGGCTTCTAGAGCCCACTTAATGGCCAGACACTCCTTTTCCACAATGGCATAATTTCTTTCCCCTGACATTAGCTTCCTGCTAAGGTAGGCCACTGGGTGTTCTTCACCACTGATCACCTGGGACAAAACAGCGCCCAGTCCCACATCTGAGGCATCTGTTTGAACTATGAATTCGCGGTTGAAATCAGGGGTAATCAAAACTGGGCACTTACAGAGAACAGTTTTTAGATTTTGGAATGCTGTCTCTGCTTCTGGGTTCCATGTAACCATGGCAGATTTTCTACCTCTAGTTAACTCTGTTAGTGGGGCTGCGATAGTGGCAAAATTTGGCACAAATCTCCTGTAGTAGCCCACCATTCCTAAAAAAGCTCTTACTTGTTTTTTTGACAGTGGCTGGGGCCAGTTTTGTATAGCCTCAATTTTGTGTATCTGGGGCTTAATTACCCCCCTTCCAATTACATATCCCAGGTAAGGGGCCTCTTCTAACCCAAGGGCACATTTTTTTGGGTTGGCTGTTAAACCAGCCGCTCTGATTGAATCCAGAACAGCCTGGACTCTGGGTAAGTGACTTTGCCAATCTGTGCTGAAGATGACCACGTCATCAAGATAGGCTGAGGCATATTTCTGATGGGGCTTAAGAACACGGTCCATCAGCCTTTGAAATGTAGCTGGGGCCCCATGTAAACCAAAAGGCAGTACTTTGTACTGGAATAACCCTTCAGGGGTAGAAAAAGCAGTTTTCTCTTTGGCCCTGTCAGTTAAGGGAACTTGCCAGTAACCTTTTGTAAGGTCAAGGGTGGTTATATACCTTGCTGGGCCAAACCTCTCAATCAGCTCATCTACTCTGGGCATGGGGTATGCGTCAAATTTAGAGACTTCATTTAATTTTCTGAAATCATTACAAAAACGGAGACTGCCATCTGGTTTAGGAATTAAGACAATAGGGTTACACCACTCACTGCATGACTCTTCTATTACCCCAAGCTCTAACATCTTTTTAACTTCATCTGAGATCGCCTGCCTGTGAGCTTCAGGCACCCTATAGGGTTTCAAGTTTACTTTTACCCCAGGTTCTGTCATAATGTCATGGTTAATCACCTTGGTTCGCCCTGGCAACTCTGAAAACACATCCTTATTTTTTTGTAAGAACTCTTTTACCTCTTGGGTTTGACTTGGCGACAGGGTCTCAGATATTTTTACCTCTGGAACCAAACTACCTGCTGTTTCCCTAGGGAAGGTTACAGCCGCAAGGGTCTCGCGGTCCTTCCAGGGCTTAATCAAATTTACATGATACACTTGGTAGGGTTTCCTTTTCCCAGGTTGATGAACCTTGTAATTAACTTCTCCTACCTTCTCTACAATCTCATAAGGACCTTGCCATTTTGCTAAGAATTTACTTTCTACTGTGGGAACAAGAACCAGTACTCTATCCCCCGGATTAAAGGTTCTCACCCTAGCCGAGCGATTATACACCCTCGACTGGGCCTCCTGAGCCTGTTGCAAATGCTCCCGTACAATAGGCATAACCTTTTCGATTCTATCTTGCATTTGATTGATATGTTCGATTACACTCTTAAAGGGAGTGGCTTCCTGTTCCCAGGTCTCCTTAGTAATATCCAGGAGACCCCTTGGGTGTCTACCATACACCAGTTCAAAAGGAGAGAACCCAGTGGAAGCTTGGGGCACCTCCCGTATGGCAAACATGAGGTAAGGTAAAAGGCCATCCCAGTCCTTACCATCCGAAGCTACCACCCTCTTTAACATACCTTTTAGCGTTTTGTTAAACCTCTCTACCAGCCCATCTGTTTGGGGGTGGTACACTGAGGTACGCAGTTGGGTGATTTTCAATAACTTACACAATTCTTTTGTTACCTTTGACATAAAGGGTGTCCCCTGGTCAGTGAGGATCTCCTTTGGGATCCCTGTACGTGTAAACATCAGAACCAGCTCTTTGGCAATGCTTTTTGCTGAGGCGTTCCTTAGTGGAATTGCCTCGGGATACCGCGTGGCATAATCAAGTACAACAAGGATATATTGGTGTCCCCTAGCAGATCTGACTAGAGGGCCTACCAGATCCATGGCAATCCTGTCAAAAGGTACCTCAATTATAGGCAAGGGTATAAGGGGACTTTTGAAATGTGGCATTGGGGCCGTTAACTGACAAATGGGACAGGAATCACAATATTGTTTTACCTCTCGGTGTACCCCAATCCAGTAAAACCTTTGTAACACCCGGTCTTTCGTTTTCTCATAGCCCAAATGTCCCCCTAAACACATGGGCGTGTGCCAGATCCAGCACTGTACGTCTATGGGCTTGGGGAACTATCAGTTGCTCTATCCTCTCACCCCGTACTTCATTTACTCTATACAGTAAATCATTTTCCATTGCAAAATGAGGAAATATTTTATCAGCACCTGGTTCCTGGGGCACCCCATTTACAACCTTTATTTGTTCCCGAGCTTTACTTAAGGTGGGGTCCCTTAGTTGGGCAGTGCCGAAATTATCCCGAGAAATGGGTAGATCAGGCAGATCAAGTTCAGGCTCCGCATCCTCTCCTACCAAGACCTCTAAAGGGAAATTGCAATTTTTATCTGGGGCCACTCCTACAGCCTCACCTGGGGAAAAACACTCTAAAGGCTCAGGACATATGGGAAGATTAGACTCTAAAGATTCAGGACATATTGGGGAAATAGACATTGGAGGCACACTTCCCTTCTCGCACCCTTTTACTTTACCCCATAAGTCCCAAAACACAGGAAAATCACGTCCCAAAATAACATCATGCATTAAATTTGTTACCACTCCCACTTCATGAATGCAAATTCCACCAGCCGTTTCAAAAGAGAGGGAAGCTGTGGGATAGTTTTTAACATCCCCATGTATGCAAATAACTCCCATCTGGCATGACTGTAGCTTCTGCTTGTCTACCAGGCTTGCATGAACCAAAGTTACCAGACTTCCAGAGTCTAGAAGGCCAGAAACTTCCTGCCCGTCTACTTTGGCGGTACACATTTGTGGCTCCACTTCTGCACCAGGTTGGGCAATACACACAGGCTTAGCAAATAAGGACAAATGTGGTTGTGCAGTGCTACAATCCATGGGTTCCAGGGTAAGTGGGCAACTGGCTGCCATATGCCCTGGCTCATGACAGCGCCAACAAATTACTTGTCCTCTATCCCTAACTTGCAGGTCTGGTTTAGGGCTTTGCCCTCTCAATGGCTTGGTCATGGAACCATTTCCACCTTTTGGGGCCTCTTTCCACCCTTTAGTGGACTTTACAAGTTCTTTTAGAATCTCCTCCATATTGGCAATGTTTTGTGAAAGTCACCCTACTGTGCTTGATATAACAATCCTTTAATATGACTGTCTCTTTAAGGAGCTGCCCGCATCCAAGCACCAATTGTGGGGGAATGGCTCTTTAGGTAGTAGCAGCAGCAACTCCTTTCACACAGACAGTAGACAGTACACAGGTTTCCAGCTGATATGACGTGTGCATTTATTTAACACAGCAGCTTAAACAGCAACATAACAGTTCATACCCTTTGGGAAGGCAGTAAACAAAAATAGTCCAGCTGTACTGATAAATGAAAATGTCCTTTTCCCAAAGGTCCCACAGTCTCCCACTGGGGCAATATAAGTCCAGCAAACAAAATTAACTGTTAACTCACAGTCCTTTGGAGATTCCTTGTGCTTTTCTCCTGGAAGCAGCCGCTCCCCAAACACTTAAGGCAGTAGCTGGTAGCCAGTCCTTGCTACCAGATAACTTGTCTCTTTCTGGAAACTTGTGCCCAGCAATAAAAGTCCTTATGCTTTGAACACAGGTGACATGCAGTTACTAAGCAAACTTTTAACACAGCCTTCCAGTAGCTCTCCCTTCTCTCTCTCTCTCTAGGGCAGAGAGCAGCCTAATGAGACCCCACCTTTTACTCCAGGTGAGGCTAATCACCTCCCTGCTACTCAGAGCCTCATTTTCACATCCCTCTGCACTGCTTCATAGAGAATTCTGGGAGGGATATACTTTCCATCTATGATTTTCCCAACCATGCTACAACATACAGAAGAGTACAGAGCAGCATGTCCCCAGTTCTCCTTAGAGTGGGGCTGAGCTGCATGCTGCCACTAAAATCTTGTCACCTAGGCCTGAGTCTTTGTGGCCTTGCCACAAATCCAGGCCTGCCCCTTTAACATAGTCTCCACTTAGCAACTGGGTACAATTTAATGCATTAAAATATCCACACAATAAAAGTCCTCCCTTCATTGACAAAGGACAAACCAAACCACAGCTCCCACCGATATTCCTGCTCTCTGCCATCCATTTATAAATGTATCTGTTTTTTCCCACTGTAACTTTTCACTATAAAACATAAAGGTCCATATATATTTAGTGGTTCCTCAACTTGACTGCACCCAAAGCAGCCATGATACCAGTAGCTGGCATAAGGCAGCAATTTGCATTGTACAAACAGCATGGTGATTTTCGCAGTAGGAAGAAGTGTTAGGTTGAGGAAGCGCATTAATATAACATTTAGGGGCAGATTTACATATGGTCGAGTATCGAGGGTTAATTAACCCTCGATACTCGACTGCCGAATGTAAATCCTTCGACTTTGAATATCGAAGGATTTACCGCAAATAGTTTGATCGAACGATTAAATCCTTAGAATAGTTAGATTCGAAGGATTTTAATCCATCGATCGAACGATTTCTCTTCGACCAAAAAAACCTAGAAAAGCCTATGGGGACCGTCCCCATAGGCTAACATTGCACCTCGGTAGGTTTTAGGTGGCGAAGTAGGGGGTCGAAGTTTTTTTTAAAGAGACAGTACTTCAACTATCGAATGGTCGAATATTCGAACGATTTTTAGTTCGAATCGTTCATTTATAAACGTTTAATTTAAGTTTTAGAATGATATAAAATGTCATAGAAATGCTTCAGTTGGTCTAAATTTTTTATATTTTTTTTTAAATTATTTGCCTTGTCCTCCTGCTTGTTTTCATCTTACAAATGGGTGTCCAAAACAAAAAAACTATTGTTCTCTGAGGCTTCATTTATATTGTTTATGTAAGTTTTTATTGCTTATCTTCCTATTCCTCATATTCATGTTTCAGTCATCAATCAAAGCATTGCCTGGCTATAAAGCAAATTGGACCCTACCAACCAAATAGCTGCAGCAATTCCAAACTGAAAAGCTGCTGGACAAAAAGTTAAATAACTAAAAAAACATGGAAAATACAAAATGAATAGGTGCATTTTCAGAATATCACTGCCAAACATCATACTACAGTTAATTCAAAGGTGAACCATTTCTTTAAAGACTGAATATTTGAAAGTTGCTAAAAAAATTGGTTATTGATAATCATATTGTTCATAAATTCTTTATACAGTCAAAGAAATTGCCCCAGTTTACATATGCATTCACAGTAATGTTTTTGTTTAAATTTGAAGTCTTAGCATTTAGCATTCTGCTGCTGTATAGGTTTTAAAAGCCATCACTAAAATAAATACTAGCTGTACAATATAAAGGTATATTTTTGTATGATAATGCTGTAAAAAAGTGGGGGTTCGGCTGTTTAGTTAAGAGGTTTATTGCTGTATCAAGATACTATTTTTTGTGCATCCTTTTTAACACTCTAAGCTCATACCATCATTTCCTTTAGATTTTCTCTTCCTTCTATTCCTCTTTATTCAGGCCTATTCATTTATATTTTTCTCCTTTGATCTTAGCTCTTAGTTCTCAGGATACACCTGCTCGCCTCTTGTCTTTAGCAATGGCATGCTTTCAGACCACACAGCAAATTCATAGATCTCTCATTACTAATACTGTTTTTATTGATTGCCAACTTTCATTGAAATGCACATCTCAAAATCAGTCAAGCACCATGTCTCACCATCTGAGACCTATTTAGATTTTTTTGCTTTTCTTTTCAATTTAGTTTATTTTTTAAAAATAGCAGTTGCAAACTATAGTATCCAAATCACACATTTGAGTACCCTTAAATTTGCAATTATGTTTAGGGCTGTTTTGTATAGGTTTATATACTAAGAATGTTTACACTTTGTAACAGAGGGTCTTTATCAAAAGTTGGATTTGTGTGATTTCATTTTTTTTCTACCATGAAAAACCATATAAACAGCACAAATGTTTCCTAAATGATCAAGGAATTCAAATATAAAAACTGTGAATGAATAAGATTGTGGAAAACACAAATATGACCACAGCATATAAGTGTTATTCTTGTTTTATTTTGTTTAATAAATACTGAAAAATCTTGTTAACACCATAATTTAAATACATGATTTGTAATGCAAAAAAGTTTGATTCGCAGAAAAAAGATATCAACTTTGATAAACCAGCCAAGTAAACCAAACAGAAAGCCAAAATACAAAATCAAGTGCCACTTTTCATTTTTTGGTTAAAGAGAGACAGTTTCCAGACACTTTTGTTAATATGTCATTAAAACGACAAAAACAAAGAAAATTTTAATTTTTAATTTTTAATGACATTTTTAAATGGAGTAATGCTCATTGTGACTATTCCCCTGTAGTAGCGCTGCATTGCTTCCTTCAGTCTCAATTTACCCCACTTTTAGGTGCATTATAGAAGACTAATTAGCATATTTATGAGGATTAGCAGTTTGCATTTTCAAGCCTTATTTTCTGTATAACAATAGGTTTATAAACATGATTAAAAAAGTATATTTTATAACATTTTATATATAAAAGTAGTTTATTGCTAGGATAATGAATGAGGCAATGTTAGAATTTTGAGTGAATATACAGTATTTTATATTTTACTTTTTGTACCATCATCATCTATTTATATTGCGCCAGCAAGTTATGCAGTGCTTTACATTAGATAACAAACAGTAAATAAGAAACAGGTTTACAGAGTACAATAGGATTAGAGGGCCCTACTCACAATAGGTTACAAACTAAAGGGTTAGGGTACATTTGAGACAAAGGAGTTTTAGAAACAAATTTGTTAATTATAATATGAACGATTATTTAAGATACATTGAATAAGCTTCCTTAAACAGGTTGGTTTTTAGGGAGCATTTGAAAGTTTGGAAGGCAGGAGAGTGTCTGACAACTTGAGGCAGAGAGTTCCATAGAAAAGCAGAAAACCAAGAGAAGTCTTGTAGATAAAATGGGCTAAAGTGATGAGGAGAAGAGAGGCAAAGGTCAGAAGCAAAGCAAAGGTTGCCTGAAGAAGAGTATTTTAAGACCAGAGATGAAATGTAGGAAGGGGCTTCACTGTTAAGGGCCTTGAATGTGAGTGTTAATAGTTTGAATTTGATTTTGTGAGTGTTTGGATGTGTGGTGAAAAAGACAGATGAAGTCTAAGATAATTCCTTGAAGTCTAAGATAATTTCTTGGCAACGCGCCTGTGTGGTCGAGTGAAAGGTGGTTTTGTTAACTGTGAGATCTGAGAGACAGGGGAGGATCTTGGAGGAAATATAATGAGTTCTTTTTTTTAGAAAGATTCAGTTTCAGGTTGCACTGTGACATTCAGGAGGAGACAGCTTAAAGCCAGTCTGTAACTTGGGAAATGACAAAAGGACAGAGGTCAGGAGTAGATAAGTAGAGTTGGCGTCATCAGCATAAAGATGATACTGAAGTTCAAACAACTGAATATGTTTTCCTAGTGAAGTAATATAGAGTGAGAACAGAAGAAGGCCTAAGCCAGAGCCTTTAGGAACTCCAGCAGAGAGAGCAGAAATGTAGTAGAAGTAGAGTTAGAGAAAGCAACTTTACAGGAATGGTCAGAAAGATAAGATGTAAGCCATAAAAGAGCGGTGTCACAAATGCCAGCCGAGTATAGAATGTCTAGGAGGAGCTTATGGTCAACTGTGTCAAAGGCTACAGAGAGATATAGAAGGATGAGTATGGAAAAGTGACCTTTATAGACCTTTAGACAGTACCAGGAGAAGATCATTGGTTACTTTGTTCAATGCAGTTTCAGTTGAGTGTTTTGGGCAGAAGCCAGATTGCTGGGTGTCGAGTTGTGAGTCGAGTTGTGAGTGAGATGCTGGATCAGGCAATTGTAAATATGCCTTTTCAGCAATGTGGATATGAATGGAAGAAGGGAAAAGATAGTTGGTGGGAGAGCTGGGATCAAGGCAATGTTTTTTGAGGATTGGAATGATTAGTGCTTGTTTGAATAAAGGTGAAAGAGTTCCAATAGAAAGGGAAAAATTAAATAGGTGGCTAAGTTTAGGAGAGATTGTATCAGATATTGGGTAAAGGATGTGAGAAACATGGGGTCAAGGGAGCAGGATGTAGGCTTTTAGCAGACTAGAGGTTTGTTAACTTCATCTAAGGTTGCCAGGATGAAGGAGTGCAAAGTGGATGTGAGTGGACTGCAAGATAATCTTAGATTGTTGTCAGATGATATGCTCAGATGGGTTAAACTAGTGTGCCAAGGTTGGGGTTTATTTGGTCGACTATGACGGGTGGTAGAAGGAGCAAGGGAGTTGAAAGAGCATCATTGTAGAGAGAAGCTGCCATATTCATACAGAAATAGGTTGTTGATGTGTGAGATCCTCTGTGCTGCTACTGTTGATAACTGTTGTGGATCAAAGGTTAATGTATCTGTGGTTGGAGAGAGATGGTTGTGATAGTGCAGGTGAACGTGTTATCTGAAAGGAAAGTAGGTGATGGTTGGATAGGGGGAAGGGGGAGTTAGTAAGGCTGGAAGGGTGACACGAGTGACAGAATATAAGATCAAGAGTATGACCCTCAATGTGAGTAGAAGAGTCGGTCCACTGAGAGAGGCCAAATGAAGTTGTTAGCAAGAGGAGTTTAGAAGCAGCTAGAGACGCATAGCTGTCAATGGGAATATTGAAGTCGCCTAAAATGAGAGCTAGTGTGTCCCTTGAGAGAAAGTATGGAAGCCAAGTGATCCAAGAAAGTAGAGCAGGGACCAGGGGGATGATATATACTGTATTACTGCGACATGCAGAGAGATTGGAGAGAACAAGCAAATGCTGTGGACTTCAAAAAAAGTGAAGGAAAGAGAAGTTGGTGTGCTTAGAGTTTGAAACCAACATTTTGGGGAGAGAAGAAATCCAACCCCACCGCTGTGGCGGTCTCCCAGTCTAGGGGGTACGACTAAATGAGAAGCCTCCATTGGAGAGGGCAGCAGGTGAAGCAGTGTCGGTAGGAGAGAGCCATGTTTCACTGATAGTCAGAAGGTGAGTAGATTTGAATATTAATATTGGTTCTAAGATAAAATAAATCATACCTGTTGAGTTAAACAAAACATTTTGCAGGGTGCCATCACCATTTTCCGTTGTCCTAATTTTTTAAGGATAAGTTGGATATCAGTGTATACCCAGAATGTTCTGCCATTTGCAGAAATATCTTGTTAAAAATTCATTGAAACAAAAAAATCCCTTCCTAAAGTACTCTAAGTGCCTGTTTATAGTTTCTACCTGGTATAAAAAAATTAAACCAATACTCTTCGTTCCACTGTAAACAGAATGAGAAAATATATGAGTCCATTTATAATATCTTTAAAAATACAAAGCAGCATTATAGTGTTTACTGCATAACTAACAATGGGCTTCAAATATAAAAGTAAAAGAAAGAACACCTACTGTAATCAGGTTGTCATTTTAACATTGTCTTATATTGACACAGATGCATATATCCAATTTGAAACTACTGTAGTAAGCAAACTGAGAATCCTGATCAGATAATGCTGAAGATTACCTATTTCCCTACTCTTTTATTATGTTATCACTTACAGAATACAATTAAATAAAGTGTGGAGAAGGCTCCTAATTGAATATGTTTAGCATCAACATTGATTCTCTTTGGTAAACACAATGCCTACTATTGTATATTGAGAAAATTAGTGTTTTCATGCAACATCTTATGGTACACTGCCTAAACTCAATGAGAAATTCCCATTCAACTTTGCTTTCCTAGCACAGGATCACAATATTACCACCAACTATGGGTGTCACAGCAGTAATTTGACAAGCAACAAGAAAAAAATAGAACAAGTCTTTTCGGTGCAAATTTTATAGTCTTCTCCGCACAATTGTATTCATTGGACTGGAAAAAATGAAGACAAACAGTTTAACTAGTATGCTTGCACACAATTTGCTATTTTTTCAGTAAACTAACAAAGCATAGACAATGTGATGTTTAAAGACTTTTATTTATTTGTTTCACAATGCAATAAAAAAACCAAATCTAATATATTCAGTAATAACTCCTTGGACCAAAATCACTGTTATTATTTTTTAGCTGAGCCAAGTGACTTTTTCTCTCTAAATCCACTTTTATATGTAACACATATTATTTATTATTAAAAGTCATTAAGGAATAGCTCCTTACACAGTATATCTAAATCTGTAATTATTGCACATATACTTTGAAAAATATATCTACATGCATATTATATTTACATATCTATTGAAATATTCATGGATATGTAATGCTCTAAATATATCATGATACATATATGGCACCCAATATGGCACTCAATTGCTGATATATATATACTGTATATTGATATATATATTGCAGTAATAGTAATCGTGCAATAAATTGACACAGAGTGTGAAGTGCACTTATGGTTCTTTCCTTAGATGTAATGAGTGCAGTGAAACTTCTATAACTATTGTGTAATGTGTGGTCTCCCAAAACCAAGAACAAACCCCAAGGTCCCGGTCTCGGCTTACAGTCCTGCCTATAACAACTGCCTTTCACTTCGGGAGGAGCCCTCTGCTATTCGGATCCTGCTATGTAAGGTCTGAGTAAGAGGACCAAGGGGTAAGGTCTGGGCAGACAAGGGAACCGTAACATGTACTGGAAGGACATGAGAACCAAGATAGTAAACGAAGGGAACAGAGAGCATAATCGAAGGTCAGGCCATGGTGAATACCAATCAGGCAGTGCAGTACAGAATTGTGAACCAGGAGTGTAGTCAGGACACAAGCCAGGGTCAAACCAAAAAGAATGCAGTACAAAGTTAGGATCTGAGAGAATGGTCAGGAACAGGCAAAGGTCAGTACAGGCATCAAACAATCAGAAGTCAGGAACTGTCAAGAATCAAAGAGCAGATAATAAGACATGAATCACAAGCAGGAACTATCAGGAAGTAGACCTACATAAGGCAGTGCAGAGCAGGGGGTTCTATAGCCAGACTAATGGTTTACACAGATCACCTGTGGCCAGCTTGGTAACATGTGAAACAAGCCATGCCTACTTGCAATCACAAGGAAAGCAATAGGAATGAATCAGGACCTTAGATGTTTGCTTACATAGGGTAGAAGTTATACAGACAGCATAGAAACACCAGGTCGCTGGTTCGACTCCAGTCAGGATGTTACATATTGATTGTGTTCGTAGTATTTTATAGTACACATGTATCCAAAGTAGAGATGTCGCGAACTGTTCGCCGGCGAACTTGTTCGCGCGAACATCGGGTGTTCGCGCTCGCCGGAAGTTCGCGAACGTCGCGCGACGTTCGCCATTTTCGGTTCGCCATTGTTGGCGCTTTTTTTTGCCCTCTCACCCCAGACCAGCAGGTACATGGCAGCCAATCAGGAAGCTCTCCCCTGGACCACTCCCCTTCCCTATAAAAACCGAAGCCCTGCAGCGTTTTTTCACTCTGCCTGTGTGTGCTGAAGAGATAGTGTAGGGAGAGAGCTGCTGCCTGTTAGTGATTTCAGGGACAGTTGAAAGTTTGCTGGCTAGTAATCGTTTTGATACTGCTCTGTTATTGGAGGGACAGAAGTCTGCAGGGGTTTGAGGGACATTTAAGCTTAGGTAGCTTTGCTGGCTAGTAATCTACCTTCTACTGCAGTGCTCTGTATGTAGCTGCAGTGGGCAGCTGTCCTGCTTCTGATCTCATCTGCTGACTGCTGCAATAACAGTAGTCCTTGTAAGGACTGCTTTTATTTATTTTTTTGTTGTTTTACTACTACTACTACTACTACTATAAGAGCCCAGTGCTATTAGTCTAGCAGTGTTGGGGAGTGAGACTGGTGTGCTAATCTGCTGCTCCTAGTAGTTCAGCAGCACCAACTTTAATTTTTTTTTTTTAATATTCATTTTTTTTTTATTTTACTTTTTTTTATTTTACTACCGCTGTAGTAGTGTATAAGTTGACCTTTTAGGCATTATTTGCCCTGTAGGCATTTTTTGCCCAGTGTGTTATTCAACCAACTGCCATCTAGCTGTGTGACCTTGTTCACATTCTGTCTAAATATCCATAATATTACCGTCTCCAGAAAAAACACCGGAGTGACTTTTTTCAAGCAGCCATAATATATTTTACGTAATCCGTATCCATCGCTGTAGTAGTGTATAAGTTGACCTTTTAGGCATTATTTGCCCTGTAGGCATTTTTTGCCCAGTGTGTTATTCAACCAACTGCCATCTAGCTGTGTGACCTTGTTCACATTCTGTCTAAATATCCATAATATTACCGTCTCCAGAAAAAACACCGGAGTGACTTTTTTCAAGCAGCCATAATAAATTTTACGAGATCCGTATCCACCGCTGTAGTAGTGTATACGTTGATCTTGTGGGCAGTATTTGCACAGTGTTTTCTTCAACCCGCCATCTAGCTGTGTGAGCTTGTTCACATTTTGTCTAAATATTGATAATATTATCGTCTCTAGAAAAACCACTTGAGTTACTTTTTTTCAAGCAGCATTCATATATTTTACGTAATCCGTATCCACCACTGTAGTAGTGTATACGTTGACCTTGTAGGCATTATTTGCACACTGTTTTCTTCAAACTGCCATCTAGCTGTGTGTATTATCGTTTCCAGAAAAACCAACTGAGTTTTTGTTGTTGTTGTTTTTTTAAAAATAATGCCAGGCAAAGGCAGACCGCCACGCAGAGGCCGTGCTAGGGGCCGTGCTGCTATGCAATCCTGTGGCCCTAGCAAATTGCCCAGTTTTAAAAAGCCAATGACCCTGAACTCCCAAAATGCTGAAGAGGTAGTTGACTGGCTTACACAGCACACCCCATCCTCTACCGTTTCTAACTTTACCACAACATCCTCCTCATCCTCCACTGCTATGGCCACCCCACGTAACACTTCCTCCACCACCGGTGCCCCTTCTTCACTGGAGTCAGAGGAGTTATTTTCCCATGAGTTTCTTGAACTGAGTAATGCGCAACCATTATTGCCAGAAGAAGATGAAGGAGATGAGGACCTTACACCAGATTTAATTCTGGCAGAGAACACGATAGAGATGGACATAATGAGTGATGAGGAGGAGGTCCCCGCTGCTGCTTCCTTCTGTGATGTGTCAGAAGAAATTGATGCATCTGAGGAGAATGATGATGAGGAGATTGATGTTTTGTGGGTGCCTAGTAGAAGAGAGCAAGAGGAGGGTAGTTCAGATGGAGAGAAGGAGAGTCAGAGAGGCAGTAGGAGAATAAGACTTAGAAGAAGCAGGGAGGACAGCCCGCAGGGATCAGTAGGGCAACAACATGTATCGGCACCTGTGTTCAGCCGGCCAACGCACCCGCCATTGCCGCCAATGCCGCCAACTTCTACTGTTACCGCCAGATCGCACACTTCCAAAAAGTCAGCAGTGTGGGATTTTTTTAATGTGTGTGCCTCTGACAAAAGCATTGTAATTTGCAATGAGTGCAGTCAGAAACTGAGCCTTGGTAAGCCCAACAGCCACATAGGTACAACTTCTATGCGAAGGCACATGAGCGGCAAGCACAAAGCACTTTGGGAGCAACACCTCAAAGGCAACAGGCAAACTAAAAGCCACACTCCTTCTGGTCCAGCATCTTACTGCTCTACCTCTGCTCTCCTTGACCCGTCTGAACCACCCTCCACTCCGCCTTCCACCTTGACCACCTGTTCCCATTCCCAGTCATCTGCCACCAGCCAAGTTTCTGTGAAGGCCATGTTTGAGCGTAAGAAGCCAATGTCTGACTGTCACCCCCTTGCCCGGCGTCTGACAGCTGGCTTGTCTGCACTCTTAGCCCGCCAGCTTTTACCATACCAGCTGGTGGACTCTGAGGCCTTCCGCAAATTTGTAGCAATTGGGACACCGCAGTGGAAGGTACCCAGCCGCAATTTTTTTTCTAAAAAGGGAATACCACACCTGTACCAACATGTGCAGAGCCAAGTTACCGCATCTCTGTCACTTAGTGTTGGGCCAAAGGTCCATATGACTACTGACGCATGGTCCTCCAAGCATGGTCAGGGCAGGTATGTCACCTACACTGCCCACTGGGTGAACTTGGTAATGGCTGGGAAGCAGGGAATGGGTAGCTCAACAACAACAGTGGAGTTGGTGTCACCGCCACGGATTGCACGCGGTTCTGCCACCACCTCTACTCCTCCATCGCTCTCTACCTCGTCTTCTTCTTCTTCTTACTCTGCTGCTGGGTCCTCCTTCTCCTCCTCCACACCTGTGCACCCCCAGCTCCCCCTAGGCTATTCGACGTGCCAGGTACGCCGTTGTCACGCTGTCTTGGGGATGACGTGCCTGGAAAGCAAAAACCATACCGGATCTGTACTCCTGTCATCTCTGCAGTCACAGGCCGATCGGTGGCAGACCCCACACCAACTGCAGATCGGAAAAGTGGTGTGTGACAATGGAAGCAATCTGTTGGCAGCGTTGAGACTGGGCAATTTAACACATGTGCCCTGCATGGCACATGTGTTAAATTTAATAGTCCAACGTTTTGTCTCCAAGTACCCAGGATTCCAGGACGTTCTCACCCAGTCCAGAAAGGTGTCGGCCCATTTCAGACGTTCCTACACAGCCATGGCACGCCTTGCTGACATTCAGCAGCGCTACAACATGCCAGTCAGGCGTTTGATTTCTGACAGCCAGACTCGCTGGAATTCAACGCTCCTTATGTTGGAACGTCTGCTGCAACAACAAAGGGCCGTCAACGAGTACCTTTTTGAACTGGGTGGTAGGACTGGATCTGCAGAGCTGGGGATTTTTTTCCCCCGTTACTGGGTGCTTATGCGCGATGCCTGCAGGCTCATGCGACCTTTTGAAGAGGTGACAAATATGGTCAGTCGCACCGAAGGCACCATCAGCGACCTAATACCCTTCGCTTTCTTCCTGGAGCGTGCCGTGCGACGAGTGACAGATGAGGCTGTAGACCAGCGTGACGAGGAGCTGGAAGCGCGCGATTTCTGGTCGGAATCACCAGAACGAACCCAGGCACCTGCTGCAACGCAGGGAGAGGTGCCAGAAGTGGAGTCAGAGGAGGAAGGTGGCTTTGTGGAGGAGGAGGAGGAGGACCAACAGGAGCAGGCTTCCCAGGGGGCTAGTGGTGACCTTTTGGGGACCCCTGGTCTTGTACGTGGCTGGGGGGAGGAGACCGTGGATGATGCAGTCCTTGATAATGAGGAAGCGGAGATGGATAGCTCTGCATCCAACCTTGTGAGAATGGGGTCTTTCATGCTGTCATGCCTGTTGAAGGACCCCCGTATCAAGAGGCTTAAGGAGAAGGACCTGTACTGGGTCGCAACGCTACTAGACCCTCGGTACAAGCATAAAGTGTCAGAAATGTTACCAACATACCACAAGTCCGAAAAGATGCGGCATTTACAAACCAGCCTGCAAAACATGTTGTACAATGCTTTTAAGGGTGATGTCACTTCAGGAACTCATCAACATTCCAGGGGCAGAGGTGCCAGTAATCCTGCCACGAGCGCACCTGCAAGGACAAAGCCCTTTGGCCAGTCTGTAACGTCAGACATGCAAATGTTTTTCTGTCCAAGGCAGCGCCACAACCCTTCTGGATCCACCCTCAAAGAACGCCTCGACCGGCAGGTAGCGGACTACCTGGCATTAACTGCAGATATCGACACTCTGAGGAGCGATGAACCCCTGGACTACTGGGTGTGCAGGCTTGATCTGTGGCCAGAGCTGTCACAATTTGCCATGAACCTCTTGTCTTGCCCAGCCTCAAGTGTGCTCTCAGAAAGGACCTTCAGTGCAGCAGGAGGGATTGTAACTGAGAAGAGAACTCGCCTAGGTCACAAAAGTGTCGATTACCTGACCTTTATTAAAATGAATGAGGGGTGGATCTCGGAGGGTTACTGCACGCCGGAAGACTTGTTCTGACTTCTATGCAGCTGTCCTTCTCTTCAAGCCTCATGACTCCACACACAGCTGTCCTTTAGCGTCCTCCTCCCTCCGCCACCGTTACAAACTAGGGTGCAAACCCTACTGGTTTAATTTTTTCTGGCCTCTGTGCTTCCGTGGCTGCAACCAAAAAAACTGGGCAAACAATGTCTACAAGGTCAACGTATGGCAAAAAATGACTATTTTCAGCATTTATATGGCATATTTTTTCTGGCAACTGTGCTTCAGTGGCTGCGACCAAAAAAATGCATATTTTCTGCATTTATATGGCATAATTTTTCTGGCCTCTGTGCTTCAGTGGCTGCAACCAAAAAAATTTATATTTTCAGCATTTATATGGCATAATTTTTCTGGCCTCTGTGCTTCAGTGGCTGCAACCAAAAAAATTTATATTTTCAGCATTTATATGGCATAATTTTTCTGGCAACTGTGCTTCAGTGGCTGCGACCAAAAAAATGACTATTTTCAGCATTTATATGGCATATTTTTTCTGGCCTCTGTGCTTCAGTGGCTGCGGCCAAAAAAACTGGGCAAACAATGCCTACAAGGTCAACGACGTTGACCTTGTAGGCATTGTTTGCCCAGTTTTTTTGGCCGCAGCCACTGAAGCACAGAGGCCAGAAAAAATATGCCATATAAATGCTGAAAATAGTCATTTTTTGCCATACGTTGACTCAACGTATATGGCAAAAAATGACTATTTTCAGCATTTATATGGCATATTTTTTCTGGCAACTGTGCTTCAGTGGCTGCGACCAAAAAAACTGGGCAAACAATGCCTACAAGGTCAACGTATGGCAAAAAATGACTATTTTCAGCATTTATATGGCATATTTTTTCTGGCAACTGTGCTTCAGTGGCTGCAACCAAAAAAACTGGGCAAACAATGTCTACAAGGTCAACGTATGGCGAAAAATTACTATTTTCAGCATTTATATGGCATATTTTTTCTGGCAACTGTGCTTCAGTGGCTGCGTCCAAAAAAAC
The DNA here is from genome assembly GCF_017654675.1 of Xenopus laevis. NCBI lineage: Eukaryota > Metazoa > Chordata > Amphibia > Anura > Pipidae > Xenopus > Xenopus laevis. The sequence goes on from NC_054373.1 coordinate 121,302,617, forward strand.
TGGGCAAACAATGCCTACAAGGTCAACGTATGGCAGTTGTTTAAAGAGAACAGTAGATTACTAGCCAGCAAAGCTACCTAAGCTAAAATGTCCTTCAAATCCCTGCAGACTTCTGTCCCTCCAATACAGAGCAGTATCAAGCAGATTACTAGCCAGCAAACTTACTATCATCTGTCCCTGAAATCACTAACAGCTCTCCCCCTACACTATCTCTTCCAAGCACACACAGGCAGATTTTTCAGATACATTTTTGCCCTTGATCCCCCTCTGGCATGCCACTGTCCAGGTCGTTGCACCCTTTAAACAACTTTAAAATCATTTTTCTGGCCAGAAATGTCTTTTTTAGATGTTAAAGTTCGCCTTCCCATTGAAGTCTATGGGGTTCGCGAACCGTTCGCGAACCGCTCGCGTTTTTGCGCAAGTTCGCGAATATGTTCGCGAACTTTTTTTCCGACGTTCGCTACATCCCTAATCCAAAGTAGTGATGAGCGAATCTTTTCTGTTTCGCTCCAAATGCATTAAAGTCTACAGGCGTTTTTCTTATGGCAACTCTTTTGTCCAAATGAATTAAAGTAAATGGGTGTTTTTTCTTATGGTGACTTTTTTGTCATGGCAAATTTTTCCATAACTAATTTTTGCTGCAAATGGCGAAATGTGGATTTTCATTGTCAATCCATCGCTGGAAAAAACATTTGCCAACTCTAATCCAGAGGACACAGAGCAGATCTTCTTTAGTTAGCTGCTATATTAAAGCAAGCAATACTGAAACGTTAAGAGTTATGCTTAATAAAGAACAGGTTTGGTATCTGTTCAGGTATGGACATCCAAATTACAGAAGGATCCCTTATACAGAAAAACCCCAAGTCACAAACATTCTGGATAGCAGGTTTCATACCTGTACTGGTGTTCAATATTCTGACTGTCCTGCATTTATAAGAATTTTATGCTATGAAGGGGACTCCAACTGAGGAGCATAGAGTGGAGGGAAGAATCCTTATCTGGGGCTAATAAGGGGCAGACTTGTCAGGATTTGAGCAGGCCCAGATTTGTGGTGAGGTCACAAAAGCCCGGGCCTAGGGCGGCAAAATTTTAGGTGCAGCATGCCACCCAGCCGCGTCATACTTTTTTTGTACCTTTTTTTTATGCAAAATACATTGGTGTCCATAAAGTTAAGCCAAAAAGAAAGAGAAAAAAAGAGATATAAGACACACTAATCTATTATACTATAATAACATTACAGAAACTTGTAATTTAATCATGCAATAATCAACTGAAGCATCTCCCACCATGATAAATACACTTAACACTTGGGGGGGTTATTTATTAAGTTTAGAGTTTTCGAGTTGATTTTTTGTGGTCAAAACACGCATTTTGGGTTAAATAAAAAAAACTCTAATGTAGATTTTTTTGAAGATTTATTATACCCTGACCCTGGAAATAGAGCGAATACACCACCTATAACCTGTCGGGATCATCTAGGAATCAATGACAGAGGTCCCCTGAACCATTTGAAGATGTTAATAGCCTGCATGATGTTTGAGTTATTTTAGAGGGTTTTGCCCAAAAACTCGAATAATTTGAGCGATTCAAGTATTTTCCTGTGGAAAACTATGTTAATTTGAGTTTTCAAGTTTCGATGTGACCTTTTCCCCACAGAATACATTGAAGTCTATGGTTGGTATAGTGATGAGGAAATGGATTTGCGGCGAAACTATGCCATCTGCCAATTTTTCATAAAACTATGGCAAAAATCTGCCACAAAAAATTTGCGGCAACAAAAAAAGTGCCAAGACAAAATTGTCGCCGACATAAAAAAGTCACCATAAGAAAAAAGCCTGTTGACTTTAACGCATTTGAAAGAAGTCACTGAGACAAAAAAGTCGGCGAGATAAAAACGTTGCCACAAGAAAAACATTTTGAGTGAAATGTTTGCCGCCTATTGACTTCAGTTAGTTTCAGGAATTTTTCTGGAGTTTTCGAAATTTTTTGGGAAAGCGAATTAGGACAGATTTGTTCATCACTAGAAACAAATGTAAACTGTTGCTTTTGATGACTGTTGTTGATGGTTTTCCCATCCACCACAATGCAGGAGGAAATGAAGAAGGGCAAAAGCACTACATTCCAGAGGATATATATTCTCGAAGGAAGATTTACAAGTTATTCTGAATTGAGAAAGCAAGTTGGATAACTGGTGAAACGTCTTCAAGGAAAAAAAAACAAACACAGTCCAGTTGATTTGACTTATTTCTATAGATATACCATAACCTGGATGAATGGGAATCTTCACAAACATACTACATACATACAAAAATATTATACATTACTTTCAAATGTGTTCTCTCTCTCTCTAATTAGTATTTAGTTTTTGCATGATTGTAAAATTTGATATTCAAAAATTTGGGAAATTCATCATTTTTGAATCATACCATAATAATCAAAAAAGTCTTGGAAAAGTCACAGGAAAGCAGACTTGTATCAAATGCAGCCAGCAACAGCATAACACTACTTTGGTTGTATCTTGTTGCACCTCTATTGCAATTATTTAAATTTAAATGGGATCTGCCACCTTAATAAATAATTTCAATTTCAATTCCTATTTTTCATTGTTAGTCAAATAAAATAAACTTCAATTAAACTATAAAAAATATTTGTCTTAAAATTGACAATTACATCTAGCAAGCAGGCACCATTTTGTGGACACTGTTATTAAGACAAGTTTTGCATCAAACCAAAAACGTATTTATGTGCCAGCATGGGCGACCTGATGTCCATGCCCATGCACAAGCTACACAATTAGATGGTGGGGGAGGGTGAATATGAGGAGTGCAGTGCAGACATCTAGGAAGTGCAGAATGGAAACTGAAAGTAATTGCCTGCCAAGGGAGGGATTGCATGGGCTACAATCTGGTTGATATGGAAGGCATTGGAGACATAAAAAATAATAACATCTTTGCCTCTTGCAAAATTGGGAATTTAGCTGTGACAGTGTACTAGATGACAAAGTTTGCTCAACCATAAATAATAGCAATATTTTCAGATGTAATAGCCAATAATAAATGTAATAATACAAATATAATATTTTTGTATTATTTGCTTTGTACATGTGTATAATTGCAGGTGTAAATCTTAATTTATTACATGTGATCAATCTGTATTTCTCTCTAATTTTTCTTTTGCCTTATTACCAAATGTATACCTCTATTTTTGTTGGTCAGGGCTACTGTATATAGTTATGGGAGATTTTACTTATTAACCAGAAGTTTTACTCTTATTATAAACAGTGATGATTCCATTACTTTGGTTAAATGGGCATCTGCAATTTCAATAAAATAAAGCTATTTTACTTTTGCACAAATTCAATATAGCCTTTGCGAACCCAGAATGTATTTAGTGACTGCATGCAGCAATGGAAGACAGGGTAAAAATGTTATAGTTTGCGCCAGTGAGCAGTGTTTGCATCTATTTTTTGCCATAAATTTATGCCACCTTTAAGCTTTAAAGATGCACTATGTGTAAAAAAAATTTGCAAACGAATAAATGTCAAATGAAGATATGCAAATGTTTCTACTTATTTATTCATATTTTTGCCGTTTGTGACTTTTATTACATTTTTCTCTTTGTGCCTAAAATTCCATTTAAAGAACTGAGCAATTATAAAAATCAGTCCATTAGTTACGTTTACACTAAATCATTACGCTGATTTTTACTTTTTTTTTTTAAACACCTGCTATTTTGGTTGAGATATATATAATACACTGAACTCTCAGGGGGTTATTTACGAAAACTCAAATTTATATCATATTTTTATTAAACCAAACTCTACAAAACTCCCATCCGTGATTTTAACTTTTTTATCACTAAAACCCGGAAAATTGGGTGCGGGAAAGACTCCATAAAATCAAGCAAAAACTCGAATCGTACAAATTTTTCAGATCAGACATCCAATTTACAGAATTTGTTTTGGGTTATCGTCCGAAAGACCAGAATTTTTCAGATTGTCAGACAAAACCCAGCACAGTTTATGATATCTTCAAATTGTAAAAGGAACATCTGCCATTGACTTCTCCATGACCTCAGCAGCTTTGAGATGGTGGATTTTTGGATTCAGACTTTTAGCAGCTTCGGGGTATAATACATTTTGAAAAATTCAAGTTTTTTTTCCACAAAAAATTCGAGTTATTTCCCAAAAAACCCTTGACCAGAAAAAATTGAGGTTTAGTAAATAACCCCCTCAGTGTACCTCCAGTGAGCTAGGGATAGGCTCTGAATGTTTATGAAAAAGCTCTTTATTTATAATATTTAGCAAGTATCATCATAAGAGTTTCAACAACTAATAAAAGGGCCCTAAGTGCTAGTACTAATGGATAAGACAAAAATCATGTAAGGCAAGAACTCCATTACTTGAAAGATTTTTCTTCATGTACCATCATCCAAAGAATACTGAACACCCATAGCATTATATAGTGAATAAAATACCCCCTCTTGTAAAACATAAGGATATTATAAGTTACAGAGGCGTTTCATGACCATATAAAAACAAGAAGCCAAAGGCGGAGTGTTTTTATACAGGTCGGGGAACTCTGAGGTAACTTCTGATATTTTCATATTTTGCACCAGGGGGTATTTTATTTATTATAATACACAAGTTTCAGTGAGTCATGTGACAGAAATGGCATCACTAACCTCTGATTATAGCCAATGACATCACTACACCATTTATGAGGATAGAACAGGATACAAGATATTGTATTATTATTGTACTATATACATATTATGTGCTATATGCAAAATATAGTTAGTATCCCCAGGAGTTTTACAGGTTTGCACTTACTGCTCATGATATATACTTTACATTTGATGCTCTGCCACTAGGCTTGGGCGAATTTGACCCTTTTTGTTTCACCAAAAATTTGCCGCAGGAGAAATGTCACAGACGCCCATTTAAAATGTTTACATTTTTTTGAAGCGCAACACCATACAAGTCTATGGGCGTCATTTCCGCGATGAAACTAGGCGAAAATTTATAGAAATTGTTACATGCCACTGAGAGGTAGATGATTGGCATTATTTAAAGGATCATTCAAAGACTATGTAGAATAATAATTGATATGTGAGTGGGATAATTTTCTGTCTACTGAATATGTGTTTGTCATAAGATCCCAAGTTATGCATAGTGGTCTGTGATATTTGTTTTTAAAGGTCATGTAAACCCTACATTTTGCTACCATGTATAGAAGTTTGGCGGATCTTCCCCACCCTAACCACATCATTTATACTGCATATATCCCCTCACTATTCCCTCTGACACATCTACATCTGCAAATAGCACATGTGTGCTGTAAAGTTCATGCAATCAAGAATGTAGGCTTACACAGACAGAACTTACTTTGATAAAACGAGTTTTATGGCTTGAGCACTGTAAAAGTTAAGCTGAACTCAAGAGAGGAGGTTAGGAGAAAATGTAGGAGCAGATAGGTAGAGCAGAGTTTCCATGGAAACCAGCAATACCATCTCTGTTATACTGGAGGGCATGTTTAGTTATCTTAGTTAAGCTGAACTGAGCATGCCCAGTAGCCAACAGCCAAAGTAAATTCCTGTGGGAGGAGGCTGAGTTGATTAGAGGAGGAGAAAGAGGAGAAGAATCCTAAGTGATTAAGTGGATGCTGCAGCCTTACTACTAACCTTTTCACAACTGAAGTTGCAGGTATTTAAAGATTTCAAAGTGGGTGTTCACGGTTTTACATTTTTTGGTGGAGGGTTTACATTTCCTTTAAGGGGACATTATTAAAAATGATGTGTTTGTAACCCCATCATAAATGCATGCATGCGTGTACACACAAAAACAAATGGATACAGTATTTGTCCATTTCCAAACTATGGTTATTACAATTTTGAATAATTTTGAAATGTGTTAAGAAAGCTAATCTTATTCTTTATGTAAATAACTTGTTTACATCATTTGAATAAGATAACATTTATTATGTTCTTTGTTGCTTGTGAGAAAAGTTATGCAGACATGGAGAAAAGGCATGCAGACTTGGTGAGGACAAACAAAATCCTTATAGAAAGTGCCCTGGCTGGACTCAAATCTAATACTCCATGGTTGCAAGCAGAAGTGTGAAACATTGTGCATTACTTCTGCTCTCTTTAGTGAAACAGACCACAGATTTCTTTAACTCTGACATATCAGAATAAATATTGCCTATATAATATAATACTTCATAAACATTATTGGAACTTAGTTTTAACTCTTGAGCAGCTGCCCTCGGCAGCCAAATTAGCCAGACAGAGCAGAGTTCATTTTTAGTGATGGGCGAATTTGCGCCATCTCGCTTCGCCGAAAAATTCGCGAATTTCGCGCGAAATTCGCAAAACGGCGAAAAATTCGCAAAACGGCGCCGGCGTCTCGTTTTTGACTAATTTTTGCCGCGAATTTTTGCGGGCGTTTTGCGAATTTTGCCCATCACTATCTATAACATTTAAAAATAACCAAAGGCCATTTTGTGTGATTTTGGTTGCAGATTCTATTTTTTTGGCTTTTACATTTGAATAGAAATAACTAGTGATGGGCGAATTTATTCGCCAGGCGCGAATTCGCGGCGAATTTGCGCGATTCGCCGCCAGCGAATAAATTCGCGAAACTCCCGCGAAAATTCTCGGAAAAAATTCGCCGGCGTCAAAATTTTTTTTTTCGAAAAACGGACGCCGGCGTCAAAAACGGGCGCCGGCGTCGGAAAAACGGGCGCCGGCGTCAAAAACGAGACGCCGGCGCCGTTTTGCGAATTTTTCGCCGTTTTGCGAATTTCGCGCGAAATTCGCAAATTTTTCGGCGAAGCGAAACGGCGCAAATTCGCCCATCACTAGAAATAACCTGTAATTAATCCATGGAACATATGCACCACTAGAGCGGAGATGTAGCTATTACCGCTGCAGCTATAGAATCTGGCATCCTAGTTTGCTGTAATTTGTTGTAGATAGTCAACAACAACTGAAATATGCCATCTTTATTCACACATATTATTTATTTGCATTTGTGTTTATTGAAACAGTGTACAATATTTAGGACACACGGATTAAAGGATTTATCATAGGACAAACTGGAGAATCCAGAAGCAGATTTTGCTTAACCATTTATACATGTTTACCTGACTATCTGCAAAATTAACACAAGAACACATCTATATAGGCTGACAGATGTGTCAAGTCATCTGAATGCGTTCAGTGGCTTTGAGGTTGATTTTCACCTGGATATTAGTGCTCAGAGCAGTTCAGCAGCAGCCCTGAGCACTAGCACCCATCCCAATCACAAATGCAAATTGCATGTGAGGATTAACAATTTGGATAAATATTTTTTGCACTCTAATGAATTATTCTACTGCAGAAACGAAATTGTTAAATCTAAAATGATCTCTAACCGTTGTTACCTCTCTCCAAATTTTACCAATAAAAGCACTTAAAAATTAGGACATAAAAAAATAAAGGACGTAAAATTAAAATATATGTATACCACGAATGACTCAGAGCAAAAACTGTATGTTGAATAGTGCATAATTTATACCTGTTATACAGACAGTAACCATAGTTAGAGTTACAGTCATCAAGGTGTAATGCAACTGTATATATAGCTGCAGAAGTAAGCAATATTAATATTATTTAAAAGTCACATACGTCTCTACTCACAAGAAATATGACATTCATATTATTACTTCATTCAAAGACATTGTCCATTAAGAAAATAAAGATGCATACAAAATGTCAGTGCTCTGTCCTTTATCTGAATTCATAAAGATGGAATTGATATACACGCATCTAATAAACCTCACTTATATGGAATTTTGATGAAGTTTCTCTTTAGTATTCCAAATGTTGTGAATAAAAATGTAATGCTCCAGGGGGGAAAATACAGTTATATCTTAGGTTAGATGTTATTTTCTATAAACGGATATTAACACAATAAAACTGAATATATATCTATATTTATAAAAAAAAATCCCCAATTATTTTGCATTTACAATACAACAGAAAGTATTAGCAAATAAGTCACTATAACTGATAATTTTCATATAAATCATGTAAGTGAAAAATGGAACTAGTAAAATTTTCCAGCAGGTAAGGATTTGTTGAAAAACTCTGCATATCGCCTTTGGCACATATTTTCGCATAACATGCCATGAAAAAACATGGTGACAAAACACCCATAGACCCCAATCTATTTTGCACCAAAAAAGTAGCCACAATGTATTGTGTGCAAAAAAAGTTGCATCGGAGTGATCAAAGAGTAATAAAATATAGCAATATTATAATATGGCTAACATTATGGGTTACATGTGTAATAGTTTTTGTGTAGTTTTTTTGTGTACAAAATAATTGTGGTTAATGAGCGGTTTGTTGTCAAATGTTTTTGGGGGGGGTCCCCTGACTACATGCTCAGAGAAATATTTCACTCATCACCAATCCTGGCTATGAACCTTATTATAAAATAATAATCCCTTATGGTCTATTGTTGGATGGACTTTCTAACCTTACTTCTGCCCTTAATTCACACGTCTCATATGACATATGTAATTTACATGAATGGAAAATGCCTGACACTAGGGGGCAGATTTACATATGGTCGAATATCGAGGGTTAATTAACCCTCGATATTCGACTGCCGAATGTAAATCCTTCGACTTTGAATATCGAATATCGAACGATTTTTCTATGACCAAAAAAACATAGGAAAGCCTATGGGGACCTTCCCCATAGGCTAACATTGCACCTCGGTAGGTTTTAGGTGGCGAAGTAGGGGGTCGAAGTGTTTTTTAAAGAGACAGTACTTCGACTATCGAATGGTCGAATATTTGAAAGATTTTTAGTTCGAATCGTTCGATTCGAAGTCGTAGTCGAAGGTCGAAGTAGCCCATTCGATGGTCGAAGTAGCCAAAAAAAAAAACATTTAAAATTCGAAGTTTTTTTTATTCTATTCCTTCACTCGAGCAAAGTAAATGTGCCTCTAGCAGTCACAGATTTATTCCAATTATTAACATATGTGGGCATATGGAAGAAACTACCCCCGGTGTATTGGGGGCCTAAATGTAGATGCCTAAAATTAGGCACGCCATCAATTAGGCAGGCCATCATCAACTGTTTCTTTGAAAATCTACTTTAGATAATCTTACTGAACTTTGTTATTGCATTTTAGCACTGGTTATGGTGGGAGGCGCAGTATCTACAGTTTATACTATAACAATAAAACCAACATTTAAAAGCCTTTTTTTAAAATATAGATAAAACTGTTGGTATTTCAGACTTTAAAGACTGAAACAGATCCTCCCAAGTAGCAACACCCAGCATTCTCATTTATACAGAGGAACATTTCACTCGAATGCTGCGCCACCTTTCTTTAACTTAGCACTGGTCTCCACCCACAGCATGACTGCCCATGTGATTCATACTGGTAAGGATGGCTAGCTACACTAATCTATATTTCTTTTCCCTCTTCCTCCACTTTCCTTCACTGCACTTAATTTTTGTTGTTGTTACATGGGGTTGCACAACTAATGTTCATGGAGAAAGCCATTGGTAATGATGGGCATGAATTTGAGGCGAATTCCGTGATTCGCCGCCGGCGAATAAATTCACAAAACTGCCGCAAAAATTCACCAGCATAAAAAAAAATGGACGCCAGCATCAAAAAACGAGGCACCAGCGCTGTTTCTCGAATTTTTCGCAGTTTTGCGAACTTCGCTGGAGATTCGCAAATTTTTCACCAAAGCAAAATGCCACAAATTCGCCCATCACTAGCCATTGGTAAAAAATATCATAAATGCCTAAATGTTTTCCCTCTTTTGTCACATACATCTTCCATAAAATATTTTCTATGGCTTGATATCTTCAGTGAAGGAATAATAAATTATATAGTGCCATAGATTGGTTTGTGCTACATACAAGTTAGTCAGTCTATACTAATATAACACTCCTTTATTTGCTTTGATTTGCTATAATTTGTATCACTACACATTAAGTCTGCTTGGGACCTGGGCTTTTCCGAATCCTTATTTCCATACTTTAAATCTGTGAAAATATTAAATAAACTCAACAGGCTGGTTTTGCCTCCAAGGATTTATCAATTAATTAATAATCAATTAATTGATAATCATGAATAATCATGCTGCTTTGTTAGCATTAATTACAATGTACTGTTTTAATATTACAGAGAAAAGGGAAATCATTCAAAAAATGTGTTTGCTTAAATTGGATTGGATTGGACCCTCTGAATGCAAAGAAATTCCACAACACCAGTGCATTGAGGTAAAATAGCAGTGAAGTCATTGTGTGTGAACATACCCACCCCCACAGGCTGGGGCAGATTTCCCTTCTCGCCGCATGATGCCTCCGGGTCCTAGCACCCGCCGGCCATATGTACATCCGCCCCCCCATCACAAGCGTGCACATGCGTCTTAGCACAAGGGAACTCGGAGTTCCCAATGTAGTTTATAAAATTTTGCCGCCCTTGGCCCAGGCCTATGGGGCCTTGCCACAAATCCGGGTCTGTCCACAGGTCAGCATACGTGTGCAGAAAGAAAAAAAGATATAAAAGCAAAATAGTCAAGAGTGAAACAAAACACAAATAGATCTAGGTAAGAATATCAAATACAATAAAATAAAATTGAGAGAGCATCACAACTGTGTTTCTTTACAATATTGTACTCGGCTTCAGCTACCATATCAGCTTATTATTCTAGTGTATGTGCAAAGGGGTTTTAGCATTCAATAAGGCCATCTTAGTTAAAAGGTAGGGCACCAGCACAACTCAAGAATCACAGGCTCCCATAAAAAGATGTCACTACATTTGATGGCCGCCATAGTTAGAAGCTGTTAGTGCAGCACAGGCAGTGGGTATTCATATTAGGTCAAAATCCTTGCAGCTCACCTATTTCTAGGCCCAAAGTCCATTATGTTACCAGGTTGGTTCGTCAGTGCAGTCCCAGAGTCACTCATTTACAGTGGACCTGATGGTGGACCTTTTGATGAACGTTTTGTCCAGTTAAACCAGGTTGAAAATGTATTTAAGGTGGCAATTGGAAGTTGTGCTTCTGTTTGACTCTCCTCTGAAGAGTGACAGTATGGGATACTCAAAGCAACTCTAAAAAGATCTGAAAACAAAGATTGTTCAGTATCATGGTTTAGGGAAAGGCTTTTCGGGGAAGGCTACAAAAAGCTATCTCAGTGGTCAGTTTCAACTGTAAGGAATATCAGGAAATGGAAGGCCACAGGAAAAGTTGGTGTAAAACCCAGGTCTGGCAGGCCAAGAAAAATACAGGAATGGCATATGCGGAGGATTGTGAAAATGGTAACAGACAACCCAAAGATCACTTCCAAAAACCTGCAAGAACAACTTGCTGCAGATGGTGTATCTGTACATCGTTCTACAATTCAGTGCAATTTGCACGAAGAACATCTACTGTATATGGCAGGGTGATGAGAAAGAAGCCCTTTCTGCACACCACAAACAGTCGTTTGTTGTATGCAAAAGCTCATTTAGACAAGCCACAGTCATTTTGGAACATTTATCAATGGGTAAAAGTGAAAGTTCATCCTTTGATAAATACACCTTTCAAAATCCCATAAAAATGAATGGAGAGTGGTGGAATTTCACTCTAGAGGACTGTGGTGATCTCTAGCTTGACTCTTTGATAAATATACCCCAAAGTGCTTTAGACTGATAAGACAAAAATTTAGTTATTTGGTCATAACAAAAAGCCCTTTGCATGGTGGAAGAAGAACACCGCATTCCAAGAAAAACACCTGCTACCTACTGTCAAATTTGGTGGAGGTTCCATCATGCTGTGGGGCTTTGTGGCTAGTTGAGGGTCGGATGAATTCAACCCAATATCAACAAATTCTTTAGCATAATGTTCAGGCATCAGTCACAAAGTTGAAGTTACGCAGGGGTTGGATATTCCAACAAGACAATGACACTAAACACACTTCTACAAAGGCTTTTATGCAGAGGGAGAAGTGCAATTTTCTGGAATGGCCGTCACAGTCCCCCGACTTGAATATCATGGAAAATCTATGGCAGGGATCCCCAACCTTTTTCACCCATGAGCAACATTCGGATGTAAAAAGAGTTGAGGAGCAACACAAGCATGATGGAGCCAAATAAGGGTTGTGATTGGCTATTGGTAGCCCCTATGTGGACTGGCAGCCTACAAGAGACTCTGTTTGGCAGTACATCTGGTTTTTATACAACCAAATCTTGCCTCCAAGCCTGGAATTCAAAAATAAGCACCTGCTTTGAGGCCACTGAGAGCAACATCCAAGGGTTTGGGGAGCAACATGTTGCTCACGAGCTACAGGTTGGGGATCACTGATCTATGGGATGAGTTGAAGCAGGCTGTCCATGCTCGGCAGCCATCAAATTTAACTGAACTGGAGAGATTTTGTATGGAAGAATGGTCAAAAATACCACCACCCAGAATCCAGACACTCATCAAAAGCTATAGGAGGCGTCTAGAGGCTGTTACATTTATAAAAGAAGGCTCAACTAAGTATTGATGTAATATCTCTGTTGGGGTACCCTGTCTAATTTTGTAATGATGCATATTGCATATTTTCTGTTAATCCAATAAACTTTATGTCACTGCTGAAATACTACTGTTTCCATAAGGCATGTTATATATTAAAAGGAAGTTGTTACTTTGAAAGCTCAGGCAATGATAAACAAAACTCCAAAGAATTAAGATGGGTGTCCAAACTTTTTCATATGACTGTATATAGTATACATATAGTTGTGAACAGCATATCCCAGCATCTACAGTAAAATCCTTTTAGATGAATGAGATAAAATCACCCTATAATATACTGTAATTTATTTAATAGGAAATAGCAATATTGTGTCCTGCATAAATGTGCAGATGTGTGCAAGAGAATGGTATGTACCTGTACTGACATAAATAGAAATGTGTGGGTGTAGGGTCACTAGCAGGAAGAACATGAACAGAAGGACACAGAGACTTCATGTTTTTTAGCAAATAATATATTTATTTTTTTCAAGGATAAGTGCACTTGTGAAGTAAAACACAGAACCTGTGATAACTTATTTTACATCCATAGGTTCACTGCTAATGTTAACTTCACTTTGTGCTCTTCACCATTACATTTCTTGGGAATCTTAAAAAATGTTGGTTATATATGAGATGCATATAAATCTGTTAGAGATATGATATATATTTGAATGCAAAAGTATGGCCTGCCAAATTATATATTTAGATAAATCTGTAAGTAAAAAATAGTAAATATCTACTGAATCAGTGTTTCAATATTTGCAAATGTTAATGCATGGTTACATCTTATTATACCAACTTTAAAACACAGGAACAAATAAAAGAAACACCCCCTGTGGCACAGATCATATTTTACAAATTATTTTTGTATCCAACCAAGGGGTATATTTATCAAAGAGTGAAGTTAGAAATTACCACAGTCCACTAGAGTGAAATACCGCCTCTCTCCATTCATTTCTATGGGATTTTTAAAGGCGTCTTTATCAAAGGGGGAAAGTGAAAGTTCACCATTTGATAAATACGCCTTTAAAAATCCCATAGAAATGAATGGAGAGAGGCAGTATTTCACTCTAGAGGACTGTGGCGACCTCTAACTTCACTCTTTGATAAATATACCCTCAAGTGTCTATCTACGTCTATTAATTGTTTTGTAGGGAAGTTTGCCCCAGTCAGATCACTTTAATTCCAAGATCTTCTTGGACTTTCTTGTGAGGACGTACCTTGGTGGTCTAGTGGGGGTTTGAGTGGTGCTGCCGTTGATGTTGTGCGAGATTCGAATAATTAAAGGTGCAAGTGTCTTTTGTTGAGTGCCCAAATTTAGGTCTATTTCATAGTTCCTGTGTGTGTTTTCTCTGTATTCCTGATCTGCTACTGACCCTGCCCCTGATTACATTTAGTTTACTGCCTGTCCTGATCATAGCCATGTTTTCGACTACTCTCTTGGATCCTGTGGTGTGTCACAATGTTAGGGTGTTTGACCTGTCCTGTGACCCTGACCATTCCTACGTCTCCTGTAGCTGTACTGTATTGTCTGATTATTTACAACCCGGCCTGGCTTATGACTACTCTTCTTATTTCCCTACAACCCCATGCTTGGTTCCCATGCATGATCAGAACTCTCCTCCTTGGGCCTCTCACGTTAAGACCTGGTGGCATCCGAGTAGCGGATCGCTAGTCCTGAAGCCAAAGGCAGCTGTTATAGGCAGAAGGGTGAGCTGCAACTGGGTCCTTGGAGTCTGTTCTGAGTTTGGAATACCATGCGTTACACAAACTCACAGATTTCTGGGGACTGTGAAGGCCATTGCTGTCTTGATTGTTTTGTTTTCTTGTAGAAACCATGCCATTTTCAATTGAATGGTTTACATTGGCATCCAGAATTTGTTGATGTTTAGAGGAATACATTGTGCCCTCAACAAGTACAGTATTTCTTGTGCCACTGGCTGCCACACAACACCAAAGCATCATTATTGTTAAACAGGTTTCTACTTAAAACTTGGAGTTTTTCTTTACGTTTTTTTTTTTTTTTTAGACCTAGACCTTTTCGAGATTTATTATACCCCGACCCTGAAAATAGTTTGAATCTTAAAATACAACATGTATTGTAAACCTGTCAAGGTCATGTAGGAGGAAATGGCAGAGGTCCTTTGAACAATTCGAAGAAGTTAATAGCCTTCATGATGTACAAGTTTTTTTGTGGATTTCACACTCTATAAACTCAAGTGATTTTTCACGCTGAAAACACAAATTTTCAGGTTGTTAACCCCAAACTCAATGATTAGAGTTTTTTCCATTCAAGTTTTTTCTTAAATTAGAAACCATTTGAGCTGTGAGTTCATTTGAGGTTTAAAAAAGCTCACATAGCTCTAAAATTCAACCTTTGATAAATAACTCCCTAAACATTCTTCATCAAATGCTGCTCCTTTATTTCAACAAACCTTTGGTGATTTTGATAATTTTTACTTCATCAGTCCAGCTGCTTTGTATACCTTAGATATAAACATTGCTACTAATGGCTCTTCCATGCAGTTCATACAAAGTTGCAGGTCTTTTGCAGTCATAAGATGTTTTGCCTTTATGGCCAGTATGAGTAGTTTTCTTAAAAAGGTATCTGGATCTTCAAGATATTATCTTGACTTCCACAGATCCCCTTAACTGCCTTTCTTTAAATAAATTACAGACAGTATGACTTGTGTTGTAATTAGCTCTATTTTTAGTTGCTTAGATGCGCCCATGGTTGTTGGGTGACAGCCAAATGTTTGGGTCGCAGAGATTTTATTGAGCTCTGCAATTGTCAACAGGTTTCTAATGGTTAGTCCTAATGAGGTGATTAAGGTCAGGGATCTTGCAAAACAATGTTTATCCCTGGACAAGTGGAACAGTGTCCAATCTTTTGAGCATACCACAATTATATATTTTTTCCATTCCTGTGATTTAAATCAAATTTCCAAACCTATCTGGACAACACCTACTAAATTGTCAAACAGATATTCTATTGTTATTGTGCAGGACCAACGGAGGGCCCCATACGTGGGCTGGTAAGCTACTGAATTGGTCTGGATGGGCTGATTCTGCAGCTTTTGATGGCAACTTTTACTGTATATGACCAGCTTTAGCATAACCCTGATTTTTTTTACTTGTTATAAAGGTTACATTTTGTTGAAGCCATCCAGAGTGTTTTATGTTTTATGCCTGTAAAACTATTAATTGTAATTGCATGACTATTGGCAGCAACTCTGGAGCACTGCCTATCATTAATTGACCAAGTTCTATCCTTAATAAAGCCTATGACATGAGAGAACAACCTCACAAATTTAGTTCAAATTGGAATATATGGCTATGGAAATTAATTTGATGATGGCGAAAAAAATTAATTAATGAAATAAAAACCCTGTGTGAATTCTGAATACATGGAACTATGGGGAAAATTTACTAAAGGGCGAAATGGCTAACGCTAGCGAAAATTCACCAAGGTGATGCCATTTTGCCACTTTGCCAATTTACCAATAGTGTCCCTGGCGAAAATTCGCTGGAGAAGTAGATAGACTAGCGCAACTTCACACCCTAACACCTGGCGAAGTTGCACTCTGGCAAAGGGGCGAAACTACTGCAAGGTTTTTTTTCCTGAACATTACCTCTTTCGCCAAAAAAAAAGATCGAATTTTTTTTTTGGGTGCCCACATTCCCCCCTACATTTGAGAACATATGACACCTTAACTATACTGTGGGCACATGTGTAGGGTATTAGAATACCTCTATATAATTTTATTAAGTTCCCTGGGCTTCTGTAGTGTTCTGTATTTGCTGCAACATACATGTCCATTTAAACTTAAATTTTGCGTCGTATGCAAATTAGCCTTCGTTATCATAACTTAAAACCACTGATCGTAACATCTCTAGCGCAAACGATCAGCAACTTCTGCGCAACTTTGGATCTTCGTGAATTTGCGCAGCCCTGGCAAATCTATGCCTGGCGAAGCGTGGCGAAGAGCGGCAAAGGCAACGCTGGCGCAAATTCGGAGGTAAGTAAATTTGCCCCTATGTTGGATATATATGCTGTTAAAGTAGAAAACATAGAATTGAAAGAGAACAGAAAAGAGAGTGCTGCAAGCTCCACTGAAATCAAGTGGCAACAGCATTGTGTGCAGCCTGGTTTTCATTTATGAATCAATACAAAATCATAAATTTCTGTAAGAGAGAGAGAGAGAGAGAGAGACACATTTTAAGACAAATTTTTAATTAAAATCTCTAGCCAAATAATTACAACTAGGGAGTGTTTAGTATTTAACGTCCATGTCATTAATAGCAAATGTGTGCTACAACAGAAGTTCCTGAAAACACCATAGCACCTCTCGTACATGTGAATCATACTGTTTATAATAAAGTCACAGGCATGCTTTTGGATGATCTGGGATAATGAATCCTGAACGTTAGAACACTGATAGCTATTTTATTTTATCAGTTTGATTGGCCAGTTGAATCCATTTGATTAAAATTTTAATATCTGGGTTTAAATTTTCCAATTAGTTTTTAGATCAAATCTATATTTTGTCAAACCAACATGATCACGTGGAAGAATGTATACTAATACATAATACTGTGTTTGCTACAAATGTGATGAGTATTTCATTTTTTGCTATTTTATAGAATTCATCAATTCCACAGTTTCAGAAATATGTAGGATTTTTTTTAATTCACTTCAGTTCACAGTTATGCATTAAACAATAAAAACAGGGTAAAAAATCAAGCAGGATCATAATAAGGGATTTTCTTTTACTCTACACTCCTTTATTTTTTTTTTACATAAAAAGGTTTTCTAATAGCATAGGGGAGCAAATGTGGCAGCGAGCTTGACAACATAATTAGAAGATTGTTATAGCAGAAGGAAAAGAAAGCTTTATACTGCCTTTCCCTTTTTTAAATAAGATTATTCTTCCTGAATAGTTAATCAGCTTTCATAGCTTCTTAAATCCAAAGCCTTTAAGCTACTCTATCAGTTCTTCATGGTTAATACTAAATGGCAAACAGTGACACCTCCTAAGGGGAAATCTAAAGTGTTAACTAAATGTGAGCAAACAGCTTGATGGCTGTAGATAAAAAAATTTTTGGCACATTACAAGTAATTTAAGAACATCACACTGTTACACCTTTGGTTGACAAGAGCTGACAAGATTTGTTGGTCCATGTACCCATCTTCAATTTGAGTGTCACTTTTCTAGTGACATTAGATAAAACCAAGGTATATTCAGTTTTAAAGGCTGATGTTATATCAAATACTGTATGTGTAAGAGGCAATGGAGAAAAAGAACCAACTTGTTGTTGGACAAACAAACAACTTAGCTGTATAAAACTAGCAAAATGCACCAAATAAACATCTCAATTTTTTAAATATTGTAAAACAATACAATTGACATACTATTATATAATTTTTTATGTATGGACATTCAAACTTTGCTGGGAATTTTAACTATCAATCCAACTGGTCAAGTGACTTGATAGGCCAGTCCAATTTAAACAATATCCATTTATTTTATCTATTTATTAATGTTAGTGCCTTTGGTATTCAATATTTTCGACCAGCTAAAATAACAACTGGTCTAAGTTGTCAATACCTATTAGGTAATTTAAAAAGATTTTTCATGTGATTGTATTTTATTTTAAAAAGATTACAAAATTGTTATGAATAGTTTATCATTTATGAAATATAAAGCTTTTTATATCTTTGTATCTACTAAGCAGTATAATTTGGTTTTCAAACACATGAGATTTTCTCTTCAGTATTTCCATTGTGGCCAGGTATTTGCATTGGTCTAATCTAGAAAGTGTTTGCCTACAATTTGGCTATATACCCTATAAAATGACCTACACCAGACATAAAAAAGGTACTTTACAAATCTTAAAAAGACTACAAAAAGTGTGCTTTTTCACTTATTAATTTCAAAAACGTCAGAAAAAATAGAAATACTGCAATATCTACATTATATTTAAATTTTTTACTTGGAAATGGAAGTTTTGGGTGTTAAGCACCAAACTAAGGAGCAACAAATGGTAAAGTCATATTGATCTAGTCTTATTTTTCTAGCGCTTATGGATTCTACAATTGTGGCATGACCAACCCACCAGCTACTTCCCATGTATACAGCCTTTTACAGTATAATGACCCAAATCTGCATCTATGTTGCCCTGCTGTGTTTGAACTAGGCATGTGACCTTTCCGATGATCTTTTTGTGGAAAATCTTACACTTTGTCAGTCTTGGTAATAATATGTAGAATATGCTTATAATAAAGAGCTATAATCCCAGCAGTAACCCATTCATAATTTGTGACAGATTTTAGCTTGCTTAGTAACAAATATAACCAATTTTGTTGATAACAAGAGACTGAAGCATTAAAAAGAAACAATCCGCTGAAAGGGAATTTTCTTTATCTATTTTGTCTTATTTTGTGTAATCACTGGTTGATGGTTGAAGACAAAATGTTATTTTTAAGAGGCTTTTAGGTTTTCAAAAGTCCGAGGGAAGTGTATCTTCATTTTGTCAATACATTTATGCTTTTTTGTGTTCAATAATTATGATTTTTATGGATAACTGTTTTATGGGCTAAAGTTACAAAGAAATTCATGCTGAGAAAAAGCATTTCCACACACAAATGTATCCCAAATAGAGATATACTACAGTTTTAAAATGCCAGTGGCTGCCAATAACGTTTTTAAATACATGTGGTTGCCAATGCATGCGTGTGCATTGGTGTTTGTGTGCATGTGTGAACTTTTATATTTTATATTCAGCACTAGAATACTAAAAATGAGCACTTACATGTCTTATAAAAATTGATAATTGCAATAAATTGACAGTGTGACTGACATCTGTTTTGAGCTGCTATATATATTTTACACCTTTCAACTGTTTGACGAAAGGTTAAAGGATTAGAAATATTTTTTTTCATATTTAAATTGTATTTAAAACCTGTTTATCCAACACTTCAAAAAGAAACTGACTTTGCAGCAAATAGGTTTTTTTCTCTAGAGATACTTGAGTGACATTTGGCCCCAATCCAGTGTATTCCATGCAACTTCTCTGTGATCTCCTATGAAACATGGGCCTTACAACCCTACATTATATTTTAGTGAAAATCCATACAAAAACAATTTAATTTGTTCTTGTTACTGGTCCAATAATAGCTAAAATGACAAATGCACCTAGAGTATAGTGGAATCATTCAATAGTTCCTACCCATGTATAATCCAAACAACGCTTCAAATGTTCAATATTATGATTGCCTTTTATATTCATTGATACTTTATTTTATGGTGATATTCCTAATTGCACAGAGTGTAATGCCAGGCTTCAATAATGTGTGAAAGTGTTAACATTAAATTGTGTTTTACTAAATCATAGAACTCACTTCCTACAGGTTAGATAGATCATGCAATAGATAATTAAAGTTCTTATCAAAATAATAATTTAATACAGAAACATTTTGAAATGATAACATTACATAGTAGGGTTTTTTAATGTATAGTGTATATTCGCTTTATTTAGAGCATAGTTTGGCAGTATACAGTATACTAAATGAACATGTAGACGTTCTCTTCACTTTTTTTTGTATCAATAAATGTAGAGTTTATTGAGTTTATTGAGTTTAAACAACATGAACAATAAAAAAATATAGCATAATTCATTTCCCAATGGTTTGTATGAAACAACACAGGTTTCTATATATAGTAACCATGACGTATATTTTCACAGGTATATGCTTGAATTTGATTCAATTGAATGTTTGATTAAAAAAACTCAAGTCGAATAATTCTGCATCTAAAAGCTGGCAAGTTCATGTAGAAGTCAATGTCTCAAAGTTTCGAAACAAATTAACAATTTGGCTGAAATTTTACATAACCATAAGGGCATATTTACTAAAGGGCAAGTGGACTTTTTAAGCAAAACTTATTTTTCGCAGAGACATTGCTTATTGCTAATTTAATAGAAGGTGAAGGGGGCAATTTGCTAGTGAAAAAGCTCAGCACCAGGGAAGTGTGTGCAGTTTCACCAGGAGAATTTTTGCTCAGGCGAATGATTGTCCCCCAGGAAATTTATCAAAGTACAAACTTTCCAATCCATTACCCTTTTCATCAACAGTCTGTTTAAGATGAAGCTGCATCCTCAACATTATTATATGTAATATTAGAGTGTAGGCAGCCATCTCAGGTCATTTTGCCTGGTCATGTGCTTTCAGAAAGAGCCAGCACTTTAGGATGGGACTGCTTTCTGGCAGGCTGTTGTTTCTCCTATTCAATGTAACTGAATGTGTCTCAGTGGGACCTAGGTTATACTATTGAGTGCTGTTCTTAGATCTACCAGGCAGCTGTTATTTTGTGTTAGGGGGCCGTTATCTGGTTACCTTCCCATTGTTCTGCTGATGGCTGCTGTGGAGGAAAGGGAGGGGGGCTGATATCACTCCAACTTGCATTACAGCAGTAAAGAGTAACTGGAGTTTATCAGAGCACAAGTCACATGACTGGGGCAGCTGGGAAACTGACACTATGTCTAGCCCCATGGCAGATTTCAAAATTAAATATAAATTAATCTGTTTGCTCTTTTGAGAAACAGATTTCAGTGCAGAATTCTGCTGGAGCAGCACTATTAACTGATGCGGTTTGAAAAAAAACATGTTTTCTCGTGACAGTATCCCTTTAAATATATGCTTTATAAACTTTTTATATCCATTTGAAGCTCGTGCTATATTTGTTTTAGGGTAGGCTCATGTCTAGGACAATAGATATCTTTTGTATTTATTTTGCTTCCTTGGACATATTTAATAATAAGTAGCCACTTCCAGCAATTTCACCTACAAACACTTATAAACAGTTATGAATATTCAGAAATTGAAATAAATTTGTTTTTCTCATATGTAAAAATGTTGTCTTTTTTGGTAACATTTTAAAAAAGGCGACTGAATATCTACGTGTGTTTTTTGTAAGCATGCACAATTTGGAACGTAGTCAAGAAGAATTATTCATTGTTCAGTGCTTGGACGATTGACAGAAAGCTGGCACTATAAGAATGTATTGGAAGGTTTTAAAAATAACTTTTAAAATGGGAATGCACGTTCCATTTTTTCAAACAGATATCTAACATATTCTGCCAAAAGGGATTCAAAGACAAAAGAGAAACTGCAGTGTCATGCTAAACGGAGGCTAAATTTGTTAGGCAAAAATTAAAAGCACTGCATTATTTGTGTATCAAGCTGTCAATAACACAGCCAACAAATATATGATTATAATAAATTAAATTATCAGTCCAATTATAAATAGATAATGTAAATAACAATACTATACAGTAGATTTGATATAACTAAAAGTTCAGCTATTTGCAATAGTTAATATCAGGGGCACTTCTGGACCCCAGGCCATCCTGAGTCAAATCAGTGCCAGAGCAGTTCTGCATCAATATTGCGCTCTACACTAGAACAGTAAAAAGTCCAGTTTAAAAACTGTCTCTCAGTTACTAGAACCAGCTTGTTACCACCACTGTTCACCTGTGGGGTGCTGTCTCCTGAGGTGAGATTCTCAACTCTCCTCATGGCTGCAGCTCCCTATTTAATATATTCAACATGAGGAATTTATTTGCTACCTGTCTGTTTTTTTCTCATCTGACGTGTTTGGGTGTTTGGCAGCTATAGCAATTTCTCTTCATTTAGAAATAAGAAAACATATATAATATCTAATTTGTATATATAAATATCTGGAATCCTCTATCAATCTTTATACCACATAATTATTAGATTTTTCTAGTGTTCTGTTTTAAAAACAAGAAAATGTTTCTTCTCTCACCCACTTCATCTGGAATCTTGATTTCTGACCCAGTAGAAAGCCTGAGTTTCTCAAATCTTGGCCAGTGGGGTATTTAATATTTTTATATATGGGTTTTAGGACCCAAGATCTGTATTGAGCATATATTATATCCAAATTAAACAAGCCAGATATAGATGTATTAAACTGATTATATCTGTGATCACTTTGGAAAGGGGTTTTTTATAGATCCAATTAAGAGATTATGTTTACAAATGTTTATGTTTATAAATAAATGTTTATTTCAGGATCCTATGCCTTTTTCCATTTTAAAGATATTTTTATCAAACACATTCCCTGAGAAGAAGTGTACTGTGCATGAACAGACATGTGCTTTTGTACTTCTGCCCAAGACATTGTAAATTCGCTTTTATATGTTTTATGGGGTTGTCTGGTAACAGATTTTTTTAGTTGGTTTTTAAACAAGTAATGCACATTTTAATGCTGTTTAGTGAATTTGGACAAAAAGTGAAATGCAGATTTTCTTTTACTAGCTTTAAAAATAACCCCCCCAAACTACGAAAAGCCTTTTCAGCATCTATGCCTAATTATCTTTCGAGCATTAGGATCAGGAAATCAAAAGTAAAAGTAAATCAATTGTGCTAATAAAACGTGAAGCCTAAGTACACCAGGGCAGATTCACTAAAGGGCAAATTGTCACAAGCGACCATTTCGCACACATCGCACCATTTTGCCAGGCGCTACCACTACGCTAATTCACTAATATGCGAAGTTGCGCACTTGCTCGCTGGCAACTTTTCTCTAGCATTACTTCGGCAGTGCGAACATTTCATAGCAAAGATGTGCTAGCGTTCTTTGTGCCTAGCGAAAATTCGCCGGTGATCTTGTATGGACGTTTTTATTATAAATGTTGGTGCAAATGCTTAAAGTTACAACTTTTTATTACACATGTCCAGGGAACCTTAATAAAGACAAGAGAATTTATATAATGTCCTACACATGAGCCCACTGTAAAATAATTGTTCCATATGTTATGAAATGTCTGTGAAATGTCTGGAGAAAACTGGTTACCCAAAAAAAAGTTTGTTAGGACTTTTGCAGGCGATCCCGCTTAAAAAAAGGAAAAGACACCAGCGTTTTTGGAACTTTAATGCATTTTAAGAACACAGGATATGATGTAAGTGATAGAAGATTGAGGAAGATCTGACTTCCTTTAAGCACTTTGCTTGGTCTGAGGTGGTGAAGTCAACTCTGGTGAAAGAGGTAACGTTCAGTAAAATTCACACTTTAGTGAATTTGCGGAGTAATGATCGTTCGCCAGAGAGAAAAGTCACCTGGCGATAGAGTGCGAATGAACACTAGTGACGGTCTCGGTTGTAGAAACTTTGCATATATCTATAAACCTTTATGAAATAATTACTACTTATCTTTTAGCTGATATAGAAAATGGTGAGAAAAATCCATCGCATGCTATCTCTTTGCTGTATATAGGGGTATAAAAATAACTTCTTGACTCCAAAATAAAAAACAGACCTATCACTGGATCAGCATTATACTATGTGAATTAATGCTAGCACTGTAGTTCTATGATCTGATTTTTCTTGTTAAAAAGACAGCTTTTTTTATTTTGCAAATTCCAGTTTCAGGGAAAGAATTCGGCAAATTAGTCTAACTAAAAAAACAACCTTTCCGAACCTTAAGATGAAATCTCCATTCTTCTCATCTGAAAGGCAGAGTGACTTTGTGGATTATGGGTGACTTTCATATTTGAATTCCCTGTATCAGGTACAGCTAAAAATAGATAAATTAATCTTATTTGTCTTGGAGAAAGCAAAAGATCAGGCAGGTTGAAAGAGCCATATAATTATGCGTCGATAGGCCTAGTACAATTGTGGAGTCAAAATGCTAAGCATTTGCTCTATTGTATGAGTCAAATTATAGTACACGAGATTAATTGGTGCAATGTATGCATTACATTAAGACATTATGTTGAGCAATTAACTCAAAAAAGTAACATTAAAGTAGATTTACAGTGAATCATTAACTTCAAAAATAAGGCACAAAAAGGCACACTAACACCAGCATTTTTTTGACATTGATTTCCCATTAGAGCCCCTCTATTAAAAGATCTGTCACACTGAAATTTTAATTTGTTCATGAGATAATGCATCTGCTATATGTGCCACAGAGTACTTTTAGACCTACTAATATAGGTGATTGGGCACCATGTAAATTGAAGATCTCTGCATGAGTGGTCTCTGTCTTCTGTCTTGTCTTCCAGGCCAAAAAGCAAGTTGATATATGTATTAAACATTAGCTTTCACAATGTTGTTTATTTCGAGAGTCAGGTAAGGTCTAGTCCATAGACCTTATTATCTTCACCCAAATCCTTGCTACAAATGCTACAATAACTGCCATTAAAATGTTCTCACTTGCTTAAAATGCATAAAAAAGTTTCTTAAAGCTTTCAATTGTACCTAACAACACTAAAGGCTAGATTTATTGTAGCTTGAGCAATCAGTCATAGAAACTGTGAGTGGGCATGGAAGCTCAAGCTATAATAAATGTTGCCCTTAGTGCTTAGTGGAAAGAATTCTACAACTACACACAATCTCACTATATAAAAAATATATAGTATATATAAATATACTTTTAGGACAATATCTTGCTGGCCCTCACGGCTGCAATTTGGCATTGTTTGCTATAGAAAAGCAACATGGCCATGTCCAAGGTAGTATGATGTTAGAGTATTAGAGTCACAGTCTGTAATGGCAAAAACAAAACAAAGCAGGATCTCCTGTACTTTGTACACTTTAGCAATAATTAATGTTTGTGTTCAGTTATGGTTGACAGCCCCTAGCAAAGGTCGAGTTGTTTTTTCCACGAAAATATTATTACATATGTTTTCTACTGTATTTTTCAGTCAAAAATCTATTTTTCTAGTTAAAAAACTATCATTTTTTGAGTTTAAAAAATAAATAAAATTTTTCTAGATTTATTATACCTCGAAGCTGGAAATAGCTTGATTCCGAAAAATATACCATCTAAAACTTGTCAAGGTCATGTAGAAGTAAAGGGAAGAGGTCCCTTGAATCATTTGAAGATGTTAATAGCCTTCTTGATGTTAGAATTTTTTTCAGTAGATCCAGCTCAAAAACTGGATCAATTCGAATGTTCGTGTTTTTCACCCCGACTACACTCATTTGAGTTTTTTTTCATTGTAGTTATTTCTTAAATTAGAAACCAGTCAATTTGTAAGTTCATTAAAGTTCATTTGAGGTCTAAAAAAATTAATAACAATTAATTGTAATTTACGCAATATTTAAACAATATTTAATATGGATGAGAAGAAGCTCTTCATTATGATAAGTAGGTAAGACTTTGATAGAATGCTGGCCATATATGAGCAGAATAAACATGATGAGCAGGTTTAATCTAATGGGCAGGCTTAAAAATCTCATTGGGTGAAGTCTGAATGATCATATTGGTATGGTCCTCATATGATGGTTCTCAGGAGGCCTGCTGTATGATCTCATTTGGTCCAGTTAGTGTGGGCCCAAAATAAAGCAGAGATACAATCATTTCCCTACCTTGTCAAAGAAGTGGATTTCACTGTACAGTATATGGTCAACAAATGAACAAAAGCTTTCCTTGCAATTACAATTTGGAAAATTCATTCCTAAAATAAACCATATAATAATAAAATAATGTTTATAGCATATGTTTATGGCTGAAAAGAAGAATGTAACAACATCATAAACTTTCATTTTCTAATATAAAGTATTCATTTTTTTACAGTTGTAAATTCAACCTAATTAACATATTAAGTAGTAAAATCTGAAGCTAAAGTAAACAACATTTCAGTTGTGTGCACCTAAAACATACATCATCAGTCAATAATTACCAACTGCGAGTCTCTTGCTTTATAGATTTATAAAGCAATTGCAAATGCTTTCTTGAAATCTTCCAGTAATTTGCTAGATAATGATGGATTAAACAACTCTACTGTGCATTACTTGTTGTAATGGGCATTGAACACAATCTTTACATCAATATTATCCTTTCTGTAGTTTTTTTATTAGTCACTACCATTGCTTGAACAATAAAAAGCATTTCAACCTCTGTTGACCAAAAAACAATAGCAATGCTAAGACAATAAAGTAGAAAAAACCTTATTATCAACTACAAGTTATATCTAAACTATTGAAAGTAAAAACAACTTTTAACCTATGTTGTTAAACACAATAGCCCGTAAGCGAATATTTGGAAAAAAAAGTCAATTCTGAAAAATGCACAGTATAATGCAGTAGGAAAGGTAAATAGTTGATTACAATTGCTTTAACACCTTCATGAGCAGAAGGTGCTTTTCCCTCTGCAATTGTTACTTTATTAAATTGATGTTAAACCCTTGTGTTATTGGAATCTTCAGTGATAAATGATAACCAGTAATATTGATTCCATAGACCAGGGATCCCCAGCCCTTCTTTACCTGTGAGCGACATTCAATTCAAAATGAGCTGGGGAGCAACACAAGCATGCAAAAAGTTCCTGGGGGTGTCAAATATGGGCTGTGATTGACCATTGATAGCTCCTATATGGACTTGCAGCCAACAGGAGACTTTGCTTGTTTTTATGCAACTAAATCTTGCCTTTAAGCCAGGAATTGAAAAAGAAACACCTGCTTTTAGGTCACTGGGAGCAACATCCAAGTGGTCGAAGTGCAACATATTGCTCGTGAGCCACTGGTTGGGGATTACTGCCATATTTATTGGGGATGTGGGGGCTATCTGTGCCTCTGTGCAATTTAAATGTCAGGGCCTTATCTGAACCTACTAATGTCTAATACACTTTTTACACTAAACACTTAGATCAAAATTAGCCAGGGCCTTATTTGGATCTTAGTCTGGACCTGCTCATTTTTAATGCACATTTTCCACCACCATCTGCTTTTTATTAAAACCAGGCCATTTACTTGTTTCTATTTTTCTAACCTACTTATCACCTTACCCTTTTTCTCTCTCCATTGTTCTCCCCCATTCAGGGGCACTCCGCCAATGAGGAGAGTTGAGGCACTTGCCTCAAGCGGCAGTGACCCCCTGGTTGCCAGGGTAACTAGGAGCCGAATTTCCGGTTTTCAACCCAGAAATTCAGCTCTTCTAGTGCAGAGAGCGCAATTACGCTCTCTGCACTAGCGACGTGGACCGGTCCGGTGCTGAAGGTGAGAGGCGGGGGTGGCAAAAACGAAAGCCGCCTCAGGCGGCAAATTGGGCTGGATCGCCCCTGCCCCCATTTGCTATTTTTAGATGTCACTATCTTTCCTTTGCCTTTACCCCCACATAATATCCACTCATTTTTCATTTGACTGTTCCTACATCACCCTTCCCATTTCTTCTACTATTAGGGGGTTATTTACTAAACCTTGATTTTTTTTTCTGGGCAAGGTTTTTTGTGCAAAAACTTGAATTTTTATATAAAAAAAAACCTCTGAGATTTTTTTATACCCCGAAGCTGCTAAAAGTCCAAATCCAAAAATCCGTCATCTCAAATCTGTCGAGGTCATGTGTAAATCAATGCCAATGTGATCTGCACAGGGTTTAGTTTAATATTAAAAAAAAATCATGGTTTTCCTGGAGCTACAACCCCCCCAAAAAATTGAGGAAATGGGGTGTCAAATCCAAAAAGTTCATTCTAGTTTTCGCTCGATTTTAGTGAGTATTTTCTCGACCTGACTTTTTTTATTTATTTTATTGATAAATAAGCATGGTTAATGAGTTTGGTTTATTGAAAAGCGAAGATAAATTCAATTTTTAGTAAATAACTTACTTATTATGTTTTGCCCTATTCTAGGTCACTAACAGCACATTTCCACAGATTTACCATTAATTTCCAAAGTTTACCATTAATGGCTCCCATAAAAATGTAATAATTCATTTAATTCAGTGTTATGTATTTATATATGCCCTGACAATATTAATGTATATAAAACAAGAATCTATAGCTTAGTTTGGAGAAAGTAGGTTGAAATTTATACCATAAAACATATCTTTACATTTTACTTCCTTTACAACAATAATGTAAATTTGCACACTGGATCTACTTAAAGGAAATGCAGCGTAAACACTAATGCTGAAATGAAAATGGTATTCATTTTAAAACATACTTCTACTAGACCTACATCTCATGTGGACACAACATCGAAAGTGTTTTATGACAAAGCATTTACGCATAGGGTGTCTGCATTATAAAATCATACAAGAGCTAGATACTGTATCAGCAAGCACTTTTATTGGGGAAAAATATAATTGTTAACCTTAAAGGGCCATTAAGCAAATGACTAGAATTCATAAAGATGTAGGAAATAAATGAGCACTCAGTAGGGTATGAACTGCAAAGAAAATGCCAACATAGAATTTTCTATGGATGTTGTTGTAAGTATGTAAGATTATAAAACTCTTATGCGTGTGTATAGTGAGTATGCTGAACACAATGAAGTAAATATAAAATCTACAGATGCTGAAAATGCTTTGGCTAAAGTGCTTTTTTATGCTTAGTATGAAGCTCAGCATGAAAATTAAAGCTTGCAGAACATAGAAATTATAGTGCGTCTGCATGATCACACACATACAGCATGCCTCTCACCACAGACTGTAGTAAATGGATGTTACTCAGAGATGTCTCATGTTAAACTTGTTCTTGCCTTTTGTCTCTTTGTAAAATAAAGAGTTTGTAAAATTATTTGTGAATTATAAAAAGTAAATTTGAAGGTGATACTTATTATGTAAGCACAAAGGGGAATTTCCTGGATGAGTATTAGCCATTGTTACCAAGGCATCAGACTTCCTAAATGTGTTTTTTTAGGTTAAAGTTATGTTGTAAGAAATGGTTACATAAAATGCCCATACCTTTCTAAGATACAGGGGGGAAGCCATTATCTTTATATTTGTCATTCCACACTTTTGCTTACCACGGTAGGTTTCATCAATTATACCAAAATTTGAGTTTTATAAAGTAAAAGTTTTTCCCCGGATAGTTGATCAAAATACAGCTAAAGTAGTGTCAGCATGTATTAAAGTACAGTACAAAAGTATTGGTAGACTATTTGCTGTAGAATTAATATAAGAAACAAAACATAGTTTCTTTTATATATGTTTAAATATATGTGATATTAACCTGGGCACTAATGTAAAAAACATTGGAGAAAATGATGAGTGAAATATAGAAGAAGATTGGGGCTCTAAAAACACTGGTGTGGGCTAAGAGCAAAAAAAAAAAAAAAAAAAAAATTCCAGTTTACCTGGTATACAGGTGCCATGGACAAATACTCCTTCTGCCCATTTTTTTAAAGTGGCTCCAGGGAAGACATGCTTTTTCTACTGTATGTAAGTAACTATCATTCCAGAAGATTCAAACAGATACTGGTTTTGTGTTAAACTGGATGTGTTTTTGCAGGAGAACATACATTCATAATACATAGGAAAGGTTAAGCTATCAGGTCAGTTCTCAGGTATTCTCTGTTTATCATGTATTCTGGAAACCCATTTCAGGTTCTTTTGACTACAAAAAGACTAAACTTAAACAACACATACAACTAAAATAAAAAGTAAAGAGCATGGCCACTAGATATGTAAGGCCAGCGGTGATTAATTAAACATTTTCTCTAATCCAATAAATCCCTATAGCTGCAAATTCTTGGGCATTATATTATACCTATTTATAAGCCAACATATTCACAGTTCTATACATAAGGGCAAAAGTTCTAACCCACCTGAAACAACGAACAATTATGCGTTAAATATGCAACCTATTCACATCTTGAAAAAAGGCTAGTTAGAAGTCAGCAACCATTAAGAGGGTTATTTATCAAAGGTCATGTTTGTGAGATTTTTTTATACCTCAAATAAACGTTCAACTCAAAAGTTTTCTAATTTATGAAAACACTTGAATGTAAAACATTTGAATCAGTGAATTCGAAAAAAAACCCGAACATCATCAAGGCTACAAACATGTTCAAGTGGTTAAAGGGACCTCTGACTTTGACGTCTACATGACCTTGACAGGTTTTAGCTGGAGAATTTTTAGATTCAACCCAGCTTTGGGGTATAATATATCGATTTTTGAGGGTTTTTTTTTCAAAATCGAATCGAATTTGGACTATTCCCTAATCGAGGTACACAAAAGTAGCTCAAAATTCTAATTTTATTCATTCGAAAATTCACCTCGACCTTAATAAATCTTAATTAATCTGTCCCTAAGTGTTCAAAGTAAATACCTATGAGACATTCACTGTAAATATTTATTTTTTATGTATGAGAAAGGTCTACCCGGCACCTTTTAATTTAAATGGCAATTTCCTTGAACAAGTTCACCCACCATTGTGAAAATAAAACAAAGAAGCACCTGCTACATTTGGTCCTTTTGGATTACAGCTTAATAAACAAATAAAAAACTCCATTATGATTGACAAAAAAGTTTCCAGCAAATCACAGATGAACTTTTAAAGTCAAGTCAGAGTTCACTCCTCAGTTGCACTCAGGATTACAAAATAGTGAAGTTCCTCCATATACTCCCATACCAAACACAATTATGTTGAAAATGCATTTAATTATTGTTCTCTTGTCTGGTTGTTCAGAGCATTTATAAGCAGATAAATTATTTAATTGTTTTAATCAATTTACACTTACACAAAATCAAGCAGGGGGAGTGAAAGGTTTGCTATACAGCGTTCTATTATTTAGTTTATAATAAAATAAAATATATTTTTAACAAAAATAATGGGCAGATGCTCACCTGGAATTGATAACTTCCTGCACAAGTAGTTCTGGGTTAGAGGCTCTTGAAAACAAGGTCATTTTGTTTATACCATGTTATACCATGTATAATGCCTATCTAAAGGTATGTTTTATAAAAGGAAAACTGTGCTTATTTGTTCTATAACATTTACTCTAAATCCTATGGAGGGAGAGAGAGAGAGAGAGATAGAGAGAGAGAGAGAGAGAGAGAGAGAGAGATTTTCACTATATAGTGACCCCAAAGAGTGAGACTGGGACAGATGGAGTGAAAGGGGTCATGACAGGGGAATGTAATAAGGACTGAGGAGGTTAACTAGGCTGGGGGGGTTATGGGAGTTGTAGTTTGTAAAGGTAACAGGAAGTAAGGAATGGGGATATAGGCAGGAAACAGGAATAGGTTGGGTCATTGCCTTGTGGACAGCAGGATTGTAGACAGCTACCGACCTTCCCGCCATTATGTGAGATTGGTAGGTTGCAACTGCTTTAATTAGCCTTCAGATGCTAATTGTTACACATACATGTTCTGGATAACTGTTGTATAAAAGGTGTTATATCAATTGTAATTACAAATATGGCATTATTTGTTAATAAATAAGCTGGTAAATCTCGAAAAAGTTTAGTTTTTTCTTTCATGAACAAATTTGAGTTTTCTCCTTTAAAAGCCAGAAACCAGAACCAGAAACATTCAAGCTTTAATAAATAGCCCCCCAGTGTTACCAATGCACATTAATGGCAGCTCTAGCTTTCACTTCCATAGAATAGACAGCATTGCTGTGGGGTAGATTAGAAATAAGATGATAGAGAAGCAGCATTATTGGGTCTGTGGATTATTCAGGACTCTACATGGAACTCAGGTATATTGTGTATAGAACTTTGTTCTCTGTGGCAGAGTATACATGCCTATGATTCTAACTCCAACAATTTTACAACGATTGCAATGCGGAATTATGTGTATATATATATATATATATATATATATATATATATATATATAAAGGATAATTGATTTGAAAACATTCCCTATGTGTGTATGTATATATATATATATATATATATATATATATATATATATATATATATATATATATATATATATATATATATATATATATATATATATATATACATGAATAGGGGAAACTAAGGGGGTTTATCAAAGTCCGAATTTATATCAATATTTTCTGCTACAAACTCCGACCAAATCCGCTCAGGTTTTTTTATCCTTATTTATTATTAAATGTTCCTGAAAATTTGCTTTTCAGGTAAAAATCAGATTTTCATGATTTTTTCTGATTTTTTCCATCCGATTTTTTCAGAATTATCACCCGAAAACTTCAAGGTATTGCACGAAACCCAGCACACATCTAAAAATCATTGAGACTTCTTCCATTGACTTATATGCAACCTCGACAGGTCTGAAATGCAGGATTTTCAGACTCAGACTTTTCCATCCTCTGGGTTTAGTAAATTTCAAAAAATTCGGGATTTTTTAAAAGTCAGATTTTATAAAAAAAAAAAAAATAATCACGATTTTTTCGTGATTTTTGCATTCGGAGTTTAATAAATAACCCCCTAAGAGTAGCAAGAACAGAAGCTAATGACTGCTGCAGATATTGCTGGATAGTGAAATAGTGTAATTAAATTATTACATTCTAATATATTGGTTTCATTCATTTATTTTCATATTTATTATTTATCTGACTTATTCCAACTATTAGTTACTATTTCAGACTATATGCCACTTTAAATAAATGTAATATCTGATATTTGTGTTTATGCATCTGTAAAATTCATGAAACTGATATTAAGCAGATGTTAGACTGCATTTGTCAATCTTCTCAGAGCATGCAGGTGCTAATGTGTTATAATTATCCCTTCAGGCAGTTGTTATTTAGGATTATGGATCCCACCTAGTCAATCACAGATGTAATTGTTTAGCTA
Organism: Xenopus laevis; assembly: GCF_017654675.1. NCBI lineage: Eukaryota > Metazoa > Chordata > Amphibia > Anura > Pipidae > Xenopus > Xenopus laevis. The sequence goes on from NC_054373.1 coordinate 121,335,704, forward strand.
CTTACATGGCTAACACGTCAAGGAACAAGCAGATCAAGGTTTAATATTTCATTTTAATCAATATCATGAATTATCTTTTCTTCTGGCATACTCCTCTAGAAAACTTACAGAAGCCCACTGGTCAGACTTAGCAGGGGCTTTGAATGCATAGATGAAAGTGTTCTATTCTACATTAACAAAAAGTAAAAAGCAGTACTGTTACCAGAAAATGTTATACAGGTATGGCACCTATTACCCAGAATACCTGGGACCTGTGGTTTTCCAAATAAGTGGTCTTTCTGTAATTTGGATCTCCAGATCTTTAAGGAAAAGGAAAGGTTAAAACTAAGTAAGCCTTATCAGAAAGGGCCATCTAAATATACCAGTAAACCCCCAAAGTAATGCTGCTCTGAGTCCCCTGTCAAAATAAACACTGCATTTCTTTCCTTCTATTATGTACACATGGGCTTCTGTATCAGACTTCCTGCCTTCAGCTTAAACCTCATTGCCCTGGGCAAGAGCATGCTCAGTTTGCTCCCCCCGCCTTCTCTGATGTAATCTGAGCCCAGAGCAGGGAGAGACTTGGGTAGGAAGTGATGTCACACCACGTTAATGCTGCAGCTCCTATCCTAAACAAACAGAGAGTTTCTAGAGCTTTTTACTCAGGTATGGTAAAACATTCTACAGAATAAATATAGCATTCTAGTTTGCACTATTGCAGCTAATCTATTAGCAATAAAATACCTCCGTAGCTTTCCTTCTCCTTTAAGTCTACTAAAAATCATGTAAACATGAAGGGGGTTATTTACTCAAATTTTTCTCATAATTTCAATAAAACAACTCAACCTAACTCCCAACCATGATTTTACCTTATTTGTTAATAAAAATAACTTGAAAAAATTGGTTCTGGAAAAGTCTAGATAAAATTGTGCAAAAAACTCGAATCATATGAATTATTATGATTTGACTCCAGAATCACTACATTTTTTTGAGTTATCACCTAGAACACTCGGCAGACCACTATCGAGGGAATGTAATAAAAGTCGGTAATGGGAAAACTATTCGCAATGCGAAAAGTTATGCCTTTGCACGAACAAATTTTGCTTTTCACAAATTTAATATAGCTTTTGCGAACCCGGAAACTTACGATAGTAGAAGACCGTATGCAAATGTTATAGTTTGCGCCAATGCTCAATCAAAGCAATAAAACTTTCTACTGAAAAAGTCTTAATTTTTGCTCCAAAAGATTACAACACCTTCAAGCACTTCTTAAGAGTGCACAATTAAAATTCACAATTCGCAATTAAAATTTGCAATGCAATAACAGTTTAAGGAACAATATTACATTGCAAAATGTGGATTTTTATTCTTATTGAGAATTGTTTTGCTCTTTGTGACTTTTATTACATTCCCCCGTATATATCTTCAAATTGGAAAAGTAATTATATTTTAATTGGGATCAAGTACAAGGTATTATTTTATTGTTGCAGGGAAAAAGGAAATCATTTTTAAAAATGTAAATTATTTTATTAAATTGGAGGCAATGGGAGATGGCCTTCCCGCAATTCAGAGCTTTCTGGATAATAATACTGAATGCCATACCTGTATATACTGTAACATTACTTTTATAATAGTTTCAAAAAGCAGGTGATAGTATTATGATTATTTATGATGATACCTGGCACAAATATTTTCTTTTTTTCTTACTGCGTATGTAGCAATTTTCATTGCTGTTGTCTTCTCAGGGATAACTCCAGTGATCGAAATGCACTTCTCTGCTGGCAGCAGCTACTCCCCTTTGCTTGGGAAATGTACTGCTTATGACAGACACAGGTGCTAAAATGTGAATTATCCAGAATGTGAACTCTCAAGCCAAACTTTTTAACTATGTCTACCATAATAAGAATATTTTACTGCCACAATAAAAATATTACATGAGATATTTTCCATGACATTGATTGTGTATTAAAGAACTCCATAATTTGAACTATTTTATCTTTTTTTATTCAGATTTGCATACCAATAGGTCAGTTGAATCAAACAATTGTCAGAATCCAAAATGGATATAAAAGGTATGCTTATTCTTTAAATTGCTTTTTATTTAAATTATTCTTTCAATTCTTCAAATTAATATGCTATTTGTACTATAGTGTCGGCTATCTGGTTTATGTTCAGTAGACCTTTAGACCCCTGCATAGTCATGGTAGGGCTCTAATGAGACTATGCAGGGGTCTAATGAGCCTAGCAAAATAAAGTTGGGGTGGTTCACCTTTAGGTTAAATTTTAGTATGTTATAGATGTCTAATTCTAAGCAACTTTTCAATTGCCTTTCATTTTTTTTGTATAAATTTTTAATTATTTCCCCTTCTTTTTCTGAATATTTCTAGCTTTCAACGGGGGGGGGGCACTCAACCCATCTAAAAAACAAATGCTCTGTAAGGCTACAAATGTATTGTTATTGCTAATTTGTATTATTCATCCTAGAAACCAGATTGCTGAAATTGCGGAGGGATGCTGAATGAAAAGCTAAATAACTCAAAAAACAACTAGTAAAAAATTAAAACATATTGCTAATTGTATCAGAATATCATTCTCTGCATTATACAAAAAGTTAATTTAAAGGTGAACAACCCATTTAAGGTGTTTATATATAAATGTATTTGTCTAAATAGATATAATGCAGATGTTGTTAGGTGGTTTTATTAGCTCTATAATAAAATTAAACTGGCCCCACTGGAAAATGTTTTAGGGCCCCCATTCTTCCCACCTTGGGGAAGCTGATCTGTTTTTCCCAAATATACTGTACTTGAATGGCATATTATTTTACACCACTCTAGACCTGGAATAACGCAATGAAGTACATCATTATGGAGTATGTTGGAGCTTTAAAATATGTAATAATACAAATAATAAGATAAACAATCAATATTGCAGCACTCATTGTTAGTAAAATATTTTTTATGCTAGAATTTTACGTTTGGCGAAAATTCCCTTAAAGGAAAACTATACCCCTCAAAAATGTAGGTCTCTATAAAAAGATATTCAGCTCATGTGTAAAATCCTGCTTCATATAAATAAGCCATTTTCATAATAATATACTTTGTTAGTAGTATGCTCCATTGGGTAATCATGAATAGAATATTGTCATTTTAAAAAATAAGGGCCACCTCCTGGGATCGTATTATTCACAGTGCACAAAAACAAACCAAACAAACCATACATGTAAGGTCACACGAGCCAATTAACAGAGAGAGTTCTGTCTTTTGCTCCCACACTTCTTCCTGTTACAGTTAGAGTTGTAGTATTTCTGGTCAGGTGATCTCTGAGGCAGCACACAGACAATCATAAAATGGTGGTTCAAGGCAAGAGATGTAAAAGAGCAATATCTCTCTATCAATATGTTGCTCAAGTATTCATTTTGGGGGTATAGTTTTCCTTTAAAATTATTACACAGCTTTATACAGTAATTAAACCTGATATTACATAGGGGCAGATTTACTAAGGGTCGAATTTCGAGGGTTAAAAAACCCTCAATTCGACCCTCGAAGTAAAATCCTTCGAATTCGAATATCGTTTTTTTTTTTAATCGATTGATCGAAGGATTTTTATTCAGCCACAAAAAACTTAGAAAAGTGCTGGGGAAGGTCCCCATAGGCTAACATTGAACCTCGGTAGGTTTAAAGTGGTGAAGTATGTAGTCTAAGTATTTTTTAAAGAGACAGTACTTTTTACTTCGAATCGTTTGAATCATTCGATTCGATTAAATTCAATCGAATTTGACCCATTCGATGGTTGAAGTACCCAAAAAAATACTTTGAAATTCGAATTTTTTTGTCATTCGAATCCTTCACTCGAGCTTAGTATCAGTGTATCATGGTGGAATTTATTTTTTCACATATCTATATAATTATGTCTGTTAGACAAGCAAGGTAGCAGCATCATAATAGATTGAAAATGAGACGTGTGCCAGTGGTATCTAAGTCAAATAGATACACACTGTATAGGAGTATACATGATAATGCATTGATTTATTTAGGCCAAAAGCTAACAATGTTCTCTAAAACAAGCAACTGGCACTAAAAATAAAGTGCTATATTGCAGAGAGTTGATCACTGTATGAGATGTAAGTCAGAAAGAGGAGGTTTGAGCATATGGAGAGCATTAGTTTAGTCATCCTAAAGTGTCTGGAAACATTTCATAATTGTTAGCCATAAAACTTAAGTCTTGTCTGCTTTCATGGAACAAAGAAAGGAGTCAAAGATGAATTGAAAATGACATAACTGCCATGTTTACCTGTCATATACTGTATGCAATATCCACAAATCATTTAACTTCTCCTTTCTAACAGATTATCTCAGCAGTGTTCTTCCTTTATAAGTTACTTCCACTTCAAGTAACCCTTACATCTATCTATCTATCTGTCTATCTATCTTCTATACACATACAGACCTATCAACAACTCACATAAATTATATTTTTTCCATCATTTTTCCCAGAATATTAGGTCCGCAGTGTTAATTTCAAGGATTTCAGCATGTGACCACCTATGAACACAACCTACTTCGAGACCCCTGATTTACCTCCATGTATAGGGTGATAGGAGCTGCAGGGATCCCCAGCATCAATAGGTGCAAGATTAAGATTGAGACAGGATGGACACTATGGCATACAGCACAATTATGCAGAAATGTATGGAGCATGTTTTACAGCAAATATATTCAATTAATAGTGTCAATACACACACAGTTTTACATTTGGTAGTGGTTGTAAATGAGGCTTATAGGGTCAAGTTTAATTTTAACTTGTTATATGATAAAAAGTCATTGTAGATTGGATTCAATCGGTAGCTATACTATTGCAATTCAGCACCTCTGTCACAATGACCCCCAACAGTTCATGATTAGGAAGTGTATTTGCTGTGCTATATTAACCCCCCTTTTTAATGTACAAATATTTATTTGCCCCATCTACATGAGGATTTACAAATTTTCATGTCCAAGGGAAAAAACATGATTGCATAAAAAAAAGGGGGGTATATTCACATATTTCACCACTAATGGGGAAAACATGTGAAATGGAGAGAAACCATTGTCACACATTTTGATATATCAGCCCCATACTGTATATTCTCATGATTTCTTGAATGCCTTTAAAACTTGTGCCCTTCTACATGATCAAAATTCAAATTTTAGCTTTTTTTTTTAATTCAAAAATCTCTACTGTGCACGTATTTATGAAAACACTCAAAACTTGAACGCTTATAAACATGAAACAACAACACAACCACAGTGAAATCACATTGTAACCTTCAATTTCAATTGAATTTTAATGCTGATAAATCTGCCCCGTACTATGACCACAGCTTAAGTAGATTCTACGGGCACAGTATACACAATTGATAGGCATGCATACAGTATGTAAAACACTGAAAAGAAAGCTTACTGGAAGTACATATTCAATGTTTACAGCCGATGGAATTTAACACATAACTGAACTCCTACTCTACAGGCCATGAGCTCCACAAAGAAATCAAAATAGCATATATACACAGATTTTTTTTTTTAAAAAAAATCTAAAATATATTAGTAAGAAAAAATCAAATCTTCACACATTTATTTAGCATTAAAAATCCTGTTAATTATAAATAAATGATACGAATGATAAAACTGGCACCTTCAATTGACAAACTTAACAGGGCATATTACAGCAGACATTGCTTTGCTCTTTTATACTTGGAAACGTGCCCTTTCAAACCTCTTGTAACACCAAATGAAATGCTATTAGCACACACAGTTAAACTTGTTGAGCTGTTATCAGCCTGGGGTGATTCTTGTTTCAAAAAGCAGGTAGGAAAATACAGAAAATATACTACTTCTGAAAGAAGCACAGTGTTCTCTGAATAATCTTTCTCTTAATTATCTTTACTGGAAAATAAAACTAAGAATCACTTTTAAGTTAAATAATGTTTTACAATACATACATTATGAGAAGTTTAAGAAAATCTTAGGGCTCATTTACAACCGCAAGTACAGTGAGCAAAGTGCAAGTTCGAGCACAGTAAGGGGCGGATTTATTAAGGATCGAATAGGAAATTCAGTTTTGAATTTTAGAATTTTTCGGGATGTCAAAACTCTCAAATTCGAAATTGTGAATTATCCAAACTCAATATGAATTTTAAATCGAATTCAAATTTGAATTTTGAAATTTATCAAACCTGTACCCTGGGAATAAGCCAAATTTGACTATGGACAAAGGAGTTGCGTGTATAAAAAAATGTCGCTCATGTCAAAATTGACGCGCGCCAAAATAATTTTGATGCCCATTTCATGAATTTTTCGCAGTTTTCGCAAATTTTCCGCCATTTCGCGATCCCTGCATTAGAGGCTATGGGCACTTTTTTTGGGGCACCTTGTTTCTGCTTTGAGGCTACCAATATTTTTTCCCCCTTACTTTCAAGTTTTGATGACTGTGTTGAGCAAATCTGCCATGTTTTGCTTTGTTTTAAAATTCGAAAAACTGGGTGCTTTGTACCTACAATCTGCCATGTTTTACTTTGTGTCAAAATTTTCCACTCAGTATCCTGCCACACACATGTACTACAATATTAGAGAACCTCATATCCACTGTGCTACAACTGATTTTTCAATAGAAATGGGGCCTCCCATGTTGCCAATTTTTTATAATGTCTGTGTTTTCTTACATTACCTCTGGTCGACTGTTTGATGTGGAAGGAGAGGGGACGCATAAAATGAATAGGCATTTGTTGCGTGTCTTTTTTTTTCTTGCAAATTGAAACAAGCCATGCGGCAAATTTTTTAACCAATTTGGAAAATTTTTTAGCCGTCTGTGAAACACAGAAGTTCATGAGGAATCTGTACATGGTGACATTTTTCACTCATCACTAGAGATGAATCAAAATGGTATTTACTGAGATGCTATTCACAAAGGCACTTTGCTCCAATACACGCTCTATACAACTTGCACATAGCACCAATGTGCCTGTTCAGTCAGCCTTGTTGAATGTCATGCAATTGTATTCAGTTTGCCATGTTTTAACCCAAAATGCAATCTCTTACTCAGCATTCCAGTGTAACTGAACTTTCTGCTATAACTGCATGGAACACAAATTGCTATTAATTAATAAATACTGGCTCAAAGGTGCCTGTAGGAGTGAGCCTGGAAATACCATCTGCTCGAGGCAAGCAGTAATTCGGGGGTTCACATACAACCCGGAGCATCTGCATCCATTTGCATCTTTGCAAATCTGCAAGTTAAGTGGAGTCCATAAAGGAACAAACACCTTAGATATACACAGTATATAATATATGTAATGCAACTGTACAAGTTTATACATATTTTAATATGAAAAATTAAACAGGATTAATTTTGCGTTTCCTAAATGTTTTACCTTGTCAGCATCTTTATTTCATTTAATATAATAAATATTCCTTACTTTCCTGTCAGTTTTTGCAAACATTAAATTACTATATTTTGCACAGAAACAGTGCATTGAAAAGTAGTGTACAAAGTGTGGCTTATTGCTAAATCATAAAAAGGCAAAATAATACAAACAATAAAATTAAAAAATGTGTTTAGAAAAGATGATCCAGAAAATAAGAGTCATATTCTGTATAGATCCCAAATCCCCTCCACTTAAACAGGGTGATTAATATCAGCTCCAGAAGGAAATTAAATTCAGGGAAGAGGAGTAATATGCAGATATGCATATTTCCAGGCGGAATGGCTAGCCCTGGGTAACATAGTCAGGTTGATTAATCTTCTTCCACAGAATACTAAATGAAGCACCATGCTCTCTGGGGCTCACAGAGAAAATGACTGGAAAAAGACTTCTTTTTCTGCCTCTTCATTCTAAATGGAAGCACAAGTAGCAACTAGATTGGAACCAAATGCTTTGAAGTAAGCATGTTTAATGTCCTTCCTTTATTCTACTGAATGATACATTTTACAGTACAAACAGTAACACTTAAAAACCAGCCTACTGCGCTTAACAGAGAACACCATTTCAGTGTAGAGTCAAATACATATATAAACGTATACCTTGTACTTATATTTAGAGCTGGAATGCACAGCCTAACAATCTAGAACTTGAAAGCAAGCTACACGGCACCCATAAACTTGCTTTAACTTTTAAAGGTTAAATTTATAGAAAATTCAAGCTGCGCTGAAGAAGCATACTGTGTTCAGAAATGTGCAGCTGAAGAGCAAAGCAGGCACTTGCTGCAGTAAATTGGGTGAAATAATACACTATGAGATTATTCCCTTCTATGTTTCATTGTAACTCTGTTCAGCATGCTGTTGCTCTCTTTTGTGGAAACAAAAACCATCTCTGGAAGATGCACAGTGTGATTAGGTAGTTAACTTTAGCATATGTAAATGAGACGCAGAATAGTCACCGCCTACCTTTTCACTTTCCTCCACCATAGTGTTTCATATTGTTAACGTATTCCCATTATCTTTCTTTCAGCGAATATGTGTTTTCTGATGATTTAATCGCTTTATTTATTTTGAGAAAGGAGAAAATATTTACTGCAAAAAAAAAAAAAAAATATGCAAAATGACATTTTGTGTATTTTCTCTCCCATTTCTTACTAGAAACCTAAGCCTGTTATTTAAAATCATTCAGGGTCTCTCGAATAATTGTATAGAAGTAGGCATTATGCTATATTATTAAAGCTGTAATTTCCTGCTGAATCTGGCTGGATGTTTCTTTTTATCACTTGGCAATTTCTATCTAGTTATGGCATAATTAAGTTTCCTGACCCTTGCTCGCTCTCTTAACAGGACGCTTAGAAATATACTAGAATTGCAGATCTTCAACCTGATGTCCTCTCTCCCTGCACAGTAATGGAATAAAATTATTAATCCAGTAATTGTACAGAACACATTACTTTGCATTGAATGTTCCTATTTCTCATTTTCTGTTAGTGACAATCAGCCAGAGGTACAAATCATTTCTGCAGGGAGCAAAGCCCTTGAAAAAAGCCTCTCATTCACTCCGCTGGAGCTACCTGCACAACTGTGATTATTCAAAGTCTAACACAGTACTAGGCTCAAGTGAACAAAACACTGTGAATAAAATGGGCTTAGGAAAAAGATATTTTCCTGCCTGTAGCTTCAGTCACCCAAATTAGGATTTTTTTTTCTTCCAAAAGCTTCACATCTTGTTGCATGACTAATAATGGTCTAATGAGCAAGATGTTTACTGCACAGTCTTGGACTCTTATTTAATGTTTTTGTCAGGCAGAGAACTTTCTCAGCTCCCCATTCAGTGTGTTCTGGGAAGACCCAGCATTGACCAAAAAACCCAATGCTTTTTATCATAATGCAATGAATTAATTTGTGTGTGCAGTCCTGCATCTGTCAATTTTACTTATTATTAGTATATGTCTCAAAAGTGTAAAAGCATCTGCCAGTCTTGTATGGATTGACACGGAGTGCTTTTGTTACATTAGCAGTATAAGTAGTAAAAATATAGATTCTAACCTTAGACGTGAATGGTCTAACAATAGATCAGTTAAATGAATGGATGGATGAAAAAAAGCCAACCCCTGTGCTTTTCAGTTTCAAATTCACATGAGCATTTAAGAAAAGCATGACATGTTCCAGTCATTTGTGTGGCAAAATGGTATTTTCTTACCTTGTGATATGTACATGCTGGAGAATGATGTGCCTTTGTCCAAAAAAAAAAGAAGAAAAAAGATGGAGACCTATTATTATAAGCAACGATAAGCCAGCATATTCAATAGCACTTTATAATTAATAAAATAATGTATTCAAATACATACAGACACAGACCGATACACAACATTCTGATGGTCATTCATGTTTGTGAAATCCTGCAATGTATTTGGTGAAAGGAAACATGAGAAACACAAATGGGTTGATTTAGAAAAAAGGAACAGCTTTAAAATATAGAACTGACTTCAGTTACTGGCACTTTTATGCCATGCTTTTCCCAGGATGCCAACATGTAGTGGGTCTGGAACAGGCATTTACTCAGGCTCTGATTTGTACCATACCCACATTGGTTCAGAAGCACTTTGCAGGAGATACAATACTTTTAAAAACTTCAAGAGTTGAGAAAAGAGAGTGATTCTTCTGATGTACAATGCAAAATACACAAACATTTCATGTCGCAGAATATTAAAATGTCACTTCTTAGTAAAGATGTTTTGCAGAAGACCGTTTAGATTGTGATAGTTTTTCAATGTCCAGCGAGTTTCACCAGGCTTAACTAAAGGAATTGAAGGGGCTGCTGTTGCAGTGCATGCAATGAATGGAACTGGGGCTTATTTACACACTGGGAAGTTTACACCTTGGTAGTAACCAAAAGCAACCAATCAGTGATGAGCTTTTTTTCAGCCAGCTACAGGTTGAGCACTGAAAGCAATGATCTCATTGGTTGCCATGTTACAGTGCCACAGGAATTGTGATTAAAAACTATTGTGTTTATAAACAATGGCAATATTTATGTAAATTTTGCTCTTTGCACATTGCAGCATGTTGGTAAATGATGCCTGAGATATTTTATTGTATGGCATGAGGTATATGTGTCATTCCATTTTCTTCTATTTTGATATTGTCGACTGAAATAGGGTGATCTTGCCTAATATCCAGGAACCTGCACTGTTTGCTGCTGTGACTCTTGTTCATAAGTAGGAACTTAGAAGTAATTTGTTACATACTGTAGATTTTGCAAATACTTTTAGGGGCAGATTTATCAATGGTTGAATTTCGAATAAAAAAAAAAACGTCGATATTCCAATACAAAAAAGACCAAACGAAATGTATTAAAAAAATTTAAGGTTTTTTTTTCGGGCGAATAGTCTGTTTTCGAAAGTAACATCGTATTCAATCACAGTTTTTTCTAAATAAAACTTCGCTTTTTCAAAGTCCACCAATTGACTCCATCTAGGTTCCAGGAGGTCCCCTATAGGCTAAAACAGGAATTCGGCAGGTTAAAGATGGCAAATGGTCAAAGTTGAATTTTTAAATAGACAGTACATGATAAATTTCGATATTCAAAATTTTTTCAAATTCAAATTGAATTTTGACTATTCCCTAGTTGAAGTACACAAAAAATAGCTCGAAATTCGAATTTCTTTAATTCGAATTTTCACTTCGACGCTTGATAAATCTGCCCCTTAATATAGTTCTTTACTTACTGAATAGATGAGGTCTAACCATATTGGAAATCAAAGTTATAATCAGATGGATGAAGGATCAAAGAGAATAGTTTAATAGTTTAATAATTTTCTGAATGTAAACTTGTTACATCCACATCACGAGATAATACAGCTCTAGTTAAACAAATAGAACAATGATACATCTAAGATGCATGTGCTACATCCCCACCAAGGTAACTAATTAAGACATCACACTCTAATCTAATTTTAAAATACGAAACCATTTTAAAGATGTATCATTTTCAACAGTTATGCTTATTTCTACAGTATTTCTTTGCACAAGTGAGTAAACTATCATAATCTGAACGGTCTTCTGCAAAACATCTTTACTAAGAAGTGACATTTTAATTTTCTGCGCCATGAACTGTTTGTGTATCTACATTGTACATCAGAATCACTCTCTTTTCTGTAGGAATTGTAAAAGATTCCCAGTGGTCTTTATTTATACATTTGCTGTGCTCTTAATGGAGACTGGGCCATAAGTGGACATGGGCTCTAATTAGGTTAGGCTTCCATCCAGAGATGACAATACATATCCAGTCGCATCTACCGTAGTTATTTATCAGAGAGACACTTTCTTTCAATGACCCCATACCTTTTTTTAATATAGTTCAAAACCTTGTTTATCATTGCAGCTTCTGGCTACCATTGCTTTCAATAGTCAAGTTTATTATTTACTAGTGATGGGCGAATTTATTTACCAGGCGTGAATTTGTGGCGAATTCGTGCGATTCGCAGCCAGCAAATAAATTCGCCAAACGGGCACAAAAATTCACTGGCATCAAAAATAACTGACAAAAACGGACGCTGGCATAAAAAAAGCCATTTCATGAATTTTTCACCGTTTCGCGAATTTCGCTGGAAATTCACGAATTTTTTGGTGAAGCGAAACGGCGAGACCTGTCACCTTAAGAAATAATTCCAGATCCTTTGTTATGTTGTTAGTCAAGCAAAATAAATGTTACTTACACTATATAAAGTATTTAAATCTTGATTCCTTTAGTCTTGGAATTTACAATCACATCACACAGGCAAGAGCCATTTTGTGGACACTTTTGTTAAGGCAAACTTTGCATCATTGAAAAATCTTGTTTATGCACAAGAATGGGGCACCCAATGTCTATGCCCAAGCACTGGCTACACATTAGATGGTGAGGAGAAAGGGGGAATGTGGTGAGGGCTGTAAAATCTAGGAAGGGCAGAATGGAAAGTGACTTTCAAATGAGTTTATAACCGGTATGAATGTTTTAATAGAAAAAAATGAATTTGGGCTTCATGTTTAATTGTAAAAGGACTTTTATTATACATCTTTTTATATATATAGGTGACAGGCTTTAAGGTGAGTCACTTGCATATTTTCACATCCCAGGTGCATGACTTTACATTTATCAAAACTGAATCTCAGCTGTCCAGATTTGCTGCAAAGATTCCACATCATGAATGGAGTTATTCGGGCTGCATAGTTTTATGTCATCAGCAAACACTAAAACATTACTTACAATACCCTCTCCTAATTCATTAATTAAAAGTTAAATAAAAGTGGACCCAATACAGAACCCTGTGGGGCCCCGCTAAAAACCCTACTCCAAGTAGAGAATGTACCATTGGCAACCTCCCTCTGTAAACGACCCTATAGCCAGTTTCCTATCCATGGGCAAACAAAAGCTTGACAGACAGTTTAGAAAGCAGTCTTTGAATCATAACCTTTGAAAAAATCCAAATCACATCTACTGCAACCCCACTATCCAACTTACAGTTACTTACTAACCATCATCATGACCTATCTTTCTTAAAGCCATGCTGATTACTGCTCATAATGCCATTCTCCAAATATTACTTTGACCTCTCTTTAAGCCATCAAATATCTTGCTCACTGCAGATGTCAGATTTAGTGGCTTATAATTGACTAAAATCATAATGCCCTTTTTTAATATAGAAATGACGTCAGCTTTCATCCAATCCACAAGTACCATGCCAGATGAAAGTGACTGTAAGAAAAACAGTAGAGACCTGGCTAAGCTCTCTCAGTAGCCACAAGGGTGTATTTCATCTGGCCTTGGTGCCTTGTTCACATTCATTTCCAGTGAACTTATTTATATATCCTGAGTCAACCATTGACTAGATTGAGCTGAGCCATCAGTGCCCCTATCTGCTGGGTCTTGGAACTCTTACTCCTCTAATAAGAAAAGAACTGATTAAGCATATTTGCTTTTTCTGTATTGTGCTATTTATGTTCTGTCTTTGCCTTCCAGATTGATATTATACAGCATTTGTTTTAGTGTTCATACTCATTCAACACAACTTTTGTCCCCTCTGATTTTAAGTTTTTAAATGTTTTCCTTTTCTTTCTGTGGTAGAAAAGGGCAGAATTTGGTGCATATTTCACCAGTATTAGACTGGTGAATAAAAAATGCCAGGCAAAATATCTATGTTTCTGCAGCAAGTGTGGCTGTATTTATTTTGCCAGCTCAGGAAAAGCTGGATAAATGGGTCACTGGAGTGAACAGACGAGAGCAGGTGGGCTTTCCATTATATCCTCCATTAATGGGTTTTCAGCTGCTCAGCAATAGGCAGCTGCCTAATTAGGTTGCAGGTGAGTGCAGTTAAAAAAAGAGGTGTGGGACTACACCTCAGTGCCCCCTGGATACAGGGGTGCTTCGCCAATGAGGCTAGTTGAGGCTGTCGCCTCAGGCAGCAGCGCCCCACTAGGTACCAGAAGCAGCAAAAATGCTGCTCCTGGTACTTTAAGAGCGAATTTCCGGGGGAGGGGGGGGGCAGCAGCAACTGCTGCTGCCTCAGGCGGCGGAGGGGCCAGGATCGCCCCTGCCTGGATACCTCCTTGTGCTGGAAGAGGGTGAGTGGTCCTGGAGACCTCAGTGTTCTGGAGGGAGGTGTGTGTGAGTAGCTGGGACAAATCTGTGTGTACCCAAGCTGAGCTGAAGTATTGGTGAAAGCAACAAGTGACTGGAGAGAGGAAGAGAAAGCCCTCCTAAGTGACTGTATAAAGTAAATGTCTAAACAGAGGATTCTGGGACTTGGTTGTAAGTGCTGCAAATACTGTGTTCCTGTGATCACCAAGGGGCAGATTCACTTTGCCCTCAATTCGCCCTCTAGTGAATCTGCCCCCAAGGTGGGTGTTAAAGCGGGACTGCTATTCCTATGTGAAGCACATGTGTTTAAGCTGTGATTTTGTTGAAAATAAAAGCCAGCCAAGCTGCATTGAACTGTTAAAAGTGGTGTCAGACTCCATTTTGTACTTGAACTGTGCTGTAGCTATGGTCCCAGCTAACCTGAATGTCACATTTTCTATTAACTTCTTTACTTCTGAATTAAGCCACATAGAGTGATCCTTAACACACTTAAATGTATTTCTTAAGGGAATAAATTGAACAGTAATGATTTAATAACACTTTAAATGACAACCATTTCTGCCATTTGAAGTACAGCTCTCAAGGAACTAAAATTTGCTCTTCTGAAATTCACAATCTTTATTGCCCTAGTGTAATTTTGCTCTTTGCACCAAACCTGAGATACCACTATTGTCAATACTTGCACATTTGTTATACATTCTGGGTTGCTAGCAATCAATAGATCCAGTGCAGCATGATTTCTGGTTGGCTCCTCAACAACCTGTGACATAAAATTGTCATGCAACAATTGTCATAAATAAAATTGCTCCCATTAACTTTCCTGGCAATACTGTTGCTCCAGTCAATATCTGGGTAATTAAAATCCCCCTTTATCATTACTTGTACCAAACTAACAGCCTTTTCTGTTTGCAAAAGGAGCGTAGCCTCTTCCTCTTCACTAACTTGAAGGGGTCTATAGCTGTCCCTTACAATTAATTTGCTTTATTCTTTACAATCTGTGAAAAGCTCCATCCATAATACTTCAGCTCTCTCATTATTCTTTCATTTTTTTATATTGGCTTTTAAATCCTGTTTAACAGACATACCCCCTCATTCTTTTCTATTTCTCCTGTCCCTCTAAAACAAAGTGTAGCTTCCTATATGTTCTGCCAAGCCTATACATATCTCCAGATACTCACCAAACTGCTTGTTACTCACTCGTCTCTACTGACTTACTTATCAACTGCTGTCTCGTTATCCAATTGTATAATTATTTTTAAGATTTTGTAAGAGCAACGCCCCTTCTATGAAATTCACTACCTTGTTCATCCAGCTTTCTCTCAATCTTTGTATTTAATCCAGTGCTGTCCAACTTCTGTGGTACAGAGGGATGGAATTTTTCTGGCCTATGTGGTGGAGGTAAAATAAGTCAGTGTTGACCACACCCTGTTTTTACAAGCACTTTTAAGACCATATCCACATTAATGTGCATTAACATTAACACCTTGGAAATCTCTTAACAAGTATTTTCAAATGCTAAGAAAACCCCACCAGGTTCACCTCCCCCAGGAAGAGCATGGCAAACAGGGAGCATAAGGCAGGCAAAGTATGGCAAACACAAGGAGCATAATGCAGGCAGAGTATGTAACATACAGGTAGCATAGGACAGGCAGAGTATAGCACACAAGGAGCATAGGGCAGGCATAGTATGGCACACAGGGAGCATAGGGCAAGCAGAGTATGGCACACACAAGGAGCATAGAGCAGACAAGGAGCATAGAGCAGGCAAAGTATGGCACACACAGGGAGCATAGGGAAGACAGAATACAACAGGAGACAGGGAAACCTAACAAGTGTGTTACATACAGTAGCACAATGCTGGTCCTACTGTGCTACATACAGTGAAGTAATGTTGGTACCCCTCTAGCAGTTTGTATTAGGTGGGCATTTTCAGTCTGGGACTGAAATTTGAACAGTACAGGGCTTTATTGGTGTGAACACCAGAGGTGTCACAGGTGTGAACAATACAGGGGGATTAATGGTGTGAACTATGCAGGAGGTTACTGTCTGAATTTGAGTTTTAAACAATGCAGGGACCAGTTAATCTCAGTACTGATACCGTTTAAATTTACAATTTAACCAGTCACAGCAGTCAGACTTTCATGTGGAGGGCCACAGGGGAGGGGGTCCGTGGGCCACCATCTGGACAGCACTGATTTAAACACATTTATTTAGAGAAGCTTCCCCTCGTTTAGATGCTATATATAGTACTATATGCTGCTAAATACAATACCCAATGCCACATCTCCCACGTGATATTGCCCATCCCAACATTTGTGTGCACCTATTTATTGTACAGAGCTGTGGAACTGTTTAGTGATTTAGTAATATATGTTGTTAATAATTATAATCACCAGCATCATTATCATCATCATGCACAATCCCAAGTCATTAACAAACAAATTAGACCATGTGTCTGTGCTTTAGAACGTAATGTAGTCTACATCCATGACACATTGCTGACAAAAACATGACGTACCTCTGCAAAGGATTATAAACAGGACTATGTCCTGTTGGTTATACAGGGAATACAGTTATGTAGAGTATGTTCTACTTTATATGGTGCATGACTAAATAAGCAAATATCTGCTATGTGACTTGAATGGAAACCAATGCTGCAATTAAAAGCTATAACAATTATCTAAAAGCCTTTTCTCACAATTTGGGGGAAAATCTGGATTATTAAGCAGTTCTAAGTCTGGAGAGTGGCATGGAGATATCTTTTGGATCTGATGTAGCTTTTCCCATACTGACAAGGAGGCCCTTTCACACAGTGTCTATGTATGTTGTATGATGTCTAACAGTTGTATATTTATAATATTGGCTTGGATCCCATATTGCTGTACACATGCTGTCACTTTTTAATGTGGCACATATAATTTCACAACATGTAGAGGGTTCTGCAGAGTAATCTCTTTCATCAGGCGCAAAACAATGTAAATTAATAAAACCATCAGTACTAATTTGCAATGTACTCCCACCTCCCTGCTAGTGATCTGATCCCAAACCTCTGTGCTCCTTCCTTCCTAGCCACTGAGTGCAATCCTATAGCAAAGCAATGATGATGGTGATGTTATCCCACCCAGTCATCATTTTAGCTGGAATTCATTCAGATGCAACAACAATATAGAGAAGATGGATAATAACCGAGAGACAAGTAAATAACCTGTGACAGAACCTCTTGGAATTTGTTTACTAGATATGCTCAAACATAGCTAAGTTTCTAATAATATAATTATTCTAATTTATTTCTTATTTATAAAACTATCCTTCAATCCTATTTGGTTGAGGAACTCTTAACTGTTCAAACACTGCCATGGCTTTTCTGATATAACAGATAAACTCAACATGAGTGTAACCTGAAGTGGAAAAAAACAGTGCCACATAGGAATAACAGTCTGATCATATCAGATCATACAGTTAATCTTATCAGTAAACTCCAGTGAGGCAATGGTCTCCAGTGTCCAAATAATTTCAGTCCACAGCGATATTCTCTTATTTATGTGGTCCCCAAGAAGCCATGAACTACAACTCTCCAGTGTCGGACTGGCCCACAGCGATACCAGGAACACTCCTGGTGGGCCCAGGTGTCAGCGGGCCCAAATGCTGCTAAACATTTGGCCTATTTCATGGACATTCCCTATTTCTATGAGAACAAAGAGGTGAAATAGATTAAATAATAGATTATAATATGTAAAGAAAAGACACTAGGAGAATAGAGGTTGAGTGAGGAGAGAAACAATAATAGTACTGAGAGCCCCTGGTCTAAGGTTTTTGGGTGGACCCCTGGTATAAGGTTTTTGGGTGGGCCCCTGTTGTCCCAGTCCGGCACTGCAACTTTCTGCATACTAAAACAGCCAATAGGTGGCTAAAGACTCTGCTTATGATTTATAATGGGCCATGAACTGACATCACCTTAGTATGTGTACTCCATGCCCCTAACTGGCCAGGTTATTAGGGAAGACCACAGTACAATATCCAATGTTGCTATAATTCCATACAGCTCTCATCTTTGCTAAAAGTTAGAGCTTGAGGTACAGTCTCTGCAACAATTTCTTACAACTGGAAAAAAAAGAACTGAATGGCATTTCATGAATAGATCTATTTTCTTTTCAATCTATGAAATAATGCATGATTTGATATAACACTGACTTTTCCCATAGCTTTCCCTGCTATCTGTTAAAAAAGAGAGAGAGAATGAGAAAGTTCCTGACACAGTAATCACAAGTCGGTGAATTTTTCAATCTGATGTGTCCCATTTTATCATGGTAGTTAAATGCTCATTCTTGTTCACTGTGATAAATGCTATGGCCGTTTAGCAGTACAAAAAAGGAGAGATATGTTAAACCAAATATTGCTTTAGATTGTGTCTTTTATTCTCCTTTATCATCACATCTTAATTTATAGTATAATCATCATTATCACAACTGTCAGCCTCATTTAACCTTCCCTGATCTCCCATGATTCTTTGCTGTCAGGTCTGATTGCTTGCCTTCTGCTGACTGACTGATAATGACTGACTGATTAGCCCTCCCCAAGAAGAAGACAATGATATATAAAACAGTGTACCCTGCTGTATATATTAATGAGGAGCTGGCAAAGCATTGATAAGGGCTTGGAGTGATCCATCAGCCAGAGTAGACTGTAAAACCGGTGGGATATTTCATGAAAACAGCCACAGGGATAGACATAATGACCCAGTGCTTAAATAGCTCTCAGCTGTCATCTTCTGTTGTAATTAATATCTGATAGCCGGGGTATGGATAACATTGAAAGTGTATCAGTTCTAAAATCCAGTATATGCTCTCTCTCAGTTCTGCTCCTCACACAGTCCTTTGCAGCAAATTTAGAAAAGCAAGCAATTAATAGCTCATTTTCCTTGGCTTCGGGAAATGTTTATCTCTAAACTGGCTCTTATCGTATAGTGTTACCTATAAAAGGTAAGAGCCATTGGCATTTTTTGTTCGCTGGTTGTTATACTTACTCAGCAGAGACCCCGCTTCACCATTAGATACAAAGCTTCTGATGGCTACTTGAGTTTGAATGCACTGTTATTATAGGTATTACATGAAATTGCTTGTGTTATGTGAAGGGGATTATAGAGGTTCTGGATCAATAACTTCAGAGGATGTTGGGAGTGATTACAGTGCTATGTCAATTTTCCCATTTGGCTGTCACTACTGATTTACAACAGTCCACCTCTTTTATTCACATCAAATCACTCATTTCATTCGTAAATTCTATATATCTCAATTTGCTTAAAGTAGCTGATTTGTGTAAAATACAATGACTTCCTCTCTTCTTGTGTGTAATAAATGCAACAGGATAGCTCTATTGAAATAACATTTGGAGAAGCCTATACAGTGTTTACTAAAGGAACATAATGTGTAGCATAAATACAATATCTGCCTGGCAAAGATCAGGCTCAGATCAGGCTTAGCATAGGGCATAATAAGTTATGTAGCTGTTCCCAATCATCTAATGTAGAAATATGCAATACTTGTAAAAAGTTCCAGTGTATCCTGTAAGGCAGAGAGGAGGTAGTTGTATGTTAACAGCTGCTGCAGCACCCAAAGGCTGACAATCAGTGTTTTCAATAAACTACCTATAGCTAACTTGCCTAAACCTCACCTAATGCTATTAACCTACAAACCCATGGAAATGCAATATGTTATGTGAATACTTGGCCTCATCTACCATTGTCTTGGAAGCAAGTGGTATGTGCCTGTTTGCACTTTGCCAGAGGTTTTTTAAACCACTTGTACTTATTGAAATAAATATACCTAAATATCATATTACCTTATATTATTGTTGTCATTTATCCATCTAAAACAGGGTCCATAACAGCTGCTGACTGGGCCCCACAATGCCAAGTAGAGTATTCGCTGTCCCATATATGATGCTTGCCCGTCAGCCTGCCTGTGGCCCAAATGTTCGGGATTGCATGAATGGGGCAAATGAGTAGGCAAAAATCTGTTTGTTGGGTGACATCACCAAACAAGCAGATCTTTAAGTGTTTAGTCAGCTTCCAACTTGTGATGATCCTAAAGTTTTGCTTTCTAAAGTTTTGCTTGCTAAAGAATGGATTCCTTGACTGGCTTTGCCACCCAGCTAATAGGCCAAAAAAAGGCCAATTCAATAATTTTGCCTCCAGGTTAACAATCTGAATAAAATGAGGACCTTTGCAGATCTGTGGGGAAAAGACTTCATTAATAGCTCATTGACAATGTCAGCTGGTGTGATTTTTAAACCTGCACAATAAAATGCCAACCTCTGTTCAGATATAGTTTAGGCAGGCTGTATGACCCCATAAAACGTTAAATAAGCTGCAGCAGTCAATATTGGTCAATGTGCCAGATTTAATTGCAAAGATACTAGGCCTAATCCAACTGGTCCAATCATTTTGCCCACCAGTGTATTAACAAAAGCATCAGTTGTGCATCGCTGTGGGTAAATCAAAGGCACCTTGTGATCACATTTTGCAGGTTCATTTTGAGCTGAGTGATTACTAGTATGTCAGTGCTCTTGACGTGCCAGATATTGTATTAGCAAGTAAATCATAACTAAATGTAAGTCAATTGGTCGTGCCATATGCAAACAGGGCCCTGAAAGAAACAAATCCTCAAGGTGTTAACTCCAGTACACTTGCATCTTATTTCAAGCTGAGGCCACTAATGTTTTGGCACAAGTTGCATGTGTAGGGTAGCATATATAGACTTAAGTACCTTTGTGAATAACATTTAAATAAGTACAGTTTTAAATGTTGCAATTGCACTTTATAAATGAGACTATGGGTTAGTTCGGTGCAGAGTTAGATGGGGGAGTATATTCCCATCTATTTGCTATGCATGATCCAGGGAAAGTTTAGAGTTTCCTATTGATTAACTATATCAGGTAGTTCTCTAGGGGATTCTAAGTTTCAGGCTTTTTGGACCCTGCTTATTAGAGGAGATGACTATAATAGCTCATTCTAGGAGTGAGACATATGATGAGGTTAATTAATAGAGCTTAAAAGTAAGGCATGGGTTTTGTAACATTATTTGATCATATAGGACCCATGGTAAAGATGGTAAAGATGTTTGCACTTTCAAAAGGTAATTCTCTTTAAGGCAAAAAACAAGATTATTTGGGATTTTTAATTAAAGGGAAAATTAATTAAAGGGAAAAAGGTAGCTAATAAAAAACGAATTTCTTTTTACAATGGCATTGCATTTACTAGAGAAGGAAAGGCAAGAGTCAAAGGCAAGGTAGTAAGCCAACAGAGTTAATGAGCATGTCATAAAAAGTAATAGTAAATGTGGGGGAGTAGTAGTGACAGGTTATGTGGAAAAGAGATCCATTGTCTTCTTTGTGATAGCATTGATTCTTCCAGTCCTTCCAGTTCACACAGGAGTCAAAGATCAAAGTCTTTGAGGAAAGACTGTAGGGCTGGATAATGTGAATGCAGGTAAAGTCAGCTGAATGAATAGCATTTCCAAAATACAGTACAAGAAGAACAAAAGATCATGGTAGAGAAACTTGGGAAACCTAAGACTATGGGATTCTGGAGAAAAAGTTTAGTTAGTACTAGAGATATTAGCGAGCAATTTGCAACTGGGAAGGCAGTGTGCAAAATACCTGCTTTCAGCAGAGGCACATATGCAGACCACATGCCCTATGGAAGTCGATAAGGACAGGTCTGGCCTGCCAAAGCTGTGCTCTGCACCTAATGTTAAGTTTTGTATTAGGAGTTAGCTGCAGAGTGCAGCCAAACTCTGTGCAAAAGTACTCTCTTGCACCCCTTCATGATCTTGCACTTCTACAAGTAGTAATAGTAAATTACAATACATAATAAAACCAGGAACCTCATAGAAGAGAGTTGTCTATTGTATGTGGAAACTCCTGCTTAAAGTCCCAAAAAGATTACCGAAAAATACAATACAAAATTTGGCGGTTTTGCACAAAAACATTTAGCAAATGCTTGAAATAATAACATACCAAATATCAGAGGCGACTTAGTACTCTATGGACCCAAAGCTTCTCTCTACCAATCTATTTCTTGCCACTGAGTGATGGCAGAAAACATGTTTGGAGGGAGGAATTTAGGGGCATTATGACATTTTTGTTCTCAAGCACATATTTTTATGTGTGATACTGCCAAATGTTGTAGTGTATTTTTAACAGTATCATAGAGCTTGTGGTCCTATTTGCATTGTATGCTTGTCTATACTGGCAGTCACCATACTGTTCAATGCTAGTAGTTGATACAGAAGGTGTGACTTTTTTATGCTAGGGCATGTTAGGGTTCACATGCTGGGTTTTGCTGGGGGTCACAGTGTCATTTTACATTAAGGTATGCTGAGTCACAGTGCTATTCCATTATGGGACTGTTGGGGTTACAGTGTCATTTAATGTATACTGGGAGTCAATGTACTGTTCCAGTGAGCGAGACTCAAAGTTTAATTTAGAGTATTCTGAGAGGTACAGCTCTGTGTTATGCTGGTGTTTGCTAGGAGTAGTAATGCAGTTCTGTGCTGGGTGTCGCTGTGGTTACAGTGTTATTTTATGCTGGTGCATGTTGAGAGTCAAATCATTATTCTGTTTGGAGGTACTGGTACTCACAGAGTTAGTTTATAAAGGTAGTACAGTGGGAGTAACAGTTTCATTTTATGCTTCAAGCTATGTTCTATGATCAATGTTGCTGGGCTCACTATGTCATGTTATGCTGATGGCTGATCATTTTCCACCCATAATTTTGGTCACCAGGTTATACTTGACACAGTTGCAGCCTATGCATCAAAATGAATGCAATTGTGTCTGAATTTCAATGGAAAAGTAATGCTCTGAAAGTCAAGATGGTGTCACATGGCATAGTTTGCTCTTGGACTGATTGTGTGCGATTCTTGAGACAAAAATGTGCTTTACCAAATGAAGCAGGCCCCTGTAAGAACCCTGGAGCGACAAACACCTGATGGCTTGAGCCTTTTTTCTTTACTTTGCACCTTGGCTTGCTATTTTTAATTACCCCTTAAAATGTGTACATGTGGACTTGATCGTAAGTGTCTGCAAGACTCTGCAAGAGTCTACCCCTAGCAAACCATTATCCCAAAACTAGGTATATCCAATTAATATTCAGGTAAAACATAGCAACTGCATCTGAAAATCTCACTGCACTTGCAGTCATAGTTAAAGACAGTGGCTACACATATAAACTTACTTTATTGGTGATAATGTCAAATAATCCTGGTGGGCACTTGCAGCAAAACAATTTTAGACCTTTAAAATGTAAGATTACCAACAAACATGTTGAAACTACATGTGGGTCACAGTTCCTTTGGGTCCTTTACACTCTCAGGGACAAATTCCCTAAGCAGCGCAAATTCGCTAGCGACCGCTTTGCCCACTTCACAACACTTCGCCAGGCGTAAATTCGCCAGGACAACGCTAATTCCCTAAAATTCGAAGTTGCGTCCAGGGCCCCGAACACTGGCAAAGTTGCGCTCTCGTTACTTCGCCAAGCAAAGCAAAGATGCGGTAGCGTTGGCTAATTTGCATACTGTGGGAAGTGAAAGTTGAATGGCCGTATATTTTGCAGCAAATACATTACATTGCACAAGGCCAGGTAACCTTAATAAAATAAAGTTGTTATAATGCCCTACACATGAGCCCAGTGTATAGTTTATGTGCCTTATGTTAGGAAATGTAGGGGGGAACCCAAAAAGATTTTTACGGTCTTTTGCAGGCTATCACCCTCAAAAAAGCAAAAGATGCCAGCGTTTTTTTTTTTCAACCAAAAATGTAGGAAGTCCTACGCATTCCATTGCACTTCGCCTAGTCAGAGGTGGCGAAGGCAAGTCTGGTGCAAGAAATAACGTTCAGTAAAATCTGAATTTTACTGAATTTGTGGAGTTACGTCCGTTCACATGAGCGAAAATTCGCCTGCCGTTAGAGTGCGAAGCAACGCTAGGGTCTATCTCCTTCGCTAGGGAAGTGACGCCTGCGCCCGTTATGGAGTTGGCATAGTTATGAAATGACGGCACACTTTGCTAGCGTTAGTCACTTCGCCCTTTAGAGAATCTGTCCCTTAGACTCTCAGGGCCTGCTTAAGGCCTGCTTAAGGCCTTCTCAAAAACAGCTTTTGCTCAAAGGAAAACATGTTTTTTCAAAACGCATCAGTTAATAGTGCTGCTACAACAGAATTATGCACTGAAATCATTTTTTAAAAAGATCAAAACGGATTTATTTTTATATACTTAGGGGGCGATTCACTAAAGGTCAAATATCGAGGGTTAATTAACCCTCGATATTCGACTAGGAATTAAAATCCTTCAACTTCGAATATCGAAGTCGAAGGATTAAGCGCAGATAGTTCGATCGAACGATCGAAGGATAATTCCTTCGATCGACGATAAAATCCTTCGAATCGAACGATTCGAAGGATTTTAATACAACGATCGAAGGAATATCCTTCAATCAAAAAAAGTTAGCCAAGCCTATGGGGACCTTCCCCATAGGCTAACATTGACTTCGGTAGCTTTTAGATGGCGAACTAGGGGGTCGAAGTTTTTTTAAAGAGACAGTACTTCGACTATCGAATGGTCGAATAGTCGAACGATTTTTACTTCGAATCCTTCGATTCGAAGTCGTAGTCGAAGGTCAAAGTAGCCCATTCGATGGTCGAAGTAGCCCAAAAAAAACTTCGAAATTCAAAGTTTTTTTACCTTCGAATCCTTCACTCGAAGTTAGTGAATCGGCCCCTGAATGTTGAAAATTGTCATGAGGCTAAACCTCAATTCCTTTTCCCAGGTGCCCCCAACCATGTGACTTGTGCTCTGAAAAACTTCAGTTACTCAAAGCTGGAGTTAGATCACCCTTTCTGCCACCCCCAGCAGCCTATCAATAGAACAATGGACAGCAAACCAGATTGCAGCTACCTGACACCTCTGCTGAAGGATTTGTTTGCATTGCTAAAAGTGGCTGCTTTTCCTGCTTGGTTGCTATTCTCATGTCTATCACTAGACTATGGAGCATGACTTGGGTCATATAAAAGCACATTCTCAAAGCTCAGAATCAGGCACAAGGCACTGAGATGGCTGCTCCACATCAAAATTAAAGCTTAAAAATACAATTGTTGGTAGAGTGAATTATTTGTAATGTAAACAGTGTAATTTAGAAATAAAAAGTAAACCATAAATCATGACAGAGCCCCTTTAATTTACTTTTTGCTTAGGATACAGCAATCTTGACTGTATTGACTCCTGAGTGTATTATAATTTAAATTATTTAAAAGTAAAGAGTATGAAAATGTAAAAAAAATCTTTTTCTCTGTTGCAAGTTAGTTTCAGAGCTATGTAATTCCCTAAGAAAATAGTCTCTCCAATCAAGAGACGACTTTCATGGGATGCTCTCCCTCCCAGTGCCCTTTACAGCGCTGGGCTCTGAATGGTTGGAGCCGTATCCTTGAGAACAGTGCTATGGTAATCTTCACCTTCCCCACTATGTGTATCCCACTACTCTTAATGATGTATAATGCTGACAGGGGTGGATACTTATACAGAAGGCCTCTATTTGTAAAAGCCTACCTGCATGGGGGATTAACCTGTAGGCTACTGGCAGATGAAAAAAAAGGATTTTATACTGCCCTTTTTTGCAAAATATTTTTATTTAAAAAATATTAAATTGCAGAAATACAGGTCTCTTCCTCTATAATCTTATTCCAAACTCAATTTACTTTAACTGTGTTTTATGGCAAAAATAAAAGCTGTTGTGTAATAATTTGCAGAAAAAATACTCAGCAAACAAAAAAAGTCACATCCTTCATGTAATTTTTATCTAGTAATGTACAACATATTTTACCATTTCAATCACTTTCTATGTTCCACTCAATTGATATTTGTGGGCCAGTAATACAAAAGAATGAAGATGACCTAAATGCATTTACGAATAAAGTTAAACTATTCTGCACCATAAAACATTATGAATCTTTTCAAGATACCATTATACTGTCATATAACACGTCTTTAGTTTCTATTTTATTTTTGGTGATTGGACAGGTTCCTCACTAAGCTGTGCCAACCCCCAAGGTAATGTCTAGTGGACATGTGTTCATAACCTTTTAGTTTATTAAAATACATTTGGAAAACTATCAATGGTATGTGATTTTTTAAATATAATATAAGCCCAATCCAAAGATAAAAAAGCAAAGAAATTGAACAAAGAAACCACAAGCGAGATTCCTTTCCATGGTCAACCCCCAGAAGACTAAAATATTCTTCTATTTACTGCAATTAACAAAGTATTAAATATCACTCCTGTATAAGCAAGGTAATTGATAATTGGGGTCTGCAGCATGGGATTGAATGTAGGTGCAACCCTGCAATTTCAGCATCCAATTGACAGCATTGGATTTGGATTCTGCAAACTGTTTGTATCAAAACATGATAAGCTAATACGTTGCACATAGTCCTGCTATTAGAAATGTATCAGGAACCTCTTATATAATTATGTAATTTATATGAAGAAAAAAAGCAAGCTTATAAAATATTACAGTATATTGTTAAATAAATCAAAAATGTCAATACCACTCGCATATTATTTTGTTTACTGCAAGCATTCATATTCTAGTGGGTTGGTGCCTTTATTAAAAATGCATTTAAAACTGTAATAAATGAAAAAAATAAGCAACCACCTGAAATTACTATGTGCAGATCAAGCAGCAGTTTAAGATTATATACTGGTGTTATTAAATTCCACATTACCACTCACATTTGCCACTGAAAAGTATCTGTTTGGCCTACTCCTTTGTCTCAACCATGAGGTTTAATAGCAAAAAGTAACTGAAAAGGACCAGCAACAGAAAGGCTTTGGTTACCAGAGTAACTGTAAAAACAGACCACGGTCTCCATGGTGAAGAGAAAAGCTATTTACTGAAGTCTATTCAGACCTTGAACAGAAACTGACAGGTTTCCAATAATCACTACAGATTTTGTTTTGAAGAGACAAACTATATTATAATGTTAAATATAGAATGCCTTTGGACAGAATGTGGTTAAGAAAAAATATTTGTTTTTTTCATAAAAGTTTAGCTGTAAAGAGCAAAAATATTTGGGTGTTTTTTCATAAAAGTTTAGCTGTTACCCATTTTCATGCAATCAAATAACCACTGAAATACAAATATGTTACAAAAGGATGCTTACAATTCAGCGTCCCCCATTCAAGTCTAATTGAATTAAATTTATTTGAATTTCACATTGTCAATAAATATTTTCCCAATTTGGAAACCTGCACAGCTTGTTGGAGGTGTGGCCCAATAGTCGCCTCTAAAGACCCCGTTTAACATAAGTATTTAGTTACATCAGATTATGTCAATTTGGCCCAAAACAGATGGAATGGAAGGTTACAAAAAGATAAGCATGAACTTGGATGTAGGAAATATTTTATTAAAATGATTTGCTAATTAGTTTTACAATTATGAAAATCCGAGTATGAGAATGTCACTTGATTTATTTCTATTTTAGTAACCTTAACATACCAACATCAGTTGCAAATGGCCCATAATATTGGTCAAAAATATACATGTATACCTGCATCTATTTTCATTAGATAATCATGGCAACAGCAATTCTGACTGCAGTCAACCTGCACCAATACAAATGTTCCCAGCACTCTTTCCTATCCCTATTTTCCTATTATAAAAGTATCTATGCATACTTTTATAATTAACCTACTGGTGGAATCACATCTACAGTTAGCTGAGTGTGATAACAATATTTTATATTAATACTGTTATTCATATTTTTTATATTATATATATTTAATATTTTTTAATAATATTAATATTATTAATATTATTTTAGATATAATATATATATAATAAATATATATATATAATAATATATCTATATATATATATCTATCTATCTATATATCTATCTATATATCTATATCTATATATATATATCTATATCTGTAGCAGTATTAACAATGGAACAACTTAATAAAACATGTCTATATATGCAATGGTCAGTTGCAAACGCTTGAGTTTTGTGAAGTCTAATCCTTTCAACCAATTTGCTGCTTTAAACATTTTGTTTGCTAATAAGTAAGACTGGAATCTCTAACTGAGCAAATGGATGGAAGGAAAGCAATGTAACCAATCCATATGACCCACTAAGATATCATCTGCTTGTCATTTAATTAATATGTGTCCTAAGGGGCACTAGCTTGCATTCAGATTAAACCACATGCCAATTATTAATCAAGCAACAGCTGCTAGATTCTTACTTATCACAGTAGAAAAATCAACTTATTTATGTTGACTTATTATTTATGTTGATGTGTTATGCAGTCCGCATTTTGTTATCCAGTACCTGGAACCAAATTTTTAGAAAAGAAAGTACTGGCACTGGCTTGCACGTTTGCAGAAAAGCATACAGCATACATGTGGCTTTTTAATTTTATTTTAATCAGCACATCCATAGTGTATCCAATGCAGTAGCATTGTGGCTCAAAAGCTTGCGAGTACCTGCAGGATGATGTGAAATTGTTCTTGCACCAAAAAATAGGCATACATTAATAGGGGAAGGGAAATAATGGGACACTATGGCACTGTGAGATGGGAAGGGTATTAATTGGCACAAGGAAGAGGGGTAGCTTGAAGGGAAGAAAGGTTAACATTAGGGAAGTGGGCAAATGAAACAAGGAAAGCAGGACCAAATGGTATAAGGAGAAACTCCTGGTAAGGGAAATGGCGAAAGAAGAAGTGAAGGACACGATGAATGAAAATGTTGTCAAGCCAAGTAACTGGCTTTGAGAGAAGATACATGCATGGGAATGCAGTTGAAATTATAGGCCATGGAAGAGCATGTCTGTGCTGTGGCTAATATCACCAAAGTAAAGCTTGTCTGGGCTTTCCAGACAGTTTTCTTTTGAAAAGAAGGGGTGACAAGGGGTGATAAAATAATAATTGTTAGCAGTCACTTCACATTGTGGGCAGACAGAATGACCACTTGTGCGGCAGGTGTGCTGATTTTATTTGTGCAACCTAGGAAATGTCTTTTTTGTTTTTTTAATCAAAACAATTTTGAGTCAGTTTGGCCACTGCACAGACATGGGTTACATCCTAATACATTAAGAAGAGATGACTGGTAGCAGAAATGTAAACATTTATTTATCAAATTTCGAATTCATGTGAGTTTTTTTAAAAACTCCCTTAAACTCCCATGAATTCGACCAATTAAAATTTATTAAAAAATCGAATTTTTAAAACTCGGATGAATAAAATTGACCCAAAAACTCAAATCGAATTCTTAACGAATTTTAAAAAACTTGAATCGCATTTGAATAACTCCCTAGTCGAATTTAACAGAATTTGAAATTTCAATTTGACCCTTGATAAATCTGCCCCTCGTACAATAGCCTTTATAATGGCTTTTGATTTTCTCTGGTTGATTCCTGAGGTGGATTCCTGTAGCAATGGGGTGCAAAGACCTTTGTTTTTTCCATAAATACATCGTTGCCTGGTGTGCCTGCTAACACCAGACTTTAAAATGGTCTGCAGATTGAGAGTTTCAAAATTGCAACACAATCTTATGTTCTTGTGGCTGCTGAGAGGAAGTTGTTTAAATATGCCCAAAATGAATATGAGTATGTGATATAAAATTGAATGCCACAGTGATTTTTGGAGTATGATGTTTGTGTCAAAGTAATGAGTAGTAGTAGTAGTCTAGTGAAGAAGCCAAGCACAGTAACTTGATGATCATTATTTCTGCTGGCACTTGAAATTAAGAATTTGCCTTTGATACACTGTAGGTCACACAGCTATGGCACAGTACAGGAAGTTGGTATCTTCACAAGACAATGTGGCTGATATTTTATGAAGATCAAAAGAAAAAAGTTGAATCTGCTATACAGTATTTAGTTTACTACTAAGATGGCTAGAGGATATATATATTTATATATATATATTTAGTAATATTTTAATTAAAAAATCAAGGTATCATGTTACCAGAGTATTTGCATTGGTTATAAACTTTTAACTGTACTAGTAAAATAGCAAAACACTTTTATTCCACACAAATTGGATCAGCTTTCCAGTATCTCAAGTGCACTGTAAAATTCTACTTACACTGGTTATTCTCAGGATATGTCCAAATTATGCAATGTAAAATAACCATCAGGGTAATTCATCCTTGGTCTACAAACCCTGCAATACAATTACCTAAATTACCAGTGAACACTGAAAGTGCTCCTTGTAGCTAATCATTCCGTCCTTATTGAATTGTTTGACTTGCCAGTAGTGTCTTCTTTGCAGCAATTCCAATTTGTAGCTTTCAGATAAAGGACTTTTATGTATGTTCATATTAATCCTCTGTTCACAATAATTCCTCTTTACATTATATTAAATGCCTAAGTTATTTTTAAATTAATAACAACAACAATCTGGAGCGTTTTTCATATTCTGTTAAAGTATATTAACATTAACAAGCTATCACTTAATTGTATTACAAGTGACTGCATGCTATTAAGCAAACAAACATACAAAAAAGGAAAATAAAAATTAAAAAAATTTAATTTTTCGGCGAAGCGAAACGGCGCAAATTCGCCCATCACTATTCGCTAGCAAAGGATACTCTAGCGGTAATTCAATCCCTTATGCCTGGCGAACTTGCGCTCTGGTGAAGGGACATAACTATGCAAATTCACTAAGATGCAGATTTTACTGAATGTTACCTCTTGCACCAGACTTGCCTTCGCCACCTCAGACCAGGCGAAGTGCAATAGAGTAGATAGAACTTCCTCAAAAAATGATCGAAAAATTTTTATCGGGTACCCGGCTTCCCCCCTACATTTGCTAACGTATGACACATAAACTATACACTGGCATCATGTGTAGGGCAATATGACAACTCTATATTTTTTTTTGTTTCCCAGGCTTGTGCAATGTAATGTATCATATACGTCCATTGAACTTTAACTTCCCGCCGTATACAAATTAGCCAACGCTAGCGTAACTTAGCTTTGCTTGCCACAGTAACGCTAGGGGTACTTCGCCATCGTTCAGCGACCTGGACGCAACTTCGGATTTTAGTGAATTAGCTTTGTCCTGGCGAATCTACGCCTGGCGAAGTGTTACGATGTGAGCGAAGCAGACGCTAGCGCAAATTCTGTGCTCAATGAATCTGCCCCTTTGTGTGCATACCCAAAGACTGATCCTGTTTCTTCATTTTTCTAAGTTTCTGTCTTTGCTCTCTAACACTAACACTAACACATGCTGGTGGAAAAACTCCCCCAGGGGATAGGGTCCCAGACTCCTTCCTTGCTTAAACTTTGTGATTAGCTTTGTATATTTTTTTTTGACTGCAGTAGGGGCCCGAGCACCTGGAGGAAACCCATACAAACACTGGGAGAATATAAAATCCCAAGAGGATAGTGTTCTATTGGTTATAAAAACACAAGACCCTGGTACTTCAGGGTATCACTGCACTGTCATTGCGGACTGGGCAGATACCCTTATATAGAATTTTTGATCTTTCTTTGCCAGTTGGTTATATATTATTTTCTAATTAGCATTTTATACTATATTACATTAACGAACTTAAAAACAAATTTGTTTTTAACAAGCAATTCGAAATCTTTTGCATAGGTTATGGTACTCAACTGTATACAGACATTATTGATTAAATGCATTACTTATACATTTGAAGAATATATATTTCTGCATAGCTGTACGGTGGTTAGGAAATGGTATCTAAACTTCTGCTATCTACACTTACTTACTAAAAGTACTGTATTCTGAACAGGTTATCTACATGTAAATTGTGCCTTATATGTCTACAGTTTGCTTCCAATTCTTACAAAGTTAGCATTGGTGAAGAACCCTGACCAGTCTAGATACTATTACATTGTATAACTATTTTAAACTTTGCAGCTTTTACCTTCACAAGTCTAAACAGCTTAATAAATTGTTAGCACTTTTATCAATTTAAACATAAGTATAACCAACCTGAACATTCCACTGTAAAATATGTGCAGCAGTGCAGTGTGTTTGGTTGACCCTGAAAAAATCCAAAATGACTGTTGTAATGCAAGGGTTTGCAGGTTTTCATGATTAACACCCAAAATAAATATTGGTAACAAGGTGGCATATGTCATGCTCTGGGTGAAAATTGGGTGACATATTGCATAAATCACAGTATATGTAATATCAGAAAAAGATAATTGCTTTACAAATGGTGCTATTCTCTGGTGTCAATGACATTTAAATGACACACTTCTGCATGTTCACACAGAACTGCATAAAAGCAGCATTCAGTAATATTTTTCCTAAATATTTGTTTGTAATGATTTAGGTACAGAAATTAAAAATAATAATTGAGCACACTGAACTTTTAGACAGAATATCTTTTGAAAACTATACAAAAATGATGCAGTTATATTAGCAATCTATATTTATAGTGAGGGAGGTGTCAAGTAAAATAGGGTCAGTCAATAATTAGGCATAATTAGTTAGGGGCCTGACTCTTGACCTCCTGTTACTTTTTGTTTTCCTTGTTTGCAGTGCAGGGGATATATGTTTCTTTCAACAGAGGGGAGTTTTTGCCTCCCTCAACAGAATATCCTAAGGCTGAAATATTTAAAAATAAAAAAAGTTTGCCTTTATCTATTGTGAACCGGTAACTGGAACACAGTGTGAAGGGAGATATATTCCCCCTAGGTTCATGTCTTACTCCCATATGTACAGCAGTTCCTAGTGGGTTAATTCCCCTAGAAAGTCTCACCTGGGGAATAATTAGCAGGCTAGATCAGCTAGCGGCTAGAGAGGGTTGGGGCTCAGAGTAAAAAATTGAGACACACACTGAGGAGAGCTGGGAGCTGAGTGTGGCAATTGGAAGCGGCTGCGTATGTTTCCCCAAAGAGAAAGGACTTTTGCAAAGGTACTGTGACTCTGGGGAGTTGTACTGTTTGTGTTTGACCGGAAATCCCAGTAGGGGACCGGTAGTAGAGAGGGAAACTACTCTGTGTATTAGTTAAAGCCCAAGTGGGGCAAGGATTTTGTTTTGTTTTATTTTATTTTGTTTTTATGCTGCTTTGCTCACAGAATCTTTATATGTGAACAATAAATGGACTTTGCCCTGTTCAAGACCCATCTGTTCGTATGATCCTGCTCACACTATAAATGGCTGCAGACTTGGGGGTAAATTTATCAAAGTGTGAAGTTCTGCCACTAGAGTGAAATACCGCAGCTCTCAATTCATTTCTATGGGATTTTGAAAGGCGTATTTATCAATGGGTGAAAGTGAAAGTTCACCCTTTGATAAATACGCCTATAAAAATCCCATAGAAATGAATGGAGAGTGGCGGAATTTCACTCTAGTGGTGGAACTTTGCTATTAACTTCACTCTTTGATAAATATAACCCTCTGGCCCTTCCATGCGGCACTAACACCAATTATCAAATTTGCCTATGTGTAACCTCAGCAGTTGATTTTGGTTACCTGTCTGGGCATCTATTATTCAAAAAAATAATATTAATGTTGGGGATGTAGGATTTTAGGCAAATATAAATACACATAATCAGCCCCTAAGTGGACAGATCCTTAACAATGCTCTTCATAATTACTTTTAATACATAGGTTTTAAGTGTTTTACAGAGAAGTTATTGGTTTCACACATTATATTATTTATAATAATGTTATCTAACTCATGTTTTTTCTATATGTTTAATGTATGTTTAATTACTCTATACATATGTTTTAGTTTCTGAATTTTAGAGCCAAGTTAATAAAACACCAAAAATATTACAAGAACTAATAACTCAGGTGCAAAATAATAAGACGCATGCTTAAGAAGAATTACAGTATATGGAACAGATAAAAAGTTTGGCCACTGAAAGGCAAGGACCAAACAATAAAAACCCAAGGACCAATTAAATGACTGAAAACAGCCTGTCAAACAAATAAATGGTACTGTTGCATGTTTAGGTATGCGTTTAGGTATGCATTTAGGTGAAGGGTTGGTTGTATTAAAAATATGACAAAATAATGAAGTGTTTGTAACATTGCATTTGCAAATATTATTATCCCCTTTATTCTTTAATTTAGAACATATACCATCCTTTGTTTAAAAAAATCTAATTTGCCTCTGTGTAGTTAGAGAGCTTTTGCAACCTTCTGCCCACCTTCAATACAGTATCGTTGTTTGGCAACATTTTAATGCCCAAGAGGATTTTTAAGCATTTAAGTAATTAATTTTGTACAAAGAACAATTAATTAGAAAAAAACAATCCTGTGTGTAGACTTTATGTAAAGAGAAAACTGCATGTAATGAGAAATCATATTAATAATTAAAGAAAACAGCAAAACGAATAATGGAAAAATATGTCAGAAGAATCCAAAACACGTAGTAAAAAATTCTATGCTCTGGTTGCAAAACTACTGTTCTCGAAAACATTTGAATTGGTATAGTGGAATTAAGGGCCAGATATAATGGGGCCAGTTTATGATTGCTCATCCATGTGAGTTTACAAATCCCGTTTTAACCAAAGAGGCTTTGAAATTTTATATCCATTCCTATGGAATTTTTTGAAGCATTATTTTCAACGGATTTTTTGATTTTTTGAAATTCTCAGAAAAGCCACAATCTACATTTTAGAAGGTGACATTCAAAAGAGCGAAAAAGACAAATTAAAAGAAAGGAGAAAAAAAGCAAGACATTTTATTTTTTAATAACCTTAATATCAGGGGTTTCTACAGAATAATGTATCTCTACCAGTTCTATAGCCAATAATCACTCAATAATGTGATCCATAAAATGGCAATTCCTTAAAATCATAAACATGTAAGAAAAGTTAATGGCTAGCCCTTGTAAGATTTACAGCGGGAGCTGCTGTAACTGCAGTTAGCCACTCCATGGGGAGTGGGTATGGCGGAAGCCCAGGGGTGTACCCATAGATGATAGGAGGCGAAGACATGATTTAGAATATTTAATGCCAACCAGTAAACAGAAACCAAAAGGCAGGAACAGGGAAAAGCGTTAATCAGGGTCAGGCCAAGGTCAAACAATGGGGAACACAGGAACTTCAGGGTACTCACTCAGGATCAAGGTAAAAGGTATTCAGGAACAAGGTATACTGTTAGGAAAGACTCTCCAGCAGTGCGGGAGTTAAGCAGCAATCACAACTGGCCAATCAGCAGCAGTGGGAGGCCTTAAATAGTCTTGCTTACGCTGGCCAGTTGCCAGTACAATTGGTTAAAACGAGTACGCAAGTTGCTACTTGTTAGCGTTCCTAGAGTGGTCAGACCCGGCTAGATTTGACCCCACTTTCGGTATCTCGGTTCTGTATCCTTGATCCCTTGTATGACCTCGGTTCGGCTCTGACCCATCTTTTTCTTCCCCTCCAACCCGTGACCCGCTAGCTCAACCCCGCTAAGTTACTCCGTGCTGCGGCGTGTACACCCGCTCACTGCTCTCAGCTTCGGCACCACACAGGTGCTGTTGTAATCCCGGGCTTCCGTTCGGGTGCGCCCGGTGCAAGCTCACCGGCAAAAGGTTCCCAGTTGGAAACTCTAACATATACAAAGACAAGGTTTCCAGGAAACAAGGTTTTAGGTATCAAGGTTTTCAGGTACCAAGGTTTTCAGGTAACAAGGTTTAGGTCGGCAGGCCAGGAACAAACAGAATACATTCAATGACTCAGCCCTGAGCAAAGCTCAGGGCGGGGTTTACAAAGGAAATGTGATGGACACACATGAGGGAAACGAGGTGGGTGAAGAACAGGGATGAGACATACAGGAAACAGGCAGATTCAAGAACAATAATAACAAGGCTCACATGGCAAGTGTCCTGGACAGAGAAAACCAGTTCGAGTACCGGCTGATCCTGACAGTCCTGACTTTAAATGAAAACTATCGCAAAAATGAAAATTTAATATAAGCTTCATTATACTGATAAGAAACTTTCTTAATAGTATCAATTAAATATTCTGTATAGTTTCTGAAACAATCAAGTTTATCTTCACTCTCCCCCTCTGAGAATCTGTTTCTCTTAATTCTCTCTTTATACAGGAGTTGAGTGTCAGATTTTCATTAACAATTTGATCCAAAATACCTTTTAGGGGGCTCCCCTTCCTAGTAGATGTGTTAGAGTTCACTCAAGTAACCAACTCTAGCACAAGCAATGTGAAACAAAATAACTGACTTTGTCACAAACCCTGCATGTAGGGAACAAGATTTCTGGTGATTTTAACAAAATGAGCTCTAATACATCTTCTAGACAAAACAAGTCCCCCACAAAGGCTGTATTAGAGTTAACAGTCATTCAAAATCAGACTCCCAACTCATACATGAAGAGAGAATGAAGAGAAACAAATGCTGAGAGGAGAAGAGTGTAAAGTTGATTATTTCAGAAACAGATCAGAATTTCTAATTGATTATATTTATAATTTTTTTTATTGTAGTATGATGAAGCATATATAAAATTTTCACTTTCGTTACACTTCCCCGTTAAGTAACTAATCGTGGAAGCTCTGTTTAGCTTGTGTATTTTGCGGGAAATAAAGTACATAGGTTTCTCTAAATCTGATGACATTATTCTAATTAAATATTTTGTATTTTGTACTGATGCAAGTGTTTCCTTTAAAGAAGAAAAATCTCAGCCAAATTTGCAATGAATGAATGAATTCTTTCAATCCACAAAAGATTTAAGAATTCTCTTTTCCACACAAGTTATTGAAAGGCTGTGAATTTATATACATCTAACTTGTGCTAGTGAATCAGGTTTGTCACAATTTCCACTCTGAAACAGCGCACCTCAATGTGGTGGCCCACAATTAAACTATAATTCTGTGATAAATGCTGCATTGTAGGTAAAAAAAACATGGTTTGGTGGTGAATTTTAAACATTTCCCTCCATGATTTTGACTTTGCCCTGTTTTGGAAACATAATTTCCAACATGTGTTTAATGAAAAATACCATTTTGCATTTAATACAACAATCAAGTTTTACAATTGTTTTGTTGAGGAGAATTTGGTGTTAAATGGACTGTGTGTCCCAGTATTGATTCCAATAATTACAAATTGAATACAAATGGGTTCTGCATATTTCATTGATTTAAAAAAAATCTATTGCTTGTTTTTTGTTCTGAATAATGAAACACATGATAACCCTGTTTAAATTATTCTATATACTCCAGGGTTAAAATACCATAAAAGGCACAAACTTTGACCAGGTGTAGTAATCCAAAACAACCAATAAGATTGACCTGTAGCAAACTGTGTACCTTTTACTACATAATCCCTATTAAATATTTCATTACAGCCACGCAGGCTGTCAATTACTTAACAATGACACTGCATAAGCACAATGAGCTCCAGTCACCTCACTCTTGCTCACACTCACTTACATATTTTGTCAGGACAGTGCAAGAGTAGGAAGAATATAAGACACATTCATTCAATGCAGGGATACTCAGCTGCCACTAGCCAGCAAGGAGAAGACTTCTACTCTTGTCTTATCTGGTTGTAAAAGTCCTTTGGATTGGTAAACTGTTATGCAAGTTGCCTCAAAATTAAACACATCATTGTACCATCTCTAAGGATATTCTGCTGAAGAGGATTATGAACAGTAAAATGTTATTTGATACTGTGTTGTAAGGTTGGCAAGGAAGGTGATATATAAAAATAGCAGGGGGCATAAGAAGGGTTACTAGAACATTAGAAATGTATATAGTATAATGCCACCAGGTGAAGCTGTTATTTTATTTTGTTCTGCAATGGAGGACAGGACAGGAAAGGGAGGAGCTCTGACTAGTTTACGCTGCTGCAGTAGTGTCAGCTATTATACTAGAGAAAGAAATAGGCAAAGATTTCAAGTTGGGCGGTGATGCAAGAGTTTAACTTTTTTTGTTGGAAACTGCTCACCAGGAAAAGTCCCCCCTCCATGGATTGGGTTAGTAAAAAAGTTCTCTATGTCTGCGTTCAGTTAGTTCATTTAACAGGGGCTCTTAATATCAACTTTCCTGGAGAGTCATTTCTGTTGTCTTTGTTTACTCTTGTGGTATCCCCTTTCCTGCTTGACACTAAATCCATCCTCATATTGGGCCCACCTTCTCTTATCCTCCCATCACGTTGTTGGACAACATCATTAGTTAATTAGATGGATGAGTTAAGATGGCATAGCCCAGGAAAAGGGGTGGAGGGCCACCTGAAACAGGGATAAGTACCCTCTGACTCAGCTACACTCATGGCAAACATTTTGCCGTTTGAGGTGTAAATGTTTTGGCAACATTAGTGCATATTAGTTGCTCCACATTATAGAATGATAATTTATCAGGAAAAACAACAGCTATTGACAAAACAGCTTAGCTTCCACCTTACCCAAATGGAGAGTTTTGTTGTAATTACACATTATTTTGTTTAGTTTATTACTAGATTGAGTTCAAAGTAGTTGTAATATGCTCTTAATGGGTTATGAATTGACTGCTACAGAACAAATCATATTGTAGCTTAGCTGCATATGGCTAAACTACTATAACTGTCTACTTGTAAATAATGAATTGTGCAATTACTAAGACTGTCTGCCCAGTCTTGGAACGTAAGGTCCAATGCTCAAACCTCTGTGCACTTTTCCCTCCTATGCATGCCTGTATGCTATCTACCCAGATGGTAACCTCTGTAGGCTGGGAATTTTCTGCCTACTCTGTCTCTTACCACATTACATTTAGGGGGTTATTAAAATCCGAAAATATCTCATTATTTTCTGAAACATACTCCGACCAAATCTGCACGGGTTCTTTCCCCTTATTTATCAATACATTTTCCCAAAGAAATCCAGTACAGGAAAAAAGTTGAAAACATAGTGAAAATCATATGAAAATTTGAATCGTAAATTTTTTTTGGATTTTTGCCAGAAAACCACAAAATCTTTGGATGATTGCATGAAACCCTGCGCAGATCAGGATATCTTCTGGACTTCTCCCATTGACTTATATAAAACCTCAGCAGGTCTGAGATGCCGAATTTTTGGATTCTGACTTTTTCCATGCTCGGGACATAATAAATCTCGAAAAATGTGAGTTTTTTTTCCACTAAAAGTTTGGCGTTTATAGTAAAAAAACTTAATTTTTTGGTTTTTTTGGCATTCAGACTTAATAATATACTTAATGATATATAATAAATAATCTCCTTAATCTCTATACATTTATACTTATTGCTAATAATGTTTGTCTTCTCTGTGTGCATTTGTATATTGTAAAATTGTACAGTGATGTGGATCCTTGTAGTGCTTTATATACATACATGCATAAATACTTTCAAAATGGGAAATAAAGCACTGAATAGAGGAGGACTGAGGAGGATGTTGCAGGCTGAATTCCCATTCTATTATTTAGAAAAGTTGTTGCAGAAAACAGTTATACATTTGCTTTCATATGTTGCTTTAAGCTTTCACTTGTTGTTTCTGAAATGGTAACCTGTAACTAAGGTTTGTAAGTACTCGTGATCTGAATACCAGACGTACTTAATAGAATAGAAGTGCAAGCTATAGAAATTAGAATAATAGCAAAATTGAAATCTTACAGACTTTTTTTTTTTCTAATATATTTTTGATGGAGGCCGTGAACTTGACAACCTAATAGCATTATTAGCTGCAGACGGAAAAAGAAGAATAGTAATGTAATAATTCAGAATCATAAAAATATAAATGATAGCCAACTGACTTCGAATAGGTTTATCTATAACATGCTGAAAGTTTATTGAAAATAAACTTTATCGTAAAGATTTTTGTAACAAAATGACACAGCATTGAGACTTAACATGAACTACTTGAACTACTTGTACTATTGACATTTTCCAAAAATGTAATAAGTATACAATATTTGTGCATTACTTTCCATGGTATTTCTATGGTAATTAGCAAAGATCTGCCAATGAGATTTAGGGTTAGTTCACACGAGGCGACTTTTCATTATAGCCTATGGGAAAACACGCTGAGGCAGTTGGGGGAGATTGTCGCTAAGAAGACGAGGCGATTAGTCGCTAGGCGACAAAATCTCCCCAAATCTCCTTGTGTGAACTAACCCTAATGTAGCCTTTAATGACTCAAATATTGCCAAGGTGATATCAGTGCACACAGAGGCCTTATCTGTCTTCCTTTCAAGCCACTGATTAACCTACAAAATGCCTTAACACCACAAACATAGAGCATGTCTTGACCCTGTATCAAAGCTTTAAATGTCACCCAAAAGGCCACTAGAAGCCTTCTTCTCTTATAGAATATTATTTTATGGTTATTTC
Organism: Xenopus laevis; assembly: GCF_017654675.1. Lineage (NCBI taxonomy): Eukaryota > Metazoa > Chordata > Amphibia > Anura > Pipidae > Xenopus > Xenopus laevis. The sequence continues at coordinate 121,376,069 of NC_054373.1, forward strand.
TGAAAGATGCTGTGTGGGATGTTGTTCTTTCAAATCCCAATTTGGTAACAGTATAAAAAACAATGTAATAAATATAAAACAAGGGCAAATTAAAGAATATTTTTAATAGTAACAGCAATGAATTGGACATGTAGCCTACAATATAATGTATGTATTCTTTTTTACTATTTATTTATTTTATAGATATTATATGTATAACTTAGCTAGACAATCACTTTAAACTGTAATATCTTATGGGATGTCTTGAAAAAGGCATTGGACTTTGGAATTCTATGATCAGGTTTGTACTGTAAATAAATACCATAGTATGAACACTGCAGAAACAGGCTTTAATTAATGGTTATATAAAGATTAAAGCACTGCCATTTCATCTTTTTAGCAGGTCTGAAAAAAACGTAGGTATCCATTTTATATTTCCATAAATTCAACATATCTAGAAAGGCAGCAATAGGGTCCACTATGATGAGGTATAGTGAATGGTGTAGTGGACAATACAAAGATGCATTAAATTGAATTTACTTGAATGTAACAACTTCAGTAATTTTTATATTAAAGGATATACTCTTTGTACCTGTCAATGATTTCCATTGTTTGTGTTCCCTTTTTTTAAACTGACAGCATAATTAAATTCTCTAAATGCTCTATATGAATGGTCTTTAATATTTTAGAGCATTTTTACTAGTCTGTAATTGGGAATCTTCAATATATTTAAAGTACAGAGTTATCAATGTTTGAAGTAAAATTTTTACCATGATTTGAGTGTATGAGTCTGTTTTAGCGTTATTTGTTTGAGATTTATTAAAGGGGTTGTTCACCTTTGAATTAACTTAGTATGATGCAGACAGAGAGTGATATTCTTAGACAATTTGCAATTGGTTTTCATGTTTTATTATTTGTGGTTTTTGAGTTATTTAGCTTTTTGTTCAACAGCTCTCCATACACTGATTTGTATAAAAGTCTGGAATATGAATAGAAAGATAAGTAATCAAAAGTAGCTATAACAATAATGTAACCCTATTTTGACACCTCATGTATTATAGGATTTACACCTTTAATACATTATATTTTTTTACCAATACAGAGCCTGAATCACCTTTGCTAAATGAAAGATACTAGGAACTTCTATAATGCATTGTATCCACCTAGTGGGATCCGTGGGTTGCTCCTATGGATGGCCTCACTAGGAACAAATAATGACATCTAACTTTAGATAAACGGTCAGAGATGTAAATGGCACAGCATTTACCAGGCACAGTCCCACACACCACTCTGGGTGGATAAAGAGAGTCACAGTGCCTTTTCCCCAAGAGCTCTTAAACTAACAGAGGTAGTTGCTCCCATGTAGTAGGTACACGGACAACACCTGTCCTCACAAAGGGGACACACGGTAGAGCTTTCCATTACCCTCCCTCAGGCAGGATTCACCTGGGGGCTCACATCCTCAGGCCAGGTTCCCGAACTATTCAAGCTAAGCACACAAAGCCTCCTTCAAATCAGCAGGGCAAGCTCCCAGCAGAATCTGAAGGGTGAGAAAATTGAAGCCCTCTCTCACATGGAATGTGGTTACCAGGCAGCTCATTTTACAGTCTCTCCACTGCCACTGAGCTCTAGACTCTCCATTGTTGAGCTCCCAATGCTTCACTTACTATTATAATATGACAATGCTACATTTTCCAACAGAATTATACTTAGCACAAAGGAGTAAAGTGCCACAGATTTTTTTTATGGTATCTCTATATGTCTGGTTAGAATACATAGGGCTGCCTATGTAGAATGCAATTAATAGACTCAACCAGCTGGCCACACCACATACCCTGGGGCACATGAGAGAGAGAGAGAGAGAATTTCTCATAAAGTTTATTCTAAAAAGTACATTTTCATAAATGAGCCGTAAGAATGGGTTAGATTTTTAGGGTTACCATATTCAACAACTAAAGTATAAAAATGAATATTGCTGGAAATGCTGTGTTTAACATGCTAACCCTACTGTACCAAAGTGGACACACAACCCTATAATAGTAATGATGCAGTGATAACCAGGCCTTCAAAGTTGTCCCCAGGAGATTACCATCTTGGCTCGTTAGTCAATGAGACTAACATGCTTAATGTGTTCTGGGGAGCTGTTGAGAACTATGGGTCATCAAAAGGTCAAAGTAGGAACTCCAGATCAGTATCTAACAAAAAGAAACACAAATTCACTCTTCTGGAAATCTCTGCACTGTTTAAGCATTGGTCCCAGAATTGGAAAGACACTGACATGGAAAAATCTAATTGAGCAGTATAAGGTGGGTTATCAGAAGACTTTATTTATAATGAGAGGAAGGAGATCAATAGCGGCTAAAGTGGTATTAAAGAAACATTTCAGTGTAAAAATAAAAACTGGGCAAATAGATAGGCTGTGCAAAATAAAAAAAATGTTTCTAATATAGTTGGTTAGCCAAAAATCTAATCTATAAAGGCTATAGAGACTGGATGTCTAACATAACAGAACACAACTTCCTACTTTGCAGCTCTCTTACTCTGAGTTAAGAGGGCCATATGGAACAATCAATAAATTTACAATTGATCCTTAGCATGCCGGTCAGATTCAAAAGCAAACAGTTAAGATCCATGTGGGCCTCCCTAAAGTCATTGATTGGTTACTGCCTTGTAACCAATAAGTGGAAAGCTACAAAGCAGGAAGTTTGGTTCTAGCTATTATGTTAGACATCCAGTCACTCCAGCCTTTATACATTACATTTTTGACTAACTAATGATATTAAAACATTTTTTATTTTGCACAGACTATCTATTTAGCCAGTTTTTATTTTTATACTGAAAAATTCCTTTAAAGCATAGTGTGGCATCACTGAGCTAAAGACTCTGAGACCAACAGGTATATAACAAAAATCAACTTTTTAATTATGCCTAGTCTGTGCTACAGTTGTTGCCTATTTGTACTAAAAGTGACTTATGTTAGGAACACTAATAGCAAAAATAGGTAAAGTTAGTTTTTATAGGCTTGCAGACAAAGGCAGATGCAGGGTTTACATGTTTTATGCTGTTTTCCCACATTATTACTTACTTACACATTCCCATATTTTCTTTATACTTTATCAACCCCTATCACTACAACAGGAGATGCAGCATGTTACTCTTCTTGGTTAACAGGCCATGAACGTAAGCAGGGCTGGCTTTAAACTTTTTGCTCACCTAGGCCTCTTTGTTTTTTTCAAACCTCACCCCACCACTGCTCACACCCCCACCACTATTCCAGTGCATGATCACTTCCACTGGGGACTTGGCAAGTAGGAGATTCAAACAGCTCCAAAATCTCCCACCCTGCCCCAGTGGAGATGCAGCCACTGGGTGGAATGCCTCCCCCAATATTTGTCACCCTAGGCCAGGGCCTTTGTGGCCTGCACACAAATCCGGCCCTGGACTCAACACACCTCTCTCATTACATAGTTATATCTTTTTTATATTTGGTTTGCTCATCCTGGGGTCACTTATGGCAAACTCAAACCCCAGGGAAGTGACTGGATTCCTGTCTAGGTGAGCTGTTCTGCCTATAACAGCCACATTTGGCTTTGGGCCTGGCCCTTAGCTACTCCGGTGCTGCCAGGACTTACCACACGAGAATTCAGTACTCCCACAGAGGCAGTCAAAGGCATCAAACATATACTCTTGGAAGGAGCTTGGAAGGAAGAAGCTGAATGTAGTCAGACAGACCAGGGCAGAATTAGATAATGCAAATGCAAGGTCCGGAACAAGCCGGGGTCAGAACTAGAAAGTCACACCAGGGATAGGAGCAGGCGTCAAAGGACCAGCAATCTCAAGGAACAGAGCACTTAGGACCAAGCATGCAACCTACAATGGGAAATAAGTCAGTGCAGAGCATGGAGGTTTATAGTCAGACTAATGGCTAATACTGAGCACATGTGACTAGATTAGCTGACAGCTGAGTTCACCATACCCACCACGGTATACAAGTATACCCGTATAGGTGAATTGTGACCTTAGTTGTCTGATTGTATAGCAAAACAGTATAAGAACCTGCACAGCAACCTATAGGTTGCAGGTTCAAGCCCAAGCTGGGTGTTACATCAGGCTGGTAAAGCATCTGTTGCTTCGGCCAAAGTATTTTCAGGTACTAGCATGATATCTGGTCCACTTGTAATATTTGAAATATTTAAAGGTCCCATGGGCAATTGTTCTTTGCCCAACATAGGTCTATTTCCATAGTTCCTGGGTGTGCTTATATTGTCTGATCTTTGTCCTTGACCCTTGCCTGTCCATGACCTGGTTGTTCTGCTGTCTGTACTGACCCCTGCCTGTTACTGACCATTCTTCAAATCCTGATTTTGTACCACACTACTGTTTGGTGTATAGGTCAATGCCCCAATCATTATAAATACCAGAAATGATTACCCTCATATTGAGCTTGAAATTTACCACCCACTTACTTTTCATGACAAAAGGCTCCTTTTATTTCAAACTTAATTTATGGCATTTCATTTTTATAACTGTGAAGCTCTGGGATGCTGTTGGGAACCTATTGACGTGTGTCATTGAACATCCATGTTTGTCAATTAAGGTTTTTATGTGTTGTACCTTTCCAAAGCAAAAAATCTCCCATAACATATCACACAAAAAAGGCTTATCACCAACATGGTAAGAAGTAAGTAAGAAGTTATTGTTATTGTTAAATCAGTACTTTCAGATAATAAGTAAAAAAAGAACTGTAGCTATAGGTTAATCAAATGCATGCTTAACTGTGTATAAATAAAAACATGTTATTCTTACACAACACATTTTTTTGAAGGAGGGTTACATCACCACTACACCATCTTTTTTGCCACATATGGGTCAGGTCGGTAATCTGAACTGTAATTTATGTTTCAAAGTAAAATGCATTTTGACAACTAACACAAGAATGACAACCCACAGTTTAATATTTTCTAATTTACTTCTTCAAAAAAGAATCAGGTGGTGATCAGGCTTATGCTACACAACCATTTGGGGCCATTATGGTTTGCCAATAGTAAAGAGATAGTAAAGAGATTTTCTTCATATTTATGAGAGTATGAAGATAATGTTTTAGAAATAATAATTAAATACAGAAAATTACTTTTATTAGCTGCAGTAAGGGTAAATACATTTTGACCAGCCCACCTCATCATGTTGGACCTTTATGTTATATTCTCTGTAGCTACAAATGAAGGACTTGTTCAATATTATTTGTATTAAAATATTGTAACTTTCTGCAGCAATTTTTTTTTTTGTACTACTACGCTCAGCTCATTTGTTATGTATTTTATAACAGGTTGTCAGCTATTATTGTCAACTGATTTGCCAGTGAAAACTTGGTAAAATATTTTGGAGCTTTACAAGAATAGGAAGTTTATTTAAGCAAAACAGACTTGGAAAACAAATGTTTTTAGGAAATGTAATACATTTGCAAATTCTCCACTATTGTAAAAAATTAGTACAGGTATGGGATCAGTTATCGGGAAACCTGTTATCCAGAAAACTCCAACTTATGGAAAGGCCATCACTCTTAAACTCCATTTTATCAAAATATTCCAGATTTTTAAAACTTATAAAAATTTTCTCTGTAATAATAAAACAGTACCTTGTACTTGATCCAAACTAAGATATATATCATCCATATTGAAAGCAAAACCAGCCCAATGGGTTTATTAATTGTTGGCATGATTTTCTGGTAGACTTAAGGTATGAAGATACAAATTACGGAAAGATCCGTTATCAGGAAACCCCCAGGTCCCGAGCATTCTGCATAACAGCTCCCATACCTATGTAACATTTGAATTTTCTTTAGGCTTTTATAACAACAATTCATGAATGGAAAATGTAGCTTGTTTGTTTTTATAGTCATTTATGATGATGACCCTAGTATGATTATAAGAAAATGGCATTGAAAAAGGAGTATGCAAATTTAGTGCACGTTTCAGGCTTAGTATGCTATGCGGTGGAAAAAAATTGTATGTATTCTGCTATAAGAGTTCATAAGAGAAAAACATTAAAATTAACATCAACTTGTGCTTTTTTTGTGTGTTTAAGTGTGTAATAATCACCATGGCTAGCTATATATATATATATATATATATATATATATATATATATATATATATATATATATATATATATATATATATATATATATATATATATATATTTATTTACACACACACACACACACACGGTATATATATATATATGTATTTAGAGAGAGGGAACTATTTTATGCATAGTATGTTAATTTACATCTAGTGTACACACACATTTTTCATAATTTTATATATAGTTTTTTAACCAGTCTTTTAACCAGTTTTATGTACCACGTAAAATGTATTGCTTGCTTGCCATGGTAAATCAGGAGCAATGCATAATTAAAACTGGAGAGAGGGGTGCCATTTAGAGCCTGTTTACTTCAATGACTACTGGAAAACAAATGATTCTTTCTCCTGGCATCGCCCACCCACAGAAAGGGAACAGAACAAAGATGGTTCTGTCAGGCCTCTTAGCACTAGAAAAAACGCCTTGAGAGGCCAGAATGTATTAGAGCCCTGCTGAGCTCATTCAACTTCACATAACACTCATACACACCGTACAACTAATTACATGTCAGATTAGCAATTTCTTTATTACAGCACTACCACTAATTAAAATTGCATTGAATATTCCTCAAGTAGTTTTATTTGTTTACACATTTTTGCATTCCTGTTTAGTGTTAAAAAATAACACAATTGTTTTAAGATTACGATACCAAAAAAAAAGTCATTGTTTTTTAAAATGCTTATAGTAGGATTTTTTTTTTTAAAGTAAAATGCTTTCGCAAACAAACTTTATATAAAACACTAGCCGAGAAAGCATTTTTTTCCCCTCAAAGTGATCAATTAATTCCCTTATTCATGGCCATTAAAAGAAGCTGAAATAAAAGGGTTACATCAGCATGCTTAGCATTTTTTTGTCAAATGGAACAAAGTAGCACTATACTTTTATGATATTTGATTAATGAGGGCAGAAAATCTGAAGTTTTTGTAATAAAACTATCAAAAAAATCAACAGACTTTTTTTTATTTTTTCCCCTTATGATTTTAATTTAATGGCTCATGTTTTCATTACTGCAGAGGCTGTACACTTTAGCTTGCAATTATGTCCCATCTGTGAAGCAGTGTGTTATTACAGTTTATTCTAGTAGCTTTTCAATCACTTTTGAGTTGTGCTTTACAAGTATTCTTGCAGCAGGTGGGCTTACTGGCATGGGACCAGAAATACACAAAGCGCAAAGCTGGAGTTTAATGGCAGCCATATGCATGTGGCACAGAGCGCCAGCCTTCCCCCATATGCTGCTAAGCAGCCTCTTCAGCCTGCCAGTCACTCTTCTTACTGACTACAGTCTCTAAGTAGTTTTCTGCCAGGGAAAAATATACCAAGGCAGCACATTTCTCCAGTGCACCATCCTTATTACTGAGACAACCCTGTCATTAACAAAAGCACAATGAACCTGATCTGGAGATGCATACCAATTAGGTTGCATAGAGCACTTTTCCTTCTTATCTCTATGGAAACTCGGCCTCCCGGCTGCAGTGGACAATCAGTAATGTTTCATTCACCCATATGTCAACTAGTTAACTCGGTGCATTTTTACAACAAACTAAAATGTTTGCTATCCCTTCTCAGCTACAAAAAGTATATGGGCCAGAAACCGAATACTAGGAAAATACAAATGTTTGAATGTTAATGCCTACTTATCCATACTTAAATACACACACAGTCACCTATTAATATACACAATTAATAACAGATATTTAAAAAGCTAAGTATACTGCATATTGCACATGACTGGGATACTTAGGATTTGGGTTCTATGTATGAAATGTGCATTTCATGCACATTTTAAAAATTAAAATTTTCTTATCCATTCCAATTTCTTATAAGAATCTAAAATGATTTGAAAGTATAGCAGCGGCCACATAATAAACACGGGACAGCAATGGCACATATATCACTTCCAGCAGATTTTATTTTGTTTTTACTTATTTGCAGCTTGTTAGTATTACACGATAAATAGGAAAGTGACACTTGAGTCATGATATTAGTGTATACAGCAGCTTGTTTTCCTTCTCATTATTGACACACATATGGATGTGTTTTGGAAATGCATTAAAAATATCTTTCTGGGTACACAATATGTCCACAGAATTATACTCATCCAACCCACACTCTGCAAAAAGAGCTTTTGCCATTCAGCCTATTCTCTTGAACTAAACAAATAGGGTAAACAAATCTTCCTCTCCTCGCAGCAGGCAGAGCATGCCTTATGTATCGTATTTCTTTATCTACAATTAGAGCACCAGATTAAGCGGATTATTATAAGAACAGAACATGTAGATCAATTTATTATGCATAGGTAATGATAATAGACTTTATTAGTGTAATATGCGAATCTTATTAAGATTATTAGACGTTCTTTTGAATTGCTGCAATTGGACTTAGCATTTAGTGTGTAGGTCTGCATATTTTCGCCTGTTACCATAAATGTACAGAAATTCTACATCGATGTGCTAATTTACAGTGATAATATTTAGAAAGGTAGTTCACCTTAAATTACGCATAACTGTGTTATTGTGTTGTATATTTGATCTTTTTGCATGCGTTTAATTCAGGTTTCTCTTTTTTTGTGGTAAACATGACCCATTTTAGTTATACATTAACCCTTGAGAAAGAAAGTATCTCTCTTCTTTTGAGCTCGTATGCATCCACAAAGATATGCTATTTATCCAAAATGATATGTCCTTTATTCCTCAGCATTAAGGAAATGCACTATTTTTAACAACACTGAATGTTTACATACACACTAAGAATAGCTTAAGTGATTGGGTGGCTATTTTGGTTGCTAGTCCACTCTCAATTATAGCCCTGCTCAATTTGCTATGGTACTGTATCCTCGTAAAATCAGCACGTATGCTCGTATCTCTGGTTATGAGTGACCACAAAGCCAAAATATGTAAAGAGAATATACCCAGCTCTCTTGGAGGTCAAGAACTATCATAAAATCTAGTAATTGTTATGACAAAAATGTTAACAATCTCCAACAACTCGACAAACACACAAAATAATAGAGATTCTATTCATATGAAAATAACACCCACTAGACGGTTGCTTGTCCAACCTGTCCGTCTGTAGACGCGAGTGAAACTAATGCTTCATTATCATGTCAATTTACTACGGTGTGGATTACATAAGCAAAACATAATCTAATTCTGGTGTGGAGCAGCTTACAAATCACATAAATCACCATAGAGCAAACATTGATAATACCTACGAAATATTTAACTCTTGTTATTTAGATATATTTAATAGATATATTTAATTTGCATTGTGTGTATGTATGCACATCCACAATTAGTGATGGACGAATTTATTCCCCAGGCCTGAATTTCGCAGGAAATTCGCAAATTTTTTGGCAAAGCGAAATGCCCCAAATTCGCCCATCACTATCCACAATGAATTACACATTATCAGATGTAGAGCTATATTTAAAAATGTAGGTTTTGGCACAGATCCAGCAACTGTTTTCTACAACTTGCTGATGACCTAAGGTTGCTGTCAATATACTGAAGTCAGGGACAAATGAATACTACAGGTCCATAGGTACTTTGTTGTGTCTACAGGAAAGATTCCTCAGCCCCTGCAGAATTGAACTTTACGTGATTTACACGGTTTCTACCTTGATGGAATAAAGGCGATACTCCCATGGACTTATGACCATACTATCACATTTAACTTAATATATCATATTTGCAGTTACTACTATTGACTGTGACTAGAGCTCTCTTTTTCTTCATTGAACGGACTCAATATATGTTAATTGAGTGTCTGCAACGTGAGTTTAGAAATCTCCTAGACGTAGTTTTAAGTCATAATGCCTTCGCAACTTCACTCACCACTTAAAGTAGTGAAGAGTGAGAGTTAGACTTAAAATAATAACCTTCTTAAGCAAACATGTGACTTAAGCTAGCAGTCGTAATTACTGATCGAGCTTCGTGTACATAGCTAATTATGAATCTTATAACAGCATTTTATTCTACAGGATTTAAGTTCATCTTTACCACACTAGAGTAGAACATTGTGTTCCAGCTCAAAAAAAAAATCAATTGTACCAACACAAAGTCTCTCCTCCTTCAATCCATCCTCGCTCATGCAATTAGAACTCCTAGGCACTACCTACACACACTGGAAAATAATGTGATTCCCCCTCTCAGATACTACGCAGTGTCTCTATAAGACCCAGCACTACTAGCTTAGGGTGTTATCCAAATAATATTTTCGACATATAAGTATACTAGGCACTGCTAGTGTGAAGTATCCTACTCTCAATGTGCCATTTAGTATATCATACGCTTGATGGATCTCAGGAGCAAAATATGCATCAGTAGCCTCCACAACGTCTTATAATGCACACCAAAACTAAGACCTCTCCACGGCAGCTCTCTCTAGAAAAACTGCTAGGTCGACAACCTAGAGTCTATAACAATAAGCACTAGAAGCGAGAACATAGTTAGTGTAATATTCATACTCGATTTTTTTCGCCCGGAGTAGTGTATACCATGTTATTCCCAAACGCTTGTTAATATAGCCTCTAAAATGTAAAATCCTCTACGTAAATCAAACCATTCAGTTTCCCCTGTAAAATGGTTTTTTACACTATCTTCTAATAAAATATTTCTAATTAACTTGCCTTTTTATTATCACTACCAAAATTCTGCTTTTCCATTAAAACTTCTGCAGACATTTGGCCGGCAATATCCCAAATTCTTCTCTGATTAACCACTTTACACAGTATTGAGTCTGCCATAGCTCATATATTAATAATTAGATTGACATTTCCATCTCTATAAATATCTTCTACAGAATTCCTCCAAATGGAAATGTGTAAAATAAAATAAAGATGGTAAATTTTTTAAAAAGTTGTATTTTTTTAAAAGCTTATTTGAGGTTAGTTCTTAAAAAATCATTATTCCTTTTTCATTTTTCCTAATCCTATAGAGGTCTAAAAAATTATTTTAACTTCTTTGCAGTTTCTATACTGCCAATTGCATAAAATAAATATATCTACACACCTAATCCAGTGTAGCTCCCGAAGAGTGGCAACAGACAAAGCACGGGAATGAGCCACCAGGGAAACATATGCAAATAGAGTAAGTGTACAGGGCCGTGCACTAAGAAACGATGAGCACGCGAAAGAGGACCTTCCACAGCAAAACGCACAATTGCGCTAGAAAGTGAGCCGGACAGGGGAGCAAGCATGAAATAAGCGTCGGCCACAATAGAAGCCATGCAAAATCGTTGTAAAAGCCAGGAACGCACAACCGGAATTCCATATGTTCATTCAAAACATAAAAAGTCAAGCTGGTAACACCTACCCCCTCCTGGGGGGGGAGAATGCTGCCCCATCTTTATGATATGTGTTCTGTAGTGCCATAGCACAGAATATGAGCTCCTTGTAGTACTAACTAAATGCCGCTGCTTAAGTGGTGCTTCACCGCGCATACTTCAAATTAAAAAATTAACCTTGGATTCAACTGCTCAAAGATCAGTTAAAACTGTGTTATGACAAGTCTTGTTTTCGCATTAATTTAGTCAGTTTTGATGGAATTTATCGTCTACATAATTTTCCAAAGGAAATTTCACATTTATAGAGCGGTCTTCCCATCAATATTGACTCTAAAATAAATCCACACACCATAGCACTAGATGTGACTAGAAGTCAAGCTCATATATGTCTCAGATAGTGAGAGAATGATTTAGAGTTAACCACAGAGTTATTATCTCTGAAATAAACCCAACTATAGTCAGTGCTTGGTTGTCGCAATTCGCGTCCTGACAGAACAACAATGTTTGGCCAAGTTTTGATGCCATAGGACACCTATCATGATCTCGAAAAATTTGTTGCACGTCAAAATATTTTGGTTACCGCCAAAATTAGAACTCTTAATTATGCATTTCGGAATTTATCATCAGTTATCACCTGGTATATAACTGTGAGCTTGTTAAATGCTATGAATAGCTTTTAGTAATTTATACTGCTCTGCTTGCTCAGATACATATTGATTTTCTTGAGGTGACATGTTTATCTTAAAATATATACTGATGATATGGATAACAATATTTTTCCTAAGTCGTATAATATCTTCTGTAAACTCATAGGATTTTTAATAAGATAACGGGAAAGTCACCAGAAAAAAACTCAACAAGTAAAATTTGGAGAGGTGGTGCTTGAGGGAAATCAGTTTGATTTTTGCATTTTTTTTTTTCAACATTCTGTTTATTAAAGTTAACACAAAAGTACGTTTTGTTCATACATACAACAATAAAAGTCTTTACTGAAATACAATCTTGTCAATCTCATTATATCACGTGTAATAAACCTTTTTGTGTGTTAACCCATTGTTTTTCTTTATTGTATAAAAGGGGAAAAAAGAGGGGGGAAAGGTTGGGGGGGAGGGATTTGAGTAACCTTTCGGTGGTTGAGAAATTACGTTTTGACTTTGTAACAATCCTTCTCTATGAGCCAAATATTCCACACATCCTCAAAGTTACTTAGCCTATTGTTCTAACTAAGGTCGAGTTTAAACCATTCCCATATTCAATAGTAGCACCAAAGCCGCTGTAGTTTCATGATTCCTGCATCTGGATGCGGAGGGGAGTTTTAGCATATTAATTTAATGCAGCATTTGCACGGTTTTTTATCCTCTTCATTAATGAGACACTTTTAAATAGGCTTGGTTTTTTATCAGCATTCAAGTGGATAGCAATCAGGATTTCATATGTTCAGATAGATGTCCTTGATATATGGTTTTCCTTACATTACTAGTGTACCTGACTTAGTCTTCTCTGAGCTCCGTGATTTGGAAGATGAGTGTGAGGTTGTAATCTGGACACACTAAAAGAGTATTTAGCTCCTCGCAGGGAAAAGGATTCATCAGAAAATGGCAAATAATTAGCATTGAACAGCTCAATGGGACATTCTGCTCACAAGCAAAGTTTTTCTGCTGGATTTTACAAAAAAAACCTTCATCATAGAATGCAGAACCTTTGCCACAAATCCAAAGGATTGGCACATCCACTCATATTTGGTAGCTTTTGCGTTACCCAGCTCTGAATAAATATACTCTATTCCCTTCTCTCTCGTTTGTTGTGAGCAATATGGAGTCGGAACGAATTAGCGAATGCAAGCAATGACAAATCTTCAACTTCATATCCGTCCACAGCATGTGGTATTGGGTCTACTGTATTCCCACTTGTAGTAGGAGTTTATCTTATGTGAGAAATGAATATCTCACAAAATAATTGAGAGCAAGCCTTACTCATATATCTCACTATGAAACAAGATCAGTAAAATAATATCTAAAATGTTTCTTGCAATATAATCCTTTGAATAATGATACAATATGTCCTTATACGTATGAACCGTATATGTACAATGTAATTATCTGTTTTTAGTTTATTGTGTGCTTTAATGTAATGTCTATTATTAGACTCTTAAGTATATTACTTGATATTATTTATTATTAATCGATTTAGTGATCTTATATTTTTGATATGTGTTTTTTTCAGATTGTATTAATGGAATCAAAATATGCAGGTCAAAGTAGAAATACCGGCGAATTCTCAGAAATCATTAAAATGTAGCTTTTTGGATAGGTCCTAAACAACCTTCATTATAATTAAAATTTATCCTGAGAAGTTTGATCTTTATTTTGAGTTCGTCAAACAGTGTCAGTTCAACTGACATTACTAATCCACATCTGTCTAATTATCTCAACCTATATTTGTATAGTAGGATACCACTTTTGCCTTTCGATGAATATTTACCATGAATATATCTCATGCTGGAGGGGTGATTATAACTCATGGCATAAATAGTTTTTGTATATTCTCTTCTAGTCATTTGCTCTAGCATTGTTAGGTCGTCGCTACATATTAACTATACAGTTCTGCCTCACTAGTTACACGCGTAAGGATATAATGAAGAAATAGTACTAGAAGCAGCCCTCTTTTCCCATGCGCTATATATCTCATTGTATTATGTAACTTGTATTGGCTAAAAATGCAAGATTGTGAAGTATAATAGCGTCTCTAGAGCCTTGGATAACATAAGAAGGAATCTTCAATACAGGGTGTCATGATAGTCTACAAGAATGGTTAAACAGCAACCGTTAAATAATTTTCGATACAATAATTAGACTAACAATGCCTCCTTATTAACTATCTTAATCATCACCTACTTAATAATAATAGACAAATAAAGCAGCTTCTATGTGCAAAAGACTCTATTCTATCCTATCTCCAAACTAGGGCCGTAGGTTGATAGTTTTCAAGAGTGAAGTTGAGAGAGGGTCGGCCCAGTCTTGCTATAGTAAATACCGCATCTCTCATGTTTTCACTATGTCTGGTATGGCTTATTTTCAAAAGGTGCTCTATCATCGAAGGTCTCGAACTTCACTCATTAAAGAACTTCGCCCTAGATGACATGGACGGAGTGCGTTGGGTAGTTCATCACTCTTATTCTTCACTCTAGGTGATCATACAAGACTCACTCTTTGCTAATGGGTAATAATTCACTCCTGATATCTGTCCACGCCATTTCGTATTAATAATAGGGCCATTAACACCCAATCTACAGGGGAGAAATACTTTCCATCATATCGAAATAGTTGATCATGCAAAACCCAGTACCATATTTGTAATTTTTAAGTACTATCTGTAGCTTTGCAACAATCAATTATAAGGTTTTGATCCACCCTTTCCTCAAAGCTCCTTTCCCTTATTGTAAGTAGTCACAATCATCCATAATATTAATCATCTCTTATAGTGCCAGACTCCTATTAAGATATCCTTCCTTTTTGTAACAACCCCCATTCTGACTATTGTATATTGATGCTTTAACGACCCACTTACGCTTCCGGTCGTTTGTAGGGGGGGGGGGGCGGTGGGGGGGATTTGGGCAGGGGAAGGTGGGGCGGGCGGTGTTGGAGGGGGTGGGGAGGGTAAGTTGCGGCGCGCGGTCTCATCTTTATGGGGGGGGTGTGGGGGTTTCTCTTCACATGTTATCCTAAGAAGCTTTCATCAACTTAGAGGCGAAAGCTCAATATATACAGCTTATAGTTAAGGGACATTTAATGGTAAATAGCATTATCCAATCTGGTTCTCTTCAGTTCTTATCTATCAATAACTTTGCTTAAAGGACACATCTATGTATTATCATTAACCATTGAAGGAAATCAAAATAAGTTAATACTTTAACAATCAACATCAAATAAACTGATTTTTCAATAATAGAAACACTTTTTGTGCCAAATCACCTAAATACCCGACGGCAACTACTCAAGGTTAGACTTGTACAACATAGACATGGTCATGGCTGCAGGCTTTCTACTTTAGTAATCGTTACACCAACTGACACCACTATTAGACGTGTCGCATATAAGCGACTGCATTACTATACTGAGCCTCATAATAGGCATAAAATTGCTGCATGATTACTATCTCCTGCAATAGAACATTCCACTGAATGACATACAAACTTACATAGCCAGTCTTAAATAAAATACACTCCCAGTGTGATCCTTATAAACAGGGAAGTGTCATTTACAGTACATCAGCACATTTTATTTGATTTTTTATGAATTAAATTAGCTGTTTACTTGAAATTTACCATAACGCAAATGAAATACACAAAGGCACAATTATGCACCCCTTCTGTAATTTTTGCCCCGTCACTCAGAACATGAAACAGCATGTAAATGAATATAAAAGCCAGTGTCTTTTATGTAACACTGGATGCTTTTTAATTGATATGTTGAAAAAGTAGTACCTTCAAATACATAGTAATGGATTTTGAAAGTAATGTTTTGTACAAAAGATTTAATGAAACTCCAATGGGAAGCTATGTTTTATTGTAACCAGTCTAAATGAATTCACCAAAAGACTATTATAGAGAAAAATAACCTCCACACCTTATTTATGTGAGTCCGAAATGACGACCTGAGTGTAAAGAGTAGGAAAGAGAGAGAGAGAATAATTACATAAGGCTCATTTTTTCATACTGTCTTATTAATAAATATCTACTCGTGTGATTGTCAAATTGCTAATATTTTAGAACAGCCTGCTAATTACACAACAGATATCCGTCGTGCAGACAATTAATGCTGAATCTGTGTTCCTATAGGAAAAATTGAATATCACATCACCTCTATTACTTATTTATTAGTGCAGTTCGAACGACTGACTTTCGAGAGCTCGACTATGACGTATAGCTCTACCTCTTAACTGACCTTACAGACTAGATGCTATTTTATTATTTCGTCTAATCTGTATACTGTTTGATCCCAGTATTATCAGCGAGAGGAGCGCGTGAGATATTCACTTTCACTTGACTTGTAACTGACTATCAATATTATGAGCCGATAGGAATGACATATCTTGAATTCATGATACTATGATACTAGAGCTTTAACCTTCAGTTTATTACTTTCACTTTCAGCATTCATATTGATAAACATTTCAGTGCCTTATTACAACAAAATACTTTTGTTTTGATTGCTTTGTCTCACCTTTGTTACTTTCACACAGCTAGCTGATCCATCTAGCTTTATCCAAAATGTCAATGACTCCTTCTCAGCACTACCCTTATTATTCTATTTCCCGGCAATGTGCTAGTGACAGATCTGCTCTAGATAATGAAAGTGGAAAAAAACATAGGTTACACTTTTAAGAGGAGAAGAACACAAACATTTCAATTATGTTTTCCAGCAAGGCGTCAAAAGGCTTCCTGTAACACAGTATTGCATTTTCCACATATTTAGTATTTTTTTAAACGAAATAGTAATTTTAATATTGTTGAATACTGAGATTGTTTTGTTTCACACCCTTCAGATTAAAAATAAAGATAGTTTTTAAAGCAAAAGATAAACCTTGTTTAAACTTCTCCATCAGACGTTGTCTCCTGTTGATTTCTTTTTTCTATAATAATGCTGTTTTTTCCTTAAATGTTCTTCTATATAAAGCTATGTTAACTATATAATACAAGGCGGTTCTGATGTAAGCAGCCAGTCCCCGATTTTACAGGTATTTTTTGCCACACCAATAAACATATTTTATTTCCCTAGCAATGAGCATCCTGTCTTGCAGATTTCAAATGCTTATATTTTCTATTTAACAGGTGTCATTGGAAACACATTACTGAATTATGAGAAGACCATCTCTCATTAGGTCAATTTTTAGCAAATGATTCTAATTTTTAAAAATGATTTAATTTTTCTCTATAGTAATAAAACAGTACCTTGTACTTGATGGTAAATGAGCTGCATACATCCATATTGGAGTCAAAACAAATATTGGGTTTATTACATTTTTTAAGCAAACAGGTGATCTAAATTCCCTAAAAATCCCTTATCTAGAAAACCCTGGCACAAGCTATGACTTGCCTTTGCTTAGTAAGCAGTGTCAAACAAGTAGTTATATTAAAATCCATAGAATAGGACAGCTGGGGATAGTTATGTATTGCCAGTGAAGTGTGTATAATACAAAGGTGATGGATTTGTATAGATTACAATGCAAAATCTAGTTATAAAACTAGTTATAAGATCTCAGTTAATTCATGTTCAATTGGTGCAGGAGTCAGAATAAAATACTCGTAGTTGTGGGGCTGATTTATCAAAATCAAACTGGCAAATCCTGACAGTAAAAATATGAAAATGGCATTGATAAAAAAGGTAGCATAATCTTTTAGAACAAACAATTTTTTCAGTAAGCAGTTTTATTTCAAACACTGCACAACATTCACAATCTTTTTACCAATGACCAAAGTGGCTGCTAAACAGTTTCCAGGTTTGAAAAAGCTATATTAAATTTGCACAGGAAAATGTATTTGCGCAGAGGCATATATTTTTGCACAGTGAATATTTTTCCTGCTACCAACTTAGTTGGTATATATTTAGGGGATTATTTATTAAATGTCGAGTTGGGTTTTCTCAAACAATTTGAGTTTTTCAAGGGTAGTTTCACTAAAAAACTAAAAAATTTTGGGAAAAAACCCTCAAATTTTTCCGTTATTATGCCTGAAGCTGCTAACAATCTGAATCTGAAAATACTCCAGTTAAAACCTGTGAATTCATGGTAAAATCAAAACCAGAGGTCCCTTCAACCCTTTTTTATTTGAAGATTTTTTAGTTTTTTTGACGCTGGTTTGCACTCAAAAACCCAATAAATTTGAGGTTGTTTAGCCTATAAACTCGATAAATTCGAGGAATTCGAGTTTTTTGCCTTCAGATTTTTTCATAAAAAAGCAAACATTCAAGGCAGAAAAAACCTTACAAACCTCACAAACTCGACCTTTAATAAAAAACCCACTAATGGGCATATTTATTAACGGTTGAATAGTAAATTCAAATTCAAATTTTCAACGTTTTTTTTTTGGTCAAAACGCTCAAATTTGAGATTTTTCAAACCTATACCCTGGGAATAATTTAAAGTCAATGGGAGAGGTTGAGTGACCAATTTGAAGATGTTATTAGCCTTCCTGACATTCAAGTTTTTTTCAGAGAAAAAAACTCGCTTAGAGTTTAGTCTAATTCTATTCGATTTAAGTTTTTGGTTAGGTAATATTAGTTCGAGTTTTAGATATTACATTTTTATCTTAAATAACCATCCAATCGAATTTAGAGTACATTCGAACTTCTTAGAAATATAAAAACCTCATATGAATTCGAAATTCAACCTTTGATAAATGGGCCTCTAAGTGTTTTCTTTCTTGACTAAAGGAACTCAACCTGTGACTTTGTAGCATTCAGTGACCATAAACATCTATGTGATTTTTAATAATGTAAAGAAGGGATATATTATCATCTATAATTATATTTATCATTAGCGTAATTAGGGAACTAATTTAGTAGAAAAGGTCTTTATTGATGAAAACTTCCAAAAGTAAATTAATAAACTGAATTAGGGATGGGTTTATTACTGTGCTTGCATCTCTTTATGCTTGAATAATATTATATATATAATAGTATATATATATATATATATATATATATATATATATATATATATATATATATATATATAATAATCTAAATAAAGGTTATTTGTTACCGAATGTGCTCACTGTGTTGTGGAGGTTCAAACGCATGTATGGTTTTGCATACTCTGTGTCAGTTCTTCTTTTTTTACTGTACAATGCTAATTTTTCAATTTGTTTGAAGACTCATTTGCATAAATGCAATAATGTGGCCTCCAAATAAAAGCAGTGTAACAATAGGGATCCTACTCTTTTAAAATGAGCAATTCTTTGCAACACTATAAAAGAGGGCAAAAAACATACTGATATTTTTCATTTTAAACAAATGCACTTGACATGATGAAAAAAAATATTGAATTCAGCGTTGTGGCCTTTCTAGGCTTTTACACAAGTTTTATGGACTTAAATCATTGTAAGAGCTAAGAAACCCCATTATTTCTATGCTTGCTCAAATGCTATCGATCAAATTCCATTCTAGGAGAGCAAATATGTTAGCAAAGTTTTAGCTGTGGTCCCACAGTAATAACTTCTTTACGCCTGAATGCTATGTTTCAGATTACTGTATATAGCCCAAAGGAATCACTGTAAATCATTATATACTTATTTGAAATAAAAATGTTTCTAAGCATGCATGGAAACTCTAATTGCTACCCAAGCTCTGATTTGTATGCCCTTGAAAACCAACTATTAAGGGAGACTAATATAGGAAACCTTTAGGTGTGTAGATATATATATATATGCAAATTGGTAGTATAGAACTGAAAGAAGTTAAAAATAATTTTTGAACTCTATAAGGAAATTAGGAAAAATAGAAGAAAGAATAATGAAATTTTTTTAAGACTAACTAACCTCTAAATAAGTTTAAAAAAATACAACTATTTTAAAAATAATTTACACATCTTTAATTTTTATTTTACACATATTTCCATTTGGAGGAATTTGTAGAAGATATTTTATAGAGAGTTGGAAATGTCCCTAATGTCTAATTATTAAAAAATATTTACTGAGCATATTGGCAGCACATCAATAACTGTGTATGAATGTGGTAATCAGAGAAAGAAATTGTGGATAATTTAGCGGCCAAATGTCTGGCCAAGAAAGTTGTTTAAATGGCAAACACTGCCAGCAATCTTATGTGAGTAGTGATAACCCTAAGAAGGGCAATGTTAATTCTAGAAATATTGTTTATTATGAGAAAGATGTGTAAAAACACACATGTTTACAGGGGAAAACTGCAAATTGGTTTGATTTTACAAAAGAGGATTTTTACATTTTAGAGGCCCTATATCTAACAAGCTTTGACATACATCAGTAATACTATCCCCTTGTGGAAAAAATGCTATATACTTTCTATTCTATCTTTTTGTTAGTAGACTATCTAGGGTTGTGGATGGGGCTTTTCTTATTGGGGGGTTTAGTTCTCCTTTAAGAGTGGCTTGGATGATTTCTTGGACAAGCATCATTTCCAAGGCTATAGTGATACTAAAATCCCTAATTAATATAGCTATTGTTATATATCGTTTCAGTGAGTGTATGGAAGGGTCAGTTTGTGTATGTGCGCTGGGTTTCATTTGGAGGGGTTGACTTGATTTGGTCCCTGGTCTTTTTTCAACCCAACTTAACTTAACTATGTAAAGAATCTGCATGTTTACTTTGACATCAGCAACTCAATACGGAGTCTGGAACTTGGTATAGCTTTCCATTAACAAGTTCAACAGCTTCCTTTTAAAACACTGATTTACAGACCCAAACATTTGCGATAGCCCTAACAATGCCAGATCTAGTCATGGATGTACCCGAGGCAGAGTATGCTCATTTATGCCACCCCGTGCTTTAGTACATGCTCCTGTGGATGCATGCAGTTGGGGGAAGGGGGTTGAGGAGTGCAAGCAGGGGGGAGATCCCCCAGGAGCTATGAACTAGTAGGTAGGCAGACACAGGAGATATGTGCTTGGTGCTCCCCACAGTTGTGCCCTAGGCATGTGCCTCTTCTGCCTACCCGACCAAAATGTTGGACTTGAAGTTAACAATTTTTTTACTTTTTAAAGACTTGATGAATGCACCCAGGCATCTCATTCTTAGTGGTGGGTGTTGCTTACAGGCAGTGGTATATACATGCATGACAGTTTTGTAGCCAACAGTGCCAGATTTTAAATCAATCTAAATGAAGTTTGAAGATTTGAAAATAAAACATATATTGTACAATATGAATAAGTAGGTCCTCTCTAAAAATATATTTACTATAATGTCTTCTGCCTGCTAGTGTTGCATGTTATATATTGCATCCCATAACCTACAGAGACCTCACCAATGCATTGCATCCCTTGCAGAGTATTATTTAGCTTTCAATAAGACCTAAGTATGGTTCAGCTTCAAAAGTTATTTAAGATTCTACTTATATTTCATATAATATGAATGTTGCAAAATAGACTTCCCTTTGTGTTGAATGTTTGCTGATGGCTGGCTGCATTAGGAACAGAGCAGTTTAAGTAACTAAGGGGCCAATTTACTAATGATAGTTATTTTTTTAGAGCACATTTTAGAGAGTTGACACATTCATCAGCTTTGAAAAATGTCACATTTGTCAGCTTTGATAAATGTGTGAATTTATTAAACAATCTCCTGACAGGAAAATTCCTTCCGGATTTTCTACTTTGAAGTGCTCTTCTTTGAAATGTATGCTCAATCTTATATAGACTAACAGGCATTTTACTAATAGTATGCTAATAATTTAAAGATGGAAAAATATGTTTAATATTTTGTCTGTTAAAATGGGCATATTAAGAAAATAATTCCAAAGCTCCACTGACCCCACTTGGTTTTCCATTTCAACCCCTTATCATTAAATGGTATTGATGAATACATATAGATACATTCTAAATAATATAATCTATGCTATGGAGGCTTGTAGTGGATGCAATGCAGCCTTCCATTACCTTTCAGGATCTCACTGCCTACCCCATATCCACCCCCTGCAACAGATAAAGTGCTAGCTCTAAAAACCCAGGAGAAGAGGTTCCCAATAGTAAGCCGTTTGAAAAATATGTCAGGGAGGGAACAGACCAGCTGCTACAGAGAAGTAAATGCAGGTTTTCGAAAATCTAGTATTGGTATTGTGCTGTACCATTATATAGCAAATGCAAGTTTATGTTAACATTGTCAAAAAAAAGGCTACTTAAAAAAACCTGCTTTCAAGAAGGCAATGCTTTTGATCGGCCACACATCTCAGTGTTAGGCTTATGTTTATGATATTATTTAATATAAATAATCAATATACTTCTTTCACAGTTTGCTACAGTATGTAGGTTATGCTGCGAGACTAAAGCCACTGATGGTATTTTTAGTAGTACCATTTTGACCTCGTGTAAGACAAAACTCAGTAAAGGAAAACCTTTAGTAATAGTCAGGCAATTTATTCATACATAATACAACATAACAGTTTTGTCTGGGTAAGCTGTTGGAGTAACACACAGAATGTCACCCAAGGACTTACCAAAGACCCACCTCTTGGTCCAGGCGTTATATAGCTTTCAGAAGGCATTTACAGTAATTGTGACAAAAGGGTTCACGGAAATACCATACATAGTCTGACTCCTCCTTGTACAATTAATGTCTAAATGATTTACTTAGTCTTACATGTTATCAAAAGAATGTTGTAACATACTGTGCCTAGCTCCAACGGTCCACAACCTCGCAATCAGCTATTGGCTAACCAAGGCCATTGTGGTAGTTCCAGTAATTTGAGCAGCACTTCTGCAAAAAGGGGCCCCACCAGACAGGCTGGCGTTATGCTGACACTCTGGAATTTAAGTAACAGAGTGATGATCTTTTGTTTGTATGGCTTAGTATAAGCTATATGAGTGACCATTGTCCACAGTAGACCATTAGCCCTTATAGTCCATCCTGCCTTGGGCCCTATAGCGTTATGGCGTCATAGAGGGCGGGGGTGACAAATATCAACCCTCTGACACTAGCCATTCGTCCGTCTTAGGATTTAGACCGTTCCAGATATATATTATATAAACAGCACCCAAGGAGTTTCAGTGCAAAGTCTCTGTTTATGTATTGAAATTACTGTTTACCCAATATATTATGCAATAATAAACCCTCTACCATTGGTGCTTTGACTCCTCTACCTCTACATTATGTCACAATGGTTCCAGTATAATAAGTATTATGAAAGTAAGTATTGTTGTGCTAATGTGGCCTGTAACCCCTGGTAATGACTGTCATGGTACTGTAGGCCATTGTGCCATACTATACTGTATAGTGGTGCCACTCTGTCATAATATATTGGGATCAATTTGCCATAATATACTGGAAGGCACTCTTTACCATAATCTGCTGGAATCATTGTCCATAATGTACTGGGAACACAGCACCATAATATACTAGGGGACATAGTGCCATAATATACTAGAGGTTACTATGCCATCTCATAGTGGGGCTACTATGCCATAATGTAGAGGGCTTTGTGCCTTAATATACTTGAGATGAATGTGCCTGGATGAAAAAGGGCCACTTTGTCATTTAAATTGGGTTCAATGTGTCATATGCTCTGGGGCCCTCTCTCATTATGTGCTGTAGACATAGTGGTACAATATACTGGGACAACTGTCAGAATGTAATAGGGTCAATGCACTATAATATAAAGGGGTAATTCTGCTATAATAATATATTTGGGTCATTGGGGCATAATGAAGCCATTGTGCCTTAGAGGGGTCACATTCACTGCATTACATTACAGAAACCAGGGCTGGAACTAGGGGTAGGCAGAGAAGGCATGTGCCTAGAGTGAAAAGCTGGGGGGGGGCACAAAGCTGGGGGGCACCAGGCACATAGCTTCTCTGCCTCCTACCCCTAGTCTGGTTCCCTGTCTCCACTCTCATACCCAGCTGTTCCATCTATTCTTGTGTGTGTGTGCGCACATGTACACCTATTTCAGTGCCTCAGGGGATGGGAGGCGACACAATCAACCAGGTTGCCTAGGGCACCTGGCCTGGTGCTGACAGAAACTAGTAAGTTAGCTTGAAAAAGACAAACATTCATCAAGTTCAACCATTTATGTCTATATAAAGCCTTCATAACTACTAGCTGTTTCATAGGGAGGCAAAAAAATGTATATGTATATTTATATCTCCCCTTAAGCATCTCTTCTCCAGCATAAACAACCCCAACTTGACCAGTCTTTCTTCATAGTGTCAGGGAGCTGGGATGCTCCCACCAGGGAGGAGGTCAGGATCTAGGAGGAAGCCCTCAGAGGGATCAAAGGTCGCGGTGTCCAAAGGGTTAAGCAAAAGGATAGTCAGAGTCCAAGCAAGGATTCAAGGGCTGGCAGAATAACCAGCAAAATCCAAAGTCCAGGCAAGGGATCAGAAACAATCAGGAATAAGAACAGTCTTAATAGTTCACAGGAAACCCAGGATACACACACTATACTTGGGCGCCATTCTGGCGTCTTGGCTGTGCTTTTATTTTCAAATTTGGCGCCATAGTGACGTCATTGGCGTCTTTACGCCGACGTCGATGCGCAGGCGCTCCTGCCCGCGCTGACGTCATTGCGCCGGCGCATCTACCCGCGTGGCGGCCATGGGCGCCGCCATTTTGGGAGCGACGCCGGCAGAGAGAGACACGCCACCCGGAGCTCCTAGAAAGCAATAATATCCCATTTGAACTTTGGATACCAAAACTGTAAGGCATATTCTAGATGGGGCCTTACCAATGCTTTGTACAGTGGAAGAATAACCCCCTCATGCACATCTATGCCCCATTTAATACAGCTCAATACCTTTTTTGCTCTTGAAGATGTTGTCTGTCATTGCTTCCTATAGCCAAGTTTATTATCTACAATGACTCCAATGTCCATTTTTTTTTTTAGTTTAAATGTTTTATTGAGTTTTCAAACCAAAACAAGTAGGCATTTAACAAAAATGCAAAGTTGTAAAATGAAACATCTCCAAACTCAAGATGGTGACTCGAGATATAGAACAGGAATACAACAATGTTAACAATTGGAGTGTCTCATTTAAATTTTACCAGAGTGAAAGTAAACATAAAATAAAATTAACAAAAACAAGTTCTAGATCTAACAACCTAACAACTTGCCAACCTAACAACGCTCAGTGAACATTAAGCATCATTGATACATTCGTTCTGTAAGGAATGTGAAAAAAATTTAGAAAGAGAAAAAAAAAATAATAAAGAATAAAAAGTTTAGACTCCAATTCATAATGGACAAATAGGTTTAGCCACTACAGGTTAGACTATTTCTTGAGCCAGTTGAGGATTCGAGATTTTAAGTTAGACTCTATTTGATCTCAGAATATTGACCAAGTTTCAATAATACAGTATGTGAGTGGGATCTTCTGATTTAATCCTTGTTGCTTCTTGCCAGCAAAGATTATTTAGAAGAGACTGAATACTGTATCTGTACATGAAGGAATGGTTTCTGACAACCAATTTGAGAATAGTAATTTCTTAGTAGCAGCTGTAAACATCACCAGGTTCAAATGAGAGTTACTTATAACATCAAGATGTCCCTGTAAATCCTTATCTGGAGAGTTTAGGTGGAGTAATGCCAATGTTGGCCTAATTTTAACTTGTGGTTCAGATACTTCTCCAGAACTAGCCAAACTTTTTGCACCTTAGGGCAACTCCAGAGGTAGTGAAATAAATCTACATTTAATTGGGAGCATTTTGGACAGAAAGGCTGGGAGCCCAACCCTATTGACTTTTTATAGAATTTCCCTAAGTGGGTCAATTTAAAATGTTGAACTCTCCAATTTTCAAACACCAAGACTTATTATATTAACTAATGGAGAGTATAAGTTGAGTGGGAGTGATATCGGATTGCATATAACTCAACCACTTTTCTTATTTTCTGGAACCCACAATTTTTGAGAGATGAGGTTAATGCTCATTAAATAGGGATTCTCAGTTAAATTATGTATTGACAAAGCTAGCAAATGTTTTTGAAAAGCAATACAGTACAAGGGAGTTTATGCCTTCCAGCATGGGTAATTGCAGAGAGAACTGCTCGACTGTTCTTTATGCCTGACCTCCTTCTTATGAAGCCATTCTGGGTTTCAGATGTAACTGATGAAGGGTTAAAGAAAGTCTATCAGCTAAAATTTTAGAAAGCAGTTTAATATCCTGGTTAAGTAATGAGATGGGCCTGCAAGATGCTGGTAACAAAAGATCTTTCCCTTTTTTTGGAAGGATTATCAAGTTAGACCCAACGCTAGTTGGGAGTTTCTTACCGGATAATAAAATATTGTTAGAGTTCTGTGAGAAAAGGAGAAATTTTAGCTGATTTTGTATTTTGTAAAAAACTGGTGGTAAACCATTGGGCCCACCAGGTTTTTTCTTTTTCAGATTCTTTATAACACACGAGACCCCATCTTATTATATAGGGTTATTTAAATTTTTATAGTTGTTCCTGTGAAATAGATGGACATTATTCTCTCTTATCTGCTACAGTTGGCCAATTTTGCCTTAGAGTAGTTTTATTTAAAATTCAAGTAACTCACTCTTTTTTGTTTGATCAGTTTCAAAAAGTTGTAATGTACTTTATGATAAAGGTGGCCCCTGTAGGCGGAAATCTCACCTCTAATGACGCTTTCCATAACAAGGGAAGGATGTCTTTATGTTGAAAATTATCACAAAGTAGCTGGTCCCATCTTTCTTAAAGCATTTTAGAAAATTCCTGCTGTACAGCCAGCATAACAGGGATAGACCAAGGCACAAAGTCTCTAGCCATTTTGGAATTAAATACTGAAATTAAAACTGGGGCATAATCAGAGTGATCAATAAAAACTATTTCTGCTTTGACATTTTCATTGACATTTTTCCCAAATTATACTGAGGAGAAGTGAGTAAATTCTCTTTCTGTTGAGTGAAGTAATCTCCAAATGTCTATTATTTTAAGAGTGTTTAGAATTTCATTCATCAATTTTGACTTTTATCTGGAGAGTATCGATTGTGGTTGGTTCTATCTAGACAGTGGAAATGAGTTTCATTAAAGTCTCCTCCTAAAATTAAATTATATTGAGGGAGAGCGGAGATTCTTTGGATTAAATCAACAAAAAACTTTCCATAGTATGGTTTGGAGCATATACTGAGACAATATGCAATTTTCTATCATTGATCAGGATTTCAACATACGCAAATCTGCCACACTCATCTTTCTGTACCGTCAAAATGTGGGCATTTAATTTACTGTGAAATAGGATCACTACCCTTCCTTTCTTTTTAACAGCTGGGGAAAAAGCTCTCCCACCCAGTTTTTTAACATTGTATTATTGACATAGTAATTTAGACGTGTCTCTTGAAGGAGAGCTATATAACAATTTAAACTTTTGAGATGCAGTTTTTTTCCCGTTTTACATAGTGGTTTGGGCCATTGTTATTCCAGGATATAATATTTAGTGACATTTTGTTCATGGCGCTGCTCATGTCTTCTATGATTAATCTAAGTACCAAATGCTTTCTCACAGTATCTGCATTTAAATGATTAACAGTTGAAACATGGATATGCTTATGGCGCTCAAGACCTTGCTTAGTAGTAGTAATTTTCTCTCTGTGTTGGCAAGAATACATAAATGCTTATGTAAATTTCCCATTGATATCATCTTTAGGTTTTGAGATTTTAGCAGTTAGTTTCTTTTTAGGAGAGCCCTCTGGAGTTTCATCTACTTTTAATTTCTTCTTACATTTCACCATTTTCCTCCTCCAGATTCACTGATTCGGAACTGTCTTTGTCCAAGTCATCAATATCTGTCTGTTCAGTTACAGCACTTTCTTCCTCTTTAAAGGAAAAGTAAAGGCTTGCAGCACTTGGGGGTGCCATATGTACCTGAAACCCCAGGCCGGTGCTCCTATCAGCAGAAAACTGCACCGGCCTGGGGTTATACCAGTGAGCACCATAGAGCGATCTTCTTTCGTCTTCCTCCTTCTTTGTACGGCTGCACATGCACAGCAGAATGAAAAGCTGAAAAGTCAGCTATTTTGTTCAACTGCGCATGCGTTTGCCCTGGGGAAATTTGAAGACAGAAGAAGAAGGAAGTGGATCGCTCCATGGTGCTCACTGGTATAACCCCGGGCCAGTGCAGTTTTCTGCTGATAGGAGTACCGGTCCAGGGTTTCAGGTAAGTAACTACAATCACTTGGGGGTGCCTAACTCCTTTAATGCTAACTTCATGGGTAGATGTTGAGATGTGCTCTGGAAGGACATTCTGGTTTACCAGTGAGAACCAGAGGCTTTACATCCTCTTAATTGGAAATGCCTGGAGAGTCCTTCATTTCGGCAGTATTGTCATAATCATCACTCTTCTCTTCTTGCTTTTCTTAGTTAATCTTCTTTTTACCATTGAGTGTTTTCCTTCTACAGTCCTTTGCAGTCGCTCCACAGCGCAAGGCCAGCCGTTTCCTGGAAAGAAGTCATGTCCATTTCCATTTTGGATTTGCCTAGTGAAGTTCCATTAAGGGTATAAGTGGATTGCATATTTTTGGGCTCCATAGTTTTGTGCCATCTGCAAACACTGATACATTACTTACAATACCCTCAGCTAATGCATTAATGAATACGTTTAATAAAAGTGGACCCAATACTGAATCCTCATGTCCCTAATGAGATTTTTCCCTAATATTTTTAAAACAGTCTTAAAAAACTTGTTGAATGTACAAAGTATGAAATCCAAGAAAGTGCCACATTTATATTTTAAAAAACTATTTGATCCAGAATGTTTTCCTCTGCGTTTTGTTCTTTTTTAAGTGTCACCTTCTAGCAAAATACAGTTTATTCTGTAAAATGTAGGCAAATACAAAATGCATTTCTTCATTTCTAGAAACTCTAGCCTTCAAGACAGAATCCACTTGGGAGCACTTTGCTATTCAATTACACTTCACTGTGTCATTTCCTAATTTACATATTTTTTAATAATTATCCAGCTAGCCTTAAACCTGCCTACATTACAAAAATCATACTCTTAGCTACTAAGCTGAATTTTAATTGCAGTTAAATAAGATGTAGCACTCACTGCCCACAAACTGCACCAAATAACATTAATGCAATGAGTTCAGGGCATTCTTAGTATTATTGAATAAACACATACATTTATGACCATTCTAAAATAAATGTAGATTGTCTTTAATCATGTCACTCAAATTGAACTGTGGGAACCAAGGAATAAAGTTTAGCAAATGGATGCAGAAATAACTTGCTGGGATAGCCAGAGGTATTATTTTGTTATGTCTTCTTCTACATCTGTTGGAAATGTTCATGTATTATTGTGTTATTAAAAGGCAGTAAAATTCATAATAGTCCTATTTCATCAGCTATATTTAAAATCTGCAAATATAATTTATCTTCTAAGTCAATCATGTTTAGGATGCTTTGTTTTTTTGTATGTGAATTTACATGTACATTATTTTAATTTTACTTTAAATATTTTTGATAACATTCCTTCATGTATTAACTTAGTTTGCATTTGAGGATTTCTTTACTAAATTATTTTAGTTCTGTATCTAAATGACAGTCAGCATTTGAACTATTATTTTAAATTTTAAAATGTAATGGTACAAATTTCAGGAAAATGAAAGCTACATCTTTTAAGCATAATCAAAACATTTTCAGTGTCATTAAATAATGTTCTTTCTTTCTACATCTCTTCTTTTGACAGTATCTAAGGTTTGTGATGTCAAATTCCCCCAAGAGGACTGACAGAGCAACATGAACATTGTCATTCCACTTAAACATACAATTTGACATATAGCCCTTTTAACTTTTGACACGTGAAAATATTTGCTTTCAATCAGAGCATCTCCTCTGGGGCCACAAGCTTTTTAATGTTGCCATGGGCAATGTACTGTAGCAAATTGTAGTGTTCTTTTAAAAGACTGCCACTTAAGGCTTTACTGTCTTTTTAAGAAAAAAGAAATCAGAAGGAAGATGCAGCCAAATGATTTATTCATTTAACGGTCCAATAAGCTTTAGCTTTTTCCTTTGCTTTGGGGAAGAATTTGAGTTGAAGATAAATGTAAAAAGAATCCAAGTAATTAGGTGATACACTTGTTGCTGTGGTTTTTTTTTTATTAGCAGAAATTGTGCTTATAATTTCTTATAGGCAAGAATCAAAGTTTGAAGTATTTGCTTTGGTTCTTATGAATCTTTGCATAAATTTAGAGCCAAAAATTCTTTCACCTCCATATTTAAAAATATGTGGGATACAAACAGAGGAAACTTCAAACTTCACAAACGCCTTCCTTTGCCTTACTTAAAAGAGTGTAATTTTTTATAGCATTTGTTTAATATCAGTGTAAATTTGTCATATTTCCAACTAAAAAAATACAATCTTTTATTAAATAAATGTGATGTGAATTGTGGATTCTTGCACAGGTATGGAATCCTTTATCCAGAAACATGTTATCCATAAAGCTCTGAATTACAGGAAGGCTATCTACCATAGAGTTCATTTTAAACAGAGTTCCCCAAACTGTGGTACTGACCCCCCCCCCCCATTATCAGCAATTGAATCTCAAACATTCTTCTCTCTGCCGCTGCTCCTTGCCCCCACCACCCTCCTCTTGACACGTGTAAATGCACAAATTTCCTTCTTCAAGTCCAGAACACTAAAGATAGGTGCCAGGGAAATATCAGATCTACTGCATATCCCCAGTGCTTCAGAACCAATGTGGATACAACTGGGCCTTCCCACAAATCCGGGCCTGCTTTTGTAGGATTTTGCACAGATTTATCACACTGGGAATGTAATAAAAGTCGGTAACAGAAAAAATATTCGCAATATGAAAAATTATGCCTCTGTACAAACAAATTTTATTGGGCAAATTTAATATAGCTTTTGCGAACCCGGAAACTGTTTAGCGACCACTTCCAACAATGGAAGAAGGTTTGCGAATTTTATAGTTTGCGCCAGTGCACAGTGAATGTAATAAAACTTCTTACTGAAAAAGTTATGTTTGCTCCAAAAGATTGAGATTGACATCTTCACCTTCCCCACTAGCAACTGAAATTTTGCACTGATACAGTAACATATAGCAAACAGTCAACAAACATGGTGTGTGTTTAGTATAACCATGCACACAGATCAAGTTCTACAATAACCCTACCAAACCACCTCCAAAATGAGTTGAATTTTAGTACAACTGGGTCGCACATGGATGGTCACTTGCACCCACAGTTATTAATTGAATCACTACAATGGACTCTGGGTCACGCAATTCTAGGTCATGGGATGATTCATATTTTGGGGGGACTGAAAAATGCACAGGTGGTTGTGTAGTTTAGTCATATTCAAATACCCATTCATTTTTCTGTCATAGTACTGGAGCAAAACTATATCAATATTATTTGATTTCCAGAATACAGCATTTTGTCCCAAGTTCCATCATTGTGGCTTGTAGCAAGTTGTGTCCACCCAACAAAACATAATGCACCAAAATGCCCACTATTGTGAGTGAATGTTTTTTGTGAAGATGTGACTGGCATTATTAAAATTGCCACGGGGGCACTTCAGCCACTCCAGTGTAAGTCAATCAGATCTTGTGCTATACTTTTCTGAAAAATGTGATGGGATAATCTTTTTTAATTGATGGGAATTACCATAAAATTCTATGGTTATTAGAGCTGCTCTAGTGTTAAAAACAACTTCAAGTAGGGCACATACAACAAACATTTAAATAAGTGTTTTGTTCAGAAGGAAATGCAGCAGCTTCATGCAATAAAGCTCATGAGCCACAACTGCAAACCCTTATGACAAACATTTTTCTTGCAGGATGGATACAAATATTTTGCATTACCTTCTATAATTCTGTAAGGTATTTTAAAGAGGTGAATACAAATTAAAAGAACAAGCCCAATCACAGTGGAAATACTTACAGCATTCTAATTAAGATATTATTTTGTCAACCATCACAAGAGCTTAGAAAAGTAGCATGCCAAATAATGGACGGTAGTGAAAATGAGATGTAAATCATATGCTAATGAGCTGTAATCATAAGAATAACCTATTCACTAAACTAAGACTAAGATTAATACCAGGAAATAACATCACTTTATTTGTCAGACTTAAACCTAGCATTAGACACATCTAGGTAGACGATAGAAAGGGGGGAATTAATAAATTCAAACCTTGAATGTTGAAACTTTGTAATTAAATGTAAGTATAGATTTATAAGTTATAGGGTAAGTAACTTGAAAAGGGGTCCTATCTTTCCATCATCACACCCTGATCCTACCCTTTTTTCCATTTTACCATTTCGCTGAATATTAATTTGGCTTTAAATGGCACAATAAAGTGATCAACATTTGTTCCGTTTTACAGTCTATTAGATAAATTCCACAACTATCAGCAACTGGCTCTCTGATTTATTCAAATAAACCCTATATCCACTTTTGTAGATGCAAAACAGTACACTAAAATACAACCATATTTATGATACTAAGGGGGTAATTTACTAAAATCTGAATTTATCTAATTTTTTTTTATTGAACAAAGCTCGACCAAACTCCCATCCATGATCTTGCCTTATTTATCATAAAAATAACTCGAAAAAACCTTTCCCGAATCGCTCAATTTTTTGGGTTATCGCCCCCAAAAACCCAAAATTTTTCCAGTATTCTCAATCTTAAATGTAAATGCTCCCTTTCTTAGGGAAGAAGTCACCCTGTGCTAACCAACTTCCACCCCCACCCCCAAACTATGTCCTTATGTAGCACATGTGCATTACAATGTACAGGATTCTCCATAGAATAATAGAGAGTCTGTTATCCAGAATGTTCAGACCTGGGGTTTTCAGGATAAGGGATCTTTCTGTAATTTGGATCTTCTTACCTTAAGCCCACTAAAAAAATCATTTAAACATAAAATAAACCAATAAGGATTAATTATATATTAATTTGGCTCAAGTACTAGGTAACTGTTTTATTTTTACAGAGATTAAGGAAATCATTTTTTAAAAAAATTAATTAACTAGATAAAAGCTATTCTATGGGAGATAGCCTTCCTGTAATTAAGAGCTTTTTGGACATCAGGTTTCCATATAATGCATCCCATACCTGTACTGTGATTCTACAGCTCATCATTGACCATTCTATGTTCACCCCTTACTGACCACCAGCCAACAAAAAACCAAGGAACACAAAGCACACTTGTAATACACTGCTTATGAACAATGTAGTACATGGAGCAATGATGTCTGGGTCTAAGGAAAGGGTCCAGTCTCTGAGCATGTGAGGACTTGAGCCGACGGACTTCAGTTTAGGAAAGTAAGAACTGCAGATAGTGACTTGGGATAGGAGCAACAAATAAATCATTTTTGGAAAAAATAAATCATCGAAATGGTACACAAGATAATTGTCATACAGTTATATGATCTATTATTCAGAATGCTTTGGACCTGGGGTCTTCTAGATAAGGGATATTTCCATAATTCTGATCAACATACCCTAAGTCTGCTAAAAAAAAGATTAAACATAAAATAAACCCAATAGGATTGTTTTGCCTCCAATAAAGACTCATGCAGCTTACTTTCTGTAGGATCAAGTACAGTTTTTATGGCAGTTTATTAACAGACCAGTTATTATCTTTAAGGTCAAATTGACCTTTAAACTCCTGGAAAAAAAATTAAACAATAGCATCTGTGTAAAAAAACGAAGAGTGTAAAAACATCTAAAGGAAAATAAACATTACCATATTTTACCAAATTGCCCCTGAATAATATGATTTGTGAAATAATTTGAAATAAGTGCAAATTATATGTGGGCCAATAGCAATAATTAGTAATAATGTATTTAATATATGCATTAATAATTAATAATAACATAAGAAAAGAGAAAGCACAGATCTGATTCTCCAACAAACTTTAAAGGTAATGTTTAATTTCAAAAAAACATATTCGCAATGCAGTTACTGAAGGATTAATGCTTTCCAGGCTGCTTGGGACCTGGGGTTCTGCAGATCAGGGGCTTTTCTGTAATTTAGATCGCTGTACCTTAAATCTTTTGAAAATAATTTAAACATTTTTCAAATAAAAAGACAATAGAACTGTGTAATGTGCAGCTTAGTTCCTATTAAATACAATTTTTTTTTCTTATTAATACAGAAAGTCATAAAAAAAGGGGAAATGCATGCCTTTGCACAAATTTAATATACTGTAGCTTTTGTGACCTGGAAACTGTTCAGTGATCACTTCCAACAGCGGAAGAAAGAGTTATATAGTATACTGCACCAATGCACAGTGTATGTAATAAAACGTCTTACCTCTAGCCAAGAATCTGATTCCCACTCTGTTTTCTGAACTATATAAACTTGCAGATTAACAACAGCATACAAGGCACTGTGGAAATTGGAGTCTTGGCTAGAGGAGAGTTGATTTCTGATTTCTTTAGTCTGGAAGACAATAGTAGCAAATGGACGTAAACTTCTTTGAATTGTCATTTCATTTAAAAATAAGTTAAAAATCACTGAAAATGTGTAATAATAACCCCAAACATTGTGAAACACAAGACCCCCAAAAAAACTAAGCTTTTTTTCTGTTCCTCTCGGTAGGGTGACAGAATTATTTAATATAATAGGAATTAAAAGCATAAGTACCAATTGAACTCTTGTTTACATCTATCATAATATTGCCTTTGAAGGCAACTTATAACTTTGCCATAAAGTATTTGCACAATGCTTTTACATTACCCGTCTGTTGCCCCATGTTCCTGTATGAGTGAGCTGCCATATTTGTGCAGCAGGAGTCTGTTAGCATTAGAAACTAACAAAACATTCAGGTTTAGAAACTTCAACTAACAATTACTTGATTACAAAAACAAACCTCTCAGCAAAAAACGATCAACATGACCTATAGGTAACTTTTAATGTACATTCATATTTTTAAAAGTAGTTTTTTAGTGTCAGCATCCCTTTACATAGAAGCAAATTCAGTTTTGTATAATATATGTTGACACATGGAGGTAGAAGAAACTCGACTGCCATATTTAGACAAAAAAACCTTTTAGTATAGAGCATGTCAATTCATCTATAATGGAAAAATGGTGTGTGGGTGCTTAACAAATGTCTGGCAGGAATTGATCTCAGATACATACACATTTGATTTAATTGTCCTTTATTCAAGGTTACTTTTGTCTGACCAATAGAATTAGCAGAAGCAAGAGCCTTGCTTTATCATCTGATGAAGATTAATCCTGAAATCCTCTGGTTGCAAGCTGCACTTCCAATTCTGTGGGAAACCCATTATGCAGAATGGAAATATTACTACTTTGGCAAGTATTAGCACTTCCAGTCACAGGGAAGTGCAGCTGATTAATCAACTTGATATTATCCAAACTGATTAAACAATGAGACGTCATGGGGTCTGCTGTCTATCCTGAAGAGTGCTCATCATAACTTAGAATACAGAAAGCCCAGCATGTCTCTGTTGGGGGTAAACTACCTTTTAATTTTTTCTCTTTCTAAAGATTAATTTCATTGTTGCAAAACCTTTATTAGAGGATCAGTAAACTAATCATTATACATTTTAAAAGAATTTGACCTTTTCGGTCACGGTTAGTGCGGGGTTCTTAAGATTATTCTTTTTTCTTAGATTATGATCATTGTTATTTAGCAAGAACTATTTAAGCAATACTAAAAATGCACCAGAAGATAATAGATATACATTATTTGCAATGAAGTGACATTTTACAGCACTCATGGAAACATTCATGTTTCAGATATTAGATATTATACAGCTGTAAGCACCCACTGGTAGGGACCCTATAAATTTTAATTTGTGCATTATTCTTTCTTAAGATATCATGCCAAGGTGTTTCAGAAAAAATAGCAAAGAAACTGTAATGGTATAAAGCAATAACGTTGTGAAGTAAACTTGATCAATATCACTAATGATGATACTGCTGAAGTGATTTGAAAAGTGGAATACTGCCTGGCACAATCCCCAAAAGAGTAATTGTAGATAAGGTTGCCATCTTTTTGTGCTGATAACACCGGCCTTCGGGTTGGGGGGCAGGCGGTGGTGACATCATTCGGGTTTGGGGTGATGAAGCAATGGGGTGTGAAAATCGGCAGACTGAATGGGGGTATGGGCAAATAGAGCAGGGAAATTTGTAGGGCAGAGGCCTCTGCTCAAAAGGGAGTAAATGGCCATGGGAGTGGCAGTGGTGGGAGGGATTTATAGGTTGGGTTACCACCCTTACAAATTTACCATCAAAGTAGGGCACCAGCCATTGTTGGTGATTTGCTGGCTAGGCCAATGAAATTGTGTGGCTTGCCAACAAGTGGGGGGAGGGTGACGTGCTGGGAGGAAGTGACAAACAGGGGGCCCTTAACCCTTAGGCCAAGCACAGATGGAAACAGATAAACCTATGAACAAAGGTGTATTACATTGCAGAAAGGTGTTTAATGGGGTGATAGAATAACGATATATAAATATTATATGGGAACATACAGTAAACTCTTTGATAGTGATGAATGAACTCTGGGCATTTTGCTTTGCATGAGATGCATTGAAGTCAATGGGAAGTTGTATTGCAGTTAAGGTGTTTTTAGTCTGCTAAAATCTACATAGCTCACATAGGGGGAAATTTACTAAAGGCCGAAGTGAAAATTCGCCAGCGAGACGGTTTTGGTACTTTGCCGATTTACTAACGGTCGCTGGCGTAATTTCGCTGGCATCATTTTGCCAAGGAGATAGACTCTGGCGCAACTTCGCACTCTAACTAATTTACGCCTGGCAAAGTGTTGCAATGTGTGCAAAGCCAGCGTTGCCGAATTTCGCCAGTTAGTGAATTTGCCCCATAGTGTCCTACATTTTTAGAGAGGCTCCTTTACACTATACTACTGTCCTTCAAAAAAAATAAAAGCTTCAATGTTTCTTATGTGCACCTCAAAGAGTATAACCCAATCAGGAAGCATGGGCTGTGTTTACAATGAAGGGGTTTACATCATTGTCTGTTTGGAGAGTGCATCAATTGGCAACATGTGGTGTGTGGCCTGAGCCAGAAGCATGGGTGAGCCTCCCGATTATGTTCCTATCCTGGCTAGTTAACCAAATGTTTGCTTATACCAAGACATGTGAAATGTGTGCATTCTGAAAAAAACACTTTATCAGTTAAATGGGAAGTAAAGGCAAAAAAATAAAATCCTATTTTTTTATGAGAAACCTGACTGTATGCAGTGAAATTCTCCCTTCTTTTTACTTTCACTGACTGCTTCTCAGTTTTAACATACAGTATATAGAATATTTATACAGCCTCTTGCCACCCACCCAGAGTATTCAAGGGTTCTTACACCCCCAGGATATAGTGTGACAGTAACAAGGTACTTACAGATTTATACTAATCAGCACCCAAATACTTCTTTTTGATCACAATTTGGAATTAGGAAAATGTGCTGTTCCTTTTTGTACATTTGGTGACCCACACCCATGCTTAGATTTGCAACTGCTCTTTATTGCAATAGATTAATTTAAATAGTCATAATATTATTTCATTTATGAGAGAAGCAAGATTCTGGGGTTAATACATTACTTGAAGAATAAACCGGAGGAGAAAAGAAAGATCTTCCTGGTATACATAAACTACTAGCAGGTTGATTATTATATATTATATAATGGTGTCAAGGCCATAGAAAGTGAAATCGCTAATATGTTCCATAACTTATAACTTACTGTATAATTAAAGAGTTTATAAAACATATGTCTGCTCATGACTGACAATGTTTCATGTTCTTTATGGTTTCTAGGAATAAATACTGGTGTGTATATATATATATATATATATATATATATATATTATTTTATATAGTGTTTTAACATTTCTTTTAAATTTTGAATACATTTTTTTATGTATATAATAACAATATTTAACTTATGGCACTATGCACTTTGTCTTCCAGATCACCCTACACAATTAACCAATTGCCTCATATGGCTCACAAAGGGTTAATCCACTCAATTGAATTTGTGGGAGGTGCTTTGGTGTTGGGTCACATGTGGGTGAGTCTTTATAATGTTTCACAGTTTAGTGTGTTGTTATCTTGATAAAGATCCCTCTGGGGATCGAAACGTCGATCAATAAAATAAGTATTGTTGAAGAAAAATCCTGGTGTGCGTCAGCATTTTCGAATGAATATACAACTATCTTGTTCAGCACCCAGGTAATTGGTACTACAGTGTGTGCCCAAGTCTTTGCATATATATATAGATAGATAGATAGATAGATCCATGTGGGTTAAGGGAGCGTAACTAGCAAGAGCAATTGTGTGCTCCATAGAAGATCTGTAGCAGGGAGTAGCTTCCCAAAGGCTTCTTCATTGCTTCTTTAGTGAAGGGACCACAGTGGATAGGGATCAGGCTTAAACTTTTTCTCCCTGACCATTCCACTGGGTGGGATCCGGACCACTTTGAGGTATATCTGCCTGACGGAATTGATGTACTTTTTGACTACAATGCCTTATGGGAGTCACATTCTCTATGCTGTGTTATCTGCCTATTCTGGCAACATCTGATGTTACACCTGCTAATACCTCAAATCTATGTGAGTAAACCTGGGGTTATTGTCTTGGACTAATAAATCATGCTTTTTCTTTTACCATAAGAACCTCCTGACGCCCAATCATTCCTATTTTTATGTACAGTAGCCTGAGAGTTGTAGTTCTGCTGGGAAACTTCCACTTAGCGAATGCCCTGATCCTGATGTGTGAGTCGCAATGTAAATCATGCTCATATCACTAATTGGACACTTAACTCTTTTTGGTCTGCTTAGCACAAGTTAGCATTACATATACATAGAAACTTAGCTCTTATATTCACTCATAGAGTGTTGCGTTAATCGTTAAGTTTGTTAATATTCACCTGGATTGCCTATTAGATTGAATAGTTTAAATGAGCTTCAGTCATCCCCAATCAAAAGTGTACAAACAAGTACATATTTTTATTTTAAAAACAACTCTAATTTATTAAACTAAATATTGTACATTGTCTTTAATATATAAATGTTATTCTGTGATAATATTGTAAGTATGCATCAAAAAGGAACATAGTATTCATTATAAACTCATACTTCTGTTTGTTTAACTGTTGAAGGGCTGCAAACTCTAATATTTGTATATTTGTAGAGTG
Organism: Xenopus laevis; assembly: GCF_017654675.1. Lineage (NCBI taxonomy): Eukaryota > Metazoa > Chordata > Amphibia > Anura > Pipidae > Xenopus > Xenopus laevis. The sequence goes on from NC_054373.1 coordinate 121,415,298, forward strand.
TATTTTAATAATGCTGATTCTATGGCAATTGTGAGTACTTTTATTTTAAAGCTAAAAATTACATTTTGACAGTGGGGGATTTTTCAAATAATTTCATGAAAAGCATTAGAATGAAATTTATGAAAGGGTCCAGAAACCAAATATAGAAAGAGGTCAGAGAAGAACATGTTTACAATGCCATTTTATTATGTTGTAAAGTTAAATATTAGACTTAATACCTAATCAATAAAAATCAATAAGAATTAAGATGCTAGAAAAAGCAATTGTTTACCTTTGCTATCGCATGAAAAACAGATACAATCCTAAAGCAGCATGTTAACACAGGCAGTTTGTGTCCCAAAGGAGATTAGTTTCTTAATCTCGTTGAATCAGCTACTTAGTTAGTAATGCTTAAACAGACATTGATGTAGTAACACCCTGATCTAATTACATGTCAATAAATTTCAGTCCAGAGAAGATCACAAGAGGATTAAAGAGCTCCTAAACCACCAACATCAAGATGGTTTTATTACAGTGAAAATAGCCAATTTACAGCTCACTGTAATACAAACTGATACAATTCTATTACTATTTCTTTAAGTGTATCAAGTCTGATGGTTGGTCATAAAGAGTGTTTTGAGCTGAATATATAGGGAAAATTATGCAAAATTTGAAGTGATAAATGGAATATATAGTAAGTGTACTGAAATGCATTAACAGAAAATGTGGCATATAATCGCATAAAGCAAGAAAGGGAGATTAAGCAAATACTTTGTACAGATAATATAAATATTACTCTTTGTGTTTAAAAATACAATAAAACGATTAGGGAAATTATGCTACTTTTAGATAAAAATGACCATCATTTCCTTCATTTATTCTATTTAATAAGCACACAGCCATTGGTTTCCAGCTATGTAGAAATACACAAAGCTTGCATTAATTGTGATCATTATGAGGTTAAAAAAGATCACAATTCTTGTTTTATCTTATTTTTTTTAATGCATCCGTTAATAGTGCTCCTCCAGCAGAGTTCTGCACTGAAATCTGTTTTTAAAAAGAGCAAATAGATTTTTTCATATTTAATTTTGAAATCTGACATGGGGCTAGACATGTTTTTAGTTGCACAGGTGCCCCCAGTCATGTGACCACGCTTTACTGCTGCACTGCAAGTTAGAGTGATCTCACCCCCTTCCTTTCCCCCCCCCCAGCAGCCCATCACCAGAACAATGGGAAGGTAGCCAGATAACAGTTCCCTGTTAGATATGAGAATAGCACTCAATAGTAAAAATCCAAGTCCTGCTTTGACTGCTTCAGTTACACTGAATAGGAGAAACAATAGCCTGTCTGAAAGTAATTCTATCATGAAGTGCTGGCTCTTTCTGAGGGAAAAATTACTTAAGGTGGTTACCTACAGTACATGCCAATATTACTGAATTTACTGAAAAAAATACACTTGCTGGTTCAGGAATAAAATCTTGCATACCAAGTCATCCCATCCATATGGAACACCTGGCCAACGGAAACACTAAACACAGCTAAAAAGTGCTGTGCAATGTGCATTTCTAACCATGGCACACATGTCAAATTCTTCAGCACAATCTTATTAGGAATGGCACTAGCTTTCATTTAAAGACATCTTTTTAGGCCACAGGCTGATTTGTGAAGACAATCAAACCGTTGGGAAGGTTGATCCTCCCTTTGTATGGTATTCCTAAACAAATCATGTATTAATAAAATAATATAAAATAATAAATGTCTTTAAATGAAACTGAGTCCATTCCTAATTTGTGTTATATCTTATATGTGTTCTTATATGTTATTTGATTAATTTATATGTTGATATAAGGGAACCAGCTCACCACTGAAAATTTAAGGAGCAGGTGCTGGTTAAATCATATTCATAGGTGACATGAGTCATATTCACCTTGTTTAGGAGCCTTTTATTTGTTGTAGTGAAAACCACCTGTCACCAGCATTAAGGCTAATGCCATGCCAGGCTGATTGTTGGCCTGCAGATAAACAAAGGCCAAGAATGAGACCTTTGTTGCCATACCCCAACATTTCTGGCTAAATGTTGATAGGTCCTTTGGCCAGGTCAATATTCTGTGTGCCATGAGTCCTGGTAAAAAATGCCCAGCACTATTTATATGTGTTTTAAAATTAAATAGAAACATTCAAAAAGGTTTTGATAACTGAAACAGTATCCGTTCAAACTTATTTTTAAAATCAGTCACTGTAAACTTGCAAAATGATATCAGTAAAAAACAAAAATGAATTAAAGCAAGCAGTAAAGACAAATGCTTGGCTATACTGGCTTATAATCAAATTTATTTTACAGGTTCTGAAATAATGTTTTAGAGATTAAAACTTATATTTACAATGCAGAATTTGCCTAGGATTTCTCTTATTTTTCATCCTCTTTTTCAACTTATGGTTGCAAATACTTTTATGTGGTTCAATATTTACAAAAGAATTACAAAATCAAAAGGAATCCTATGGTTACAGGAGACAACATAATTATAAGGGTCAACTTGATAAGACATATAATCTTCAGAAACCTGCCGGTTTTCTTAATAAAATATTTATATCACTCACAGTTGGACACCAAAAGAGAGTATAATGTAACCAAGTTCCTCAGCTACAACTTCTCAATGTGGAATAAACCTTCTACCATTGAAACGTGATTTCCTTACACCGAATATCTTTTTGTGATTATAAAATGATTTAATAAATATAAACTGTTACATTTTACAATTTATAAGAAGAAAATGATGTTTTTTTAAAGATTTTTTTGTAATAGTTTCTAGTGGAAAAATAAGTTACTGTTACAATATACTGTGGATACCAATACAATCTTTAATTTAAGGTTAGTTTAGGTAAGCCTAATTATATGTCTAATAAATCATGTAGCCAAGATAATTAAATTACAAATAATCACTTATCATCTCCACTGTGGCAGTCTCAGTACCAATCTTGAATTTCTGTGAATATGACCTTATAATCATGATCAAGTTTGATAATAAATTAATATTTGTGAATGGCAGGATTCTTTGCATTTTTAAGCCATTTGAAGACATCTCAATTGTCAAGGAAAAATCTCCACATCTTACAACTTTAAATATCCACTTCCCATAGATTTCTAGGGTATCTTGGTAAATCACAGCTGATAGCATGAAACTGCATGTGAAGATGAAGAAAGGTAAAATTTTCCTTCTCAGAGCAGGAGTCTGTAAAGGCAGAACCCACAAATAGACAATAGCCGGAGGTGGAGAGGTGGTCCACAACAGGTTAAAGGCCCCCATACATGGGCCAATAAAAGCTGCCAACAGCAGCTTATTGGCCCGTGTGTGGGGCCATCCGACGGGTGTCCCCGATTGGGCAGGGTAAAAAATCCTGTTGGATTGCGGCCACAACTTTTCATTGATGAGGTCCCGGGATCCAACCGCCCATATGGCTTCCATTCTCCTAGGGCCCATGATCGGATCAGCCTGATATCGCCCACCTCAATGTGGGAATATAGGGGAGAGATCCACTCATTTGGCGACATCGCCAAACGAGTGGATCTCCCTGTGTATGGCCACCTTTACAATGCTTACTATTGGTTATGTTCAGAACAATGGACATCTGCCAGATGAAGACTAGAGGTAGTTTGTATATGTTACTAGAGGTCTTGCATAAGTTATTTAAACAATAGTCTGATGTGCTTAAATAAACATCATATGATAAAAAATTTCATGTTGTGAGAAAATGTTTGACAGTGCAAATCAGAAATTCTAGCAGTGCAGTAAGAACAAGAATATATCTTTGTGCTCCATTCTAGGGGTGCAATGAGCTGTATGACAATCCATGGGAAAGGTACAAAAAATTAGGGCACTATTCACACATTTTTTAAATGTCGCCTGTTGCATAATAACTCAACCTTCCTATGCCAGAGACATCCTTAACTGTATTGTAAAGGGAAAGTAATGATGAGAATTCTCCTCTTAAAGGAACAGTAAGAACAAAAAATTAAAGTGTTTTAAAGTAATTAAAATATCATGTACTGCTGCCCTGTACTTTAGTTAGTTCATATAAACAAGCTGCTGTGTAACAATGGCAGAAATTGAAAAAAGGCTATATGGCACAGGTTAAATAGTGGATAACAGATAACACCAGTATGTCCTACAGAGCTTATCTGCTGTGTGACCTGAGCCTTTTCCCCAGCTTATTTATATAAACAATGGTAGCAATGAAGCAAACACAGCAGTATTACCAGTGCAGGGCAACACTGCATTATATTTTTATTATTTTAACACACTTTTTTGAGGTTACTGTTCCTTTAATGCAGGCCTAGAGCAGCATGCAAAAGAAAGAGAGTGGTAAGGAAAGAAAGGAAACAAAGAATCCTGGATGGGGAAACAATAAGTAGTGGTTGGACATATTGTATAACCTTAGGTTGTTCAAAGAGATTTCTTTTTAGAGAAAATAGGCAAGTCCAAATTCAACAACTACTATATGACACATTCTTTTGCAATTGCAGAGCAGAGCATTAAAATGAGCTCTAGTCCCATGCACCAAAGGGTTGTGCCTAGCCTTTCCTGCACTGTTACTGAGCTCTTCACCATGCACTGGATTGAAAATCTAGGAAGAGATGGTGAGGGTACTTCCAGTGGTTTGTGAAGGAGTGTAAAAGTGTCTAGAACATTGGGAAAGGATGATATTTTATATTTACCATTTTTTTCCAAAATGATATTCCCTGATATAAATGTCATCACTAACCCTTATAAAGGACAATCTAACTCATGTAGTACCCCTAATATTTTATTACCTTCGGTTCAAAAGCATTACCTTTTTTCATAATAAAGGGTTTATCAGATATTACTAGAGTCAGTAATATTTTCTTATTAAAAGGAGAATTATGTACATCAACCCAACTGAAAGCATTGGGTTTAGCATTATTACATTAATGAATGCTAAAGAAAAAATGTTTACAAATTAATTTAGCAGAATTTGTTCATCAGCTCCTGGTTATGAACTTAGGGTAATACATGAATGCTTTTTCCCACAGAAAATAAACGTATACCCTTCATGATAAAAGCATAGTAACCGCTTCGAAGCCATACAGAGCCTCTTTCTCCAGAGTCAGACTTGATATTTTTTTCATTTGTTTCTTTGAACACAGCAGAAGATAAGCAGCTGGGTTATGTGAAAGTAAATGGTTCTAGAGGGACTTTTTACTAATGGATTTTCTCTTGACCTCTCTGACTAAATGCAATACAATATCTACTTTGTATTTGGAAACATTATGCAAAAAGAAAACAAGTAAAGGTATATAAGTACAAAATATGAAGACATTATCAACTGGACAACTGTAATAGTTTTATTAAATTGTTTTTGGTATAAATAAACTCATTTTACATACTGCATATACTCTATATATCTGCAAATTCCATATTTATCAAACAAATTAAATAAAAGGCACATATAAACACAAAATTACCAACTGTATGTGGCATAATGTTGCTGTGTTTTGTTGTGTGCACAAAAAAAAACATCTAGCTAGCACTTATGGAAGTTGTTCTGTATAACTTACAGCTTGAATTGGTGCTACAAATCAACATGAGGTTTGGCAAAATGGAGCATGTCACAGCAGGCTAGTGCACTAAATGCAACAATACATAATGGTCAGCCATGTGACCTTTTACTACTGCCTTTTTCCAAATGTTAAGAGAAAAACAGACAAAAGGGAAGGTGGGGGGTCAGCAAAGAGAATATGGAAGGAATCCCTTATTGTTAATTAACTACCTTGGCAGGATATAGCTGTTATACACAGCCTAATCCTTTAGTGCTTTACTTTTTCCATTAGCACCAAGGATAACATATGACAGACAAAAAAAATAATTCCCAATGACTAAGGTACATGAATTTTACCTTGCCCTGTAACCTCATAAACCCCAGTGCTCTAATGAATGATCATGAAAAATATTTCAGACAATACGTGTTTTTTTCTCCACATTTCAAAACAAAATCATGCTGTGTGTAGAGTGTACATATAGGGGCAGAATGATTAAGGATCGAGTTGTGTTTTCTACAAAAAATTGAGTTTCCAAGGTTATTTTTTTTGGTCAAAAATCACATTTTCGTGTTAAAAAAAACTCAAATGTTTCGAGTTTTTTTAAAAAAGCTCAAAATTATTATACTCTGACCCTGGAAATAGCTTGAATCCAAAAATACACCATCTGAAACCTGTTAAAGTCATTTAGCATTCAATGGCAGAGGTCCCTTGAACCATTTGAAGATGTTAATAGCCTAATGTTTGAGTTTTTTCAGACTGTTTTGCCCGAAAACTCAATCAATTCAAGCTAAATCGAGTTTTCTTTATTGTAGTTTTTTCTTAAACAAGAAAAAATTTGAGTTCATGCGAGGTATAAAAAATGTTAAAATATGACCTTTGATAAATAAGCCCCTTAAAGTCTTCAATTAGCTAGCACATCCTTATTAACTGAGCACAATTTATTGTAGGATACAAATTGTTCATTCAATGGACATGGGAAACCCGTTATCCAGTAAGGCCATCTCCCATAGATTCCATTTTAATCAAATAATTTTTTTGTTATTTCCTTTTTCTCTGTAATTAATAAAACAGTACCTTGTAGATGATCTCAACTACGATAAAATTAACCTTATTTGAGGCAAAACAATCCTGCTGGGTTTATTTAAGATTTAAGCGATTTTTAGCAGACTAAGGGGGAAACTTGTGCACAAATAAGAATAAATATTTGCATGTTCCAATGTAATATTCTTCATGCAGCTTTTATTCCATTGAGAATCTTAATTGCGCATTGCAAACTTTTAAGACCTGCTTGAAGGTGGCATAAACTCTTGGAGCAAACATAACAACTTTTTAATTAAGAAGTTTTATTACATACACACTATCGCAAAGCATAAAATTCTCAATCGCTATCCTACTGTCATTTGAGGGGAAAAGGGATCTCAAATGGAATCATTACCTTCGCTCGGGTACAGGAAGATGCTGTGGATTTTGGTGCCAAAACACAAGATTTTGCATTTTCCTCCTGCAGAGTGTCGTGTGGCATTAACTAAAGGTATGGAATACTCTAGGTCGTGAGCCTTCTGGTCCCATACCTGTATATCCAAATATACTTTTTCCTCATAATTGATGTGTAACAGAGTGTGTTCACAGTAAACTGTCACGAGTAAAATGTCAAACTAGACAGCTTCCCAAGGGTGCCAAAAACATGACACACCAGAGCTCTCACTTGCTAAACATTTGCACAAAATTGGTACATTGCATAGTGTTTTCACCTAAAATGCAGCATTCTTTCCCAGAATTCCAGAATACTACTTGATACTAAAACCCACACAATATACCTGATCATTCCTGGTACAAAATTTGCTACAGTTTCATAAATTAGACACAATTTGTAAATGTCGATGTGCATGTTCTGGTGAAAAACATATGAATAATACCATTTCTACTGGCTAAAATGCAAGTGCCTATAGTCACTACACAAATATGAGGCAGGTGAGAAGTGGAGGACTCCTATATGTCAGACTGCTCTGCACTCCTTTACTCCACTTTACTGCACAACAGGTGCAACTGGTATATAAGTTTATGAAACAAGTATAGCGGAGAGCTGAATGATGATTTTTAAGGACACACTTTTTCCCATTGTTTGGTACAGCTGTTTGTCTTCAGAAACAAGGGAAACTTGTGCTCACCACTAATAAAATTATAAAAAAAATTGAAAAATATTAGTGGTGAGCACAACTTTCCCTTGTTCGTTATAGTTTATACAGGAGCAGTGGCCAGCTCCATGTTGTAGCTGGATAAAAGACCGATGGCGGTCTGAAACGTTGCCAAGTGTATTGGGGTCAGAAACCCATGTCTCAATAAAGGCATTTTAAACAAAGTGATCTATGGCTGGTGCTGTCGACATCTGTAAATTGTAGCTCCCACCCTTCCCAGCTATAGTCAGGTGATCCCACTGGTGTCTAATAAAAGGGCAACCATGTTTGGGAGTTTTAACCTTGAAAGCAGCAAGTAAGTTGCAGGCCTAACTTAGTCCTTGTGTAAAATGTATAATAAAGCAATAGAATTCTTAATGAATAAGATGAAAATTAAGCGTAGGACTGGCCAGATATGGGATGACTTTGCCGTAGTTGGCCAGCTTAAATATATTGCAATATATGGACAAACAATCCCTGTTTTGTTTAAAGGGTAAGGCATTTTTCAGTAGCAGTATGCACAAAATGTCTCTGTCTTAAATATATTGATAATGGGTTGAGTGCAGAGGACCTCTTGTATTTGTCTAATTGTCTTCAGAATGTAAATGAGCCTTAATATGTTTATTCTTTACAGAATGGTTTACATTGTTAGACTCCCCTTTTATGTATGTTTTTTATTGAATTATTTAAATGGAGTACAAAATGCTAAATATAAAACTTAACAAACAATAAAATCAAATATAAAGCATTTGAAGAAAACATTACATCATTAAAGATTTTTCCCTGTTTTACTTTCCATATTTTTTATTTCATATTTCACTTTTCTCTGTATTTTTTACATAATTATCTGTATATCTTAACAACTCACATTTTGTATGAAAGTGGGGGAATAAGTTCGCGAAACGCCCGCGAAAATTCGCGGCAAAAATTTTCCGCAAAAACGGACGCCGGCACAAAAAACGGGCCTGTTTTTGGCGCCGGCGTCGAAAATACGGGCGCCGGCGTCAAAAATGACGCGCGAAATTCGCAAATTTTTCGGCGAAGCGAAACGGCGCAAATTCGCCCATCACTACTTAAATATCATAATCTTGAATCAGCCAGGCACTGGGCCTCGAGGACTTGAGAACAACTTTTATTTTGAGGTATCCATCTCTATGGTTGCTGGTATAACACCCGATGAAGGAACACTTCTGTGGAACACTCTTTAAAACTATAACCTAAAAAAAACTGTTAGATGTTGCTGTTCTGAGAACCTAGATTATTTTTGCATATTATCCTGATACCTAAATTAGATTTTATTACATCTGTGTTAAAAGAGATTCCCTATTCACTGGCACAAATAACTTGCACTAATGGTATTGTTAAAGTGATCGCTTTACTTACTGAACCTAAACAACTATGAAAGAAATACTACAGGATTACAAGAAGAAAGACATATGCTGGGTTGATATTACTTTCCCACAAACCTCAGGCTCATGAAAGAGTAAAAACTCTAAGGTTAGAATCCATAGTTATAAATATTTGTATAGTAGAACAGATTCTTCAATAACCATTTTAATTTCAAAATGGAGTACAACACAAATTAAACTTTGAAAGTCTGGATGACATACTAAATGATTAATTTAATGACAAATGAAACCTAATATCAAACAGTGAGCTTCTTGTTACAAGTCGCTAAATAGTAGCAAGGATATGTCATCCATTTTCCCTCATTTCTTGCTAGATTTGTCTGCCAGATGAGAGTACTTAAGTAAATAACACATACTATTTTAATAAGGCAGGTGCTCTGAATGTACACAGAAGGGCATTCCTATTATTACAATTAACAACAGAGGGTAAAAAAGACGATGGTGAATTAATTGAAAGCTTTGGTTTATTTCTACTGGTAACCTCCTCTTTGGGCCTCTTGGTTGCTGTGGCAACATCAACATCCTAGCAAGCACAAGGCAATATCAGCTGTTTCTCTTCCCATCATACATAGAGAAGTCCTTTTTAAACCTTGAAAATTGAATCTCCATTGAACTGAGAAACACTAAAATCATCAAAACATGGTATGAAAATGGTAAATTTAATTTTTTTAACGATTAGGCGAATCAATAATCGCTTTCTGAATTTTCATCGCTTCCGATAGAATATTAATTAACTCATGTTAAAACAAAGGAAATTCATATAATTACATTTTAATGGTGTCTGTGTTCTCTAACTTAGCTAAGGACTAAGCCATTAAGTGGGCTTTTAATATGCAAAGAAACTAACTATTTTGGTAAAGACCTTGAACAACTAAGAACAATGCTGGCTATCCCCAATGCAATATTTCTACCAGTGATAAATAACTTCATTTATTAATGCCTGGATGCAAATTGTAGAGCACTAAGATGTGTAGTGCTCATGCAGAAAACACAACTTCCTGGGGTATCTAAACCTTCACCACCACTTTAAACTGGAAAATGCATTGCAAATCAAGATATTAATGGAGATATTAAAGAATGTTTGAGGATTACAAGGGGCTAGGTTATGGAGCACTGGCGATTGTTGTTAATTAGGTGGCATATTACTAAAGAGCTGATTTTCGTTTCTTGTAGTTTCTTAAAAAACAATAAAAACTTTAAGACTTTTTTGTACATTATCTCTATTTTTTGCTCATGATTTTTAATCATGAACAACAGAGGTTTGACATGGGATGCACAGAGAGGACATTCTGGGGGTTATTTATCAAAGTCCAATTTTATCTCAACATTTTCTGCTACAAACTCCGATCAAATCCTCTCAGGGTTTTTACGCTTATTTCTTATTACATTTTCCCGAAAATTTGCTTTGCGGGGAAAAAAATCTGATTTTCATGATTTTCCCGGATTTTTCACCCGAAAACTCAAATTTCTTATGCTTTTTTGCCTGAAAACTTCGGGGTATTGCACGAAACCCATCGCACATCAATAAATCATTGGGACTTTTCCCAATGACTTATATGCAACCTTGACAGTCTGAGATGCCGGATTTTCTGATTTGGACTTTTCCATCCTCTGGGTTTAATAAATTCCCAAAAATTTTGATTTTCTTTTTTTAAACTCTGACTTTAATTAAAAAAATCACAACATTTTAAGGATTTTTGCATTCAGAGTTTAGTAAATAACCCACTATGTGTTGGTTTTCTATACATAACAAAACCTTTGTATAGTTCCCTTAACCACAACATCATATTATATATAGTGACATCACCATATGACAACATCTTGATGTGCAGCTCTTGAAGTGTGACAGTTTTAAAGCAGTTATTAAAGGGTGAGAAGAATATTGGCACAAAACAGATCAATAATGCCATTAATTTAGTTGAGGTAGGCTGTAGCAACTTGGATATCATTAAACTGTGGTAGTGTACTTTAATTTCAAATATAAATAGTTGAAATAGACAGTTGAGGTGAGAAGAATAAATATTTTCTGGAAAATTTGGCAAAATGTTTTTTTGTGCAAACCACAAAAAAATTTTTCCAATACATTGGAATCTATTGGGGGAATGTAATAAAAGTTGCAAAGAGAAAAACAATTTGCACCAATAAGAATAAAAATTCACATATCGCAATGTAATAGTCTTCCTTAAACTGTCATTGCATTGCAAATCTTAACTGCGCACTTTTAAGAAGTGCTTGAAGGTGTTGTAATCTTTTGGAGCAAACATAACTTTTTTATTACATTCATTGCATATGGGTGCAAACTATAAATTTCACAAACTTTTTTCCACTCCCGGAAGAGGTTGCAAAACAGTTTGCGGGTTTGCGAAAGCTATATTTAATTTGCGCAACGACATAAACTTTCGCATTGCGAATAGTTTTTCTTTTGCTGATTTTTATTACATTCCCCGTTTTTTTTGTTGCGAAACCTGGCAAAAAAATTCAGACCATCCCTAGTAAAAAGTTAATGGGAGTGAGAACTGCTTTTCTCTACGCATATGGAAAATAGCACTGTAGACACAAGGGTGAAAAACTCCACATTTACATTAAAGGGACATGACCAAGGGCAGCTGGGAAATTGACAAAATGTCTAGCCCCATGTCAGATTTCAAAATTGAATATAAAAAAAATCTGTTTGCTCTTTTGAGAAATGGATTTCAGTGCAGAATTCTGCTGGAGCAGCACTATTAACTGATTCATTTTGAAAAAAACATTTTTTTCCCATGACAGTATCCCTTTAAGCAGCAAAACGAATTACCTAATTTCCCCTAGGTGTCTCCTGGTAATAGTTGCCCGGTGCTGGCTGGAGGGGTCGGCGCCTCTCCCAGAAATATCTGCAAAGAAGATTAGCCAAACAATACAAGCTGGTGTAGCGGGGATCTCCCCTGCACGTTTATTTCGTCAAGTGATGTAACGTTTCGGGGGCGTGCCCCTTCATCAGACATCATGTTGTTTGGCTAATCTTCTTTGCAGTATCCCTTTAAGATCAGTGTGTCTGTTGTGCATCACAGCAAAATGGTATGGTATAATAGATGGTGTGCCCATAGTCCTCCAAGCCACGGTTCAATAATCTGCTTCATAAAATCCTCCATCCATCTAAAATGAATAATTCCAGTTCTCAAGGCTATGGGAAACAGCAATGGGACAAGAACATTGGTAGCAAAATACCACACCCTTGTGAATAAGATGCAAGTGTCTTTGATCGCAGATAGAGAAAGACCATAGGTCAACCATCAGAACCACAGGGTGCGAGGATCTGTCACACTTCCCTAGACCCCCCCAATGGTTAAACTGCATAACATTTTCACTGTCACAGTGAATTGCTTGTTTGGGATCCACGTAGACAGCAAGCCATAGAGCAGGGACAGTGCCAAATTGTTTTAAAAATATTGCGTTCATAAATATAGAAAATGGGTATAGGATTATCCAGAAAGCTCCAAATTGTTGCATGGCCATCTCCCATAGACTCCATTTTATCCAAACATTCCAAATATTTAAAAGTGATATCCTTTTTTTCTCTGTAATAATAAAATATTACCTTGTGCTTTATCCAAACTAAGATATCATTAATCCTTATTGGAAGCAAAACCAGCCTATTGGGTTTATTTAATGTTTAAAAGATTTTCTAGGAGATCCCAGGTCCCTATGGGACTAATAGGTCCCATATCTGTATCGCTCTCTTAGTCATAGTCATAGGCAGGCCTTATAAGAAAATCCCTTTTTGTATTAAGCATTACCATGCGTCTCATTACCATGTGTCACTAACTCTGGTGTTTACTGATGATGTCACACCTAACGCATTGCCCCATGTCACATCTTGAACATGGATGTGAATCCCATACTATGTGCAATTTAGCAACTAAATTCATAATGAAGATCCTTAACTCAATTTTCCCATGGGATATAACAGGTAAAGTCAATTAGTTGTAGGCAAAAAACCATGTAAAAAAAGTGTGAAAATATGGGGGAAAAGTTATATAACTGCAAAAAAATACACCTTTTGCCTTATCGCACAATACTAAAAAGGATCCTAAGGGGCAGATTCATTAAGGGTCAAATAGTACATTTTTTTTGGTGTCAAAATTCACACTTTCAAATTTGAATCCCCCTATTCAAATGTAAATTTGAATGTGAGATTTATCCCACCTTGACCATGAAAGAAGTCCTAATTTGAATGTTTGCCACCTAAAACCTGTTGAGTTCATGTACATGTCAGTGGCAGAGGTCCATTGAGCCATTTGGAGATGTTAATAGCCTTCCTGACATTCAAGTGTTTTTTTCAGAGATAAACTCAATTCGCATGATTTGAATATGATTCAAATTTTTGGGTCAGAACTATTCGATCGAATATTAGACACTCATATTTTTTCTTGTGAGTAATATGAGTATATTCGACTTTATTAGAGTAAAAAAAAGTTCTCATGAATTAGAAATTCGACCTTTGATAAATGGGCCTCTAGGGGGCACATTTACTAAAGGTCGAAGTGAATTCGAAGTAAATATTTGAATTGAAAAACCTCGAATTTTGAAGTAATTTTTGGGTACTTCGACTATCGAAGTACTGTCACTTTAAAAAACTTCGATTTCGACACTTCGCCACCTTAAACCTGCCAAATTGCTATGTTAGCCTATGGGGACCTCCTAGAACATATAGCCAACATTTGGCTTAGTTTTTAGAAGTCGAAGTGAAGTCCTACGATCGTACGATTAAATTGTTCGACTCCTTTGATTCAAAGTACGATTGTAGTACCATTGTAGTACCATAGTAGTACGATCTTACGATCTTAAAAATCGAATTTAACTTCGAATGTCGAACTAGCCTATTCGATGGTCGAATTTCGATGTTTTTTGCACTTTGAAATTCGACCCTTGATAAATCTGCCCCTAAGTGTAAATGTATTTCAGCTTCAATAATACTTCTTCAAAATAAAAATAAATCTATGAATTTAAAAAAAAAAGGTCCATGATTAGTGATGGGTGAATAAATTTGCCAGGCATGGTTTTGCTGTGAATTTCCATGTACTGCGAATAAATTTGCAAAACTGCAAGGAAAATTTGCCGGCGAAAAAACTACGCTTTAAAATTATTCAGACACCCATTGACTTAATGCATTTGGACAAAAAAATAACGCTCACGTCAAAAATTGACGCACATCAAAATGATTTTGATGCCCATTGACTTCAGTGCATTTCTCAAATTTTTCAACGTTTGCCAAAGATTCGCCCATCGCTATCCATGATGCCATACATATTTTACACAACATAAATTGTTTAGAACTGGTACAGAAACTCAGTCTCAGGTTTTTTTTTCTTTGTCATCTCATATACATATTTTTATCTCTAATTACTGCTCTATACAACCATTATCAATTTGCAATGAATTTTTGTCCAGGGTTAATTTATCTGTGCAATTAGTAGAACTGGGCTTGGTACAGCTAGCATTATCTCCATGACAAAAGCCAAGGTGAACTTTTGCTCTCTTGGGGTTACCAAAGCCTTCATTAAAATAATGTACACTTTAATATTTAAAATGATGCATGGACAAGTATATGTATTTTATTGTAAACAAATGTATTCCTTATATAATCAAAATGTCCTTTTCCACTTTTTTTTATAGTGTGAACATCTATTTTTTCCTGAGATACAGTGAACCTTTGCTTCCCAAGTGGTACAAATTATTTTCTCTTCAGTGTTAAAAGCATCCTCTCCAGTTCCCAGCAGGTTTAAGGCACTGAGGATGCAAGGTCATTTCTACATCTCGATCTCAAACGGGAAAACATGCTGTGCTAGCCACCCAGGAGTTAAACCTAGTGCTTCTTTTTTGAAATAATTAATTAGGTTTCATTTTTTAGGAAAGCTTGTGTATTTGTGCTTGTGTGTGTGTGCATACTTCATTTCAGTACTTTAGAAAGTATGGACAGATTATACTGTTCCTGTAATTCCTTTGAAGTAATACACAATATATTTGTTAGTTCAAAAATTCCAAATGTAATTATTTTCCCCGGCTCAGCAAGGTATTTGAATATCATGCTGTGCAGAACATTTATCTCTGCTTATTAATAGACACTGAATACTTTCATGTTTTAAAATTCTAACCTCCCAGGAGCATAGTGACAAATAAGATGGGTCATATATTTTAAATTACAATATGTCAGTGGTCACATTTTTTTATATTCAGTAGAAGAAGAACTAGTGCTGTTTACACTCAAAGGCTTGTTGACCAAAATGTTTAGCTTTAAGATATTTAAAATACTTTTAATATATCAGGAAAATAGTCTATAAAATAATAATACTCAATGCCTTAAATAATTGTCTAACAGCACTAGACACTAGGGGGCAGATTTATCAAGGGTCGAATTTCGAAGTGATAAATACTTCGAAATTCGACCATCGAATGGCTTTACTTCGACTTCGAATATCGAATAATCGAAGTTTTTTTCACCGAATTTGACCGTTTTGCAGTCAAAGTAAAATCAACGATTCAAAGTATTTCATACATCGATTGAAATTAGAAAAATGCTCTAGAAGGTCCCCACAGGCTAACATAGCACTTCGGCAGGTTTAATTTGGCGAAGTATTGAAGTCGAAGTTTTTGAAAGAGACAGTACTTTGATTATAGAATGGTTGAATATTCAAAGTATTTTTACTTCGAATCGAATTCGAAGTCGAAGTAGTAGTAGCCTATTCTATGGTTGAAGTATTAAAAAATTACTTAGAATTTCAAATTTTTTTACTTCGAAAATTCCCTTGAATTCACTTCGACCCTTGATAAATCTGCCCCTAGGCCTTTAAGAACACTTTCATTATGGGATTAAAACATGCATGATGTACGTAGATCACAGAGTGTTCCAGATTCACTTTCATGATCATATTGGGATCTTATCATGTTTACAACAGAATTTTGGAAGTGGGAACATCCCACGTTTATAATAGCAATTCATTTAATGGACAGAACAAAAGCATATGAGTAAATAATGCCAGTTAAAGTTTATAAGGTGGGGAAGAGCTGCATTGGTCCAATATAACCCATATTGGATCAATGCAGCTCTTCCCCTGCCTTATAAACTTTAACTGGCATTACTAACTCATATGCTTACATCTCTCGGTACAACATGTTTTAGAGTACTTGTTGTATTAACCCCTACGGAGTGTAGTTTTGCCATTCAATACTTGTGCAGGTACCACTCTGAGAAAAAAACAGTAAAACAAATTAACGCTGTTTTTTACATGGTCTGGTCAGCCTGGTGGTGTGTGAAGATTTTTTCTACATTATACCACATAATAAACTTGCCACTAAATGTTCAAATAAATTGTGCAGAATGTATTGTGGATAGAATATAACAATGTACAGTATATGCTAAATTTAATGGCTGAAATGCCAAGATTGATAGCCGTAGATCTCCAAGTAAGTTGCCCTCCTAGCTTTAACCTACTTCTTTTTAATGTGTGTTAACGTATATCATAGTGTCTTAGTTCATTAACATTTTTATCTACATCCTTGCTAAACAAGACCCGGGATGCAAGTACTTTTTAGATGAGCAATTTTGTGCCCCTTAGTGCTCGGCATTTGACCATCATTATAAATGCAGGGGAGACTTACACTTTTTACCCACAATGAACAGTTACTACATACTTGCAATGTGCTGTGTGTACTTTTTTTTCAGGGAAAATGAAGGCCTTTAAATAAGAATTGAAATGTCCATGACCCATTCACTTATCCATAATGGAGCAGATTCAACAAGCCTGTATTCTATCATATTTTGATCTAGCCACACATGCAAAATTATGTGAAGACTTTTGTTGGAATGAAATGGTTTTAAAGGACACCACTTCTTTTATATGTATAATCTGCCTGTACATAAAGTACAAAGCTTGGCCAATGCTTTATAAACGTCATCCATCATTCAAAGTACCATTTATCTGCTGCAAAGGATCTTTTAGTATGTAGTACTGTTCTTTGTAGTAGAGTAGCAGACTACATAACTGGAAAACCCAATCACTATAGGTAAATGTGTTTAGTTGTACATTCTTTGTCTTTCTTGGAATTATGTCACACAAGATATAAATGGTCATTACTGATATGGTGGATTATTGCTCTAAAACTGAAAGAAAGATACAACCAGGTAGTGATAATATATGTATAATCCTATGAATAGGAAAGAATTGGGTGTAAGAAAGAAATAATAGACAGTGAATGAGGTAGAAAGTGAGGAATAGAAGGGAAGAACAATATGTAAAGAGATTGCGAAGTGGCATAGTAGCAAGCAAAGTAATATATGACTAACAGCAGCAGAGAAAATATTTATAACAGGTATGGACATTTAAAAAAATAGTTTTCATGGCTAATTTTAAAAAGAACTTTTATTTTATTTTACAGTTAATTATGTCTGAGAGAGGAATAGTATTGGAATAAAATGAACTAGTAATAGACTTGCATCTAACAGCATATACATTTTTTGTTTATGATGACTGAGAAAGGGTGACACATTTTATTACAACTCCAAGGGACAGATATACTAAGGGTCGAATTTCGAAGTTAAAAAATGGTCGAAGTACCCAAAAATTTACTTAGAAATTCAAACTTTTTTAAATTCGAAAATTCACTCGAGCTTAGTAAATCTGCCCCCAAATCTGCCCAGGGTTTACTAAATATGGAAATATTTTCTCTTGTTCAAAAGGTTAGTGCAAAGGTACGCAAAAGGTTAATACATGGAAAATAGTTCTGTATTCACAGATTTAGAAATCTAATACAAATGTAATGGGTTTTAATTGAACAATGCATTGGGCTGATGGTGATGATCAATGTAAGAATTCCTAGGCCAACTCCATGCAAATTACTCTAAAATAAACTTAAAAATTCAAATTTATAAATTCAAAATTAGAATTAGAAATTCAAATTTTCAATTCGACCCTTGATAAATCTGCCCCATATGTCGTATTCCAGAGCATTGTATAAAAGCTAAATATTGCATCATTTATACACTAATCTAATAGGATGCAGCATTAAATATGAAGAACTAGTTAGAGAAGAAGTATGTAGGTGATAGAGAGCCAAGTGGCCTGTGGAGCCTGAGATTGAGAGTGTGACATTGGGCCTGAAAGAAGGCTGTGTCTGGAGAAGTTGTGTTTAGGAAAGTGCTGCCAATGAAGATCACTTGGAATCATGCTATGTCTCTTGGTTATTTGGTGAATTGGGAATAACAGGGTGCTCACCTTGTCATGTTCCAGTGTCCAGGAGAGGCCCTGGGGTAGTCAGGAAGACTACAGCCTCAGTTGTGACCCTGAATAAAAAATCTGCTTGCCTACCATTCTAAAAGCAAATCTTTCCATAATATAGATATACATATCACACTGAATTGAGTCAGAATAATATGGTCTTAGCTTAACCATGGATGTAAATAATATATACCTGCATATGTAATAAAAGGCACTAAGTTTACCCAGTAGCAGTAACTCATAGCTACCAATAAGATACTTGCTTTTAAACAGGTGATTGGTTGCTCTGGGTTACTGCTCCTGGATGAAATGAATGCCTTTTATTACATAAACTCCATATTGTTCCTTTAAGGTTTGCCATTTGCACTATGTGGATCCTAATGTCCCCCTGTTCTCCCGAATATCTTCTTTTTGATAATGTCCTGAATACTGTACACTAATCAAGAAATATTTATTTAGATTAATGTAGTCCATTGCCTGAATATTTAATAATTAACATCAGTACATGTCCTTAGTAAAGGACTGTTTACTGTCATTGTAAAATGGAATTTTGCCTCATCAGTACCATCTCAGAAGCAGCTTATATCAAAAGAACAATGTTCTACTTCTTAGATGTCCTGATGGCAGTGTGAGGCCTGTGGTTGCTTAGCCTTCAGAGGATAGTTTGCCATAACAAATAAAAGCACATAGGAGCAGCTGATGTGTCAGTCAAGGAACACTACTATTTCCTCAATGTACACTACCAAAACCATAGAGAAGCTACACATAACACATAACAGCAGCATCTGGCACATCCTATTTTCCATTTAAAGTGAATGTTTGTAGCTATGTATGTAAATATTGAATTTGTATTCCAAAGAGGAACGTAATTCCACATGACACATCTATGGGGGTTTAATATAGTTAGAAAGTGTTAGTTTAGGTTTAGGAGTCACACAGCCAGTACCTTGAAGTTCTTTAATGAAAGATGTATAGGATAAATGTAAAAATAAAATGAGAAAATACTGTCTTCTAAGTAAAAATTTAAGTATATTTGCAAATAAAAGTATTTGACTTAAAACTTAACTTAAAACTTAAATGCAATTTCTTTTGAAAAGTAACGATGGAGACTGCTTTGGCAGAAGGGGGGCATGACTGGAAGGCAAGGGGGGAGGTTGTACAGTTGGGTCAGGGGAAGCGGGGATATGATGTCAGGGAAAGGGGGGGTAAAGCAATAAAAGGAAAAGCGAGGAAGAAGGGTACTTCCTTTTCTGACTTGTAACTGTGTGACCAGGAACACAGTACAGTAACAGGCCTTCCCCCTCCCAGTTTTTTGGACCACCTGGGAGTTCTGCAATAGGTTGGAGTCAAAGAACTGGTCTCCGGGTAGTGTTTTCAAGAATATAGTGGTGTCCCGGGGGGGGGGGGTAGCCTGTTATCACAGCATATGGTGTGGGCCTGGGAAAATCAGGGAGTGAAGGGTGGAACTATGATGGGTTCCAGAGAGATGGATGAACTGTGCATAACAGGCCAATTCGGGCATGGGGTCCCCTGGTGGCAGAAGGGTAAATACCATTGACTCAGTGTACTGTGGCTGATGGGAAAACAAAGTCATGAAGGGTGCAGCTGTATGGAGGTATAATGCAAAGGATGGTAGTTCCAGGACCATTTGCCCAAAGGAAACAATATTAACAATGTTAAGAATAGGTAGGGTTAAAAACAGGTCTGGAATGTTATGGATGTTACAATGTCAATTTTGGGTTGTCAAAGGTTAATGATCACTACATATACTTGGGGGTTTAACGTTCTACATGTTAAAGTACAAGTATCAAAATACACTGCATTGAGTATCTAAAAGCACATACCCTGTACTTTTAGATACTCAATGTATCATCTTATAATTTTATTTCCTTACCCTAATAACTACTACATTTCGCCAATGGATATTGAGACTTATAAAGAATGCAAAGTTTAGCAATAAACACAAAAATAACTTCAATAATGCCATTAAAAGCAATCTATTTAGCCATCTGCTAAAGAGGTTATTAGAGAATGATATATTAGCCAGTATCAGATATATGCAACTTCAAATAGAAACAAATAATGTGGAGAGGGAGGGAAAGAGCATTATTTGAAGCGGTTAAAGAGCCTGTTATATTGTTGTGGTTCGTGTTGATTGAGAGTATCTTTTCATAGACTTATTTATTTTGCAAAGCATTCTTGGAAGATATTGATTGATTCTATTATATGGGTTGTAAATGTATCTCTAACTAAGATCTTCATTTAACCTTGAGGAAATAGGTTAGAACAGAGATAACAAATACAAGATTGAACTAGTATAATTGCTCAGGGCTTTTTAAAAACCTTTTTGAAAAGAGAAAACGTTCACTAAAATTCATGGCAATTTTTTTCTGAAATAAATACAAGGCAGGAGATATCGTCTGTAGGAGAAGAGACACAGAAAACTGTTAAAAAAAGCCATGCAAAACTTATTGGAGCGACTTAGCATTTTACATTGTATATATCATGGCGCTTCCCAATCTGGCACAATGAACCATGAATAATCCTATCATTTATTAATTACTTTCTGTAGCCTAGTCAAGAAGAATCCTGCAGTGTGAAGCAGCAGATCATGAATGAATGGTTCATTGAAAGCAACTCCTTTTGCCAAGTAGTTGTAAATTATGGTTGTGATAATTACCCACTTTAACCTTTAAATGCTTTGGAAAGCAAGATGGATGTTTTATTATGACACCTTTGACCTCCAACATACAGCACAACAATCAGTTTAGTCGTGTCACCATAAAGAACCCTGCTTCACACTTTCTTATTCCATTTTAAACATTTGCATATTAAAATGTAATGTTTTTAGCATTCATCACTACATGATGCTTCTGACTCTATAGCTGATGGTTTAAACAAATCAAAACAACCTCTTTATCCTGTCATCAGCTTCAGCAAAAAGTTGCTAGTGATGCCAAGAGCACGATAAAGGAGACCAAAGAATTTGGTTTTGTATGAAGTACGGTAGCTGTCTAAAACTTGGAAGGATCAGATGATCTTACTTGTGAGCTATGAACCCAATATGCATGGCAATCAGCTAACAGAAATTAAATTTGATTAAAAGACAATTACAGTTATGTTAAAAAGGCCTAAGTTTGCCAGGTCCTGACACCTAATCAAATGTTTGTTTTTAAACAGCTGACTACTAGTAAATGCTCACTGCTGATTGGCTGTTTTGGGTCACTAGAGATAGCATTGTTTATTACATTAGCACCAGTAAATATTAACATGGCATTTAATGGTTTCATTTGTTTATATAATGAGTTGCAAATATTTTCTATTAATTTTGAATGTAACACAATACAGTTAAATATTATGCCGGCATAACACCTAAGATGGAAGTTTCCAAGGCTCAGGCTCATAAGCAATAGCATTAACTATAACTAATCTCTTTCTGAAGGTGCATCTTCCTGAAAAATACCATCAGACAAGTTACTTATAGGTAAGTAGAACTGGGGCAGCTGGGAACCGTGAGCAGCAAGTACTGAAACAGAGTAACTGCAACTTCAGATACTGTATCTGTCAGAATCAAAACATCAAGGTCAGAGCTGCTATCAGGGGGGGACAGTGGGGACAAGTGTCCCGGGCCCGGGCATGGAGGGGGGCCCAGCAGTGCTGCAGTTTAGAAAGAGCCGGGGCCCCCTTGCCAGCGCCGAGGATCTGCGGCCAGCTGAACAGTGGAAAATGCAGTGGAAAGTGCCGAACAGCTGAACTCCCAAAGCGGCGAAAAGACCCGAAGCCACGAAAATAGCCGAAGCAAAAGTCCCGAAGCGCCGAAAAGACCCGAAGCCACGAATATAGCCGAAGTACCAAAGCACCGAAAAGACCCGAAGTCACGAAAACAGCCGAAATTGAAGTCCTGAAGTGGCGAAAAGACCCAAAGTCACGAAAGAAGGCAAAGTTGAAGTCCTGAAGCCACAAGTTCAATTCAACTGAACACCAATTTGTATTTCTTTTTTTTTAATCCCCTGGCCACCAATGTATTATTTTAATATTCTATAGGCCCCTGCAACCAATACGTTTTTAAAAAAATATTTTTTTGGGGCCCCAATTTTTTTAACTTGTAAGGGGGGCCCTGGCACCAATGTTTTTTTCAAAAAAAATTGTATACTATTTACGTTAATCAGTTGTTCTTCATCTTTTTAACCTAATGTATCTTTTAAAAGAATTAAAACATAATAATGAATTTAAATAATAATTCATTAAAAAAAATATGTTGAATTTAAAGAAAGAAGACAGAAAGCAGTTGTAATATTAAAGTCAAATAAACCCCATTACATGAAAACAAACAAGAAAATGGACGTTTTATAAAGAATAATATCTATTGATGCATTATGCAACATAATTTTAAATGTATGGCAAGTTTAAGACTTTGAAATACATAAAATATTACAAATGTACATTTTCCTTTATTCGAATTTTCCAAACAGTTGTGCGTTCACAGAAAAGGTCACATGGCAATGAAGAATTAAGATAAATAATGTCTGCTATTATGTGTAGAGAGGTGACCTACTAAGTGTTGTTGCAAAGCTGACCTTGTAAAATCCTTCATTATGGGATGGTTATCCACTTCAGTGTGATGTTAACATTCTGTTCTTGAAAATAGTTTTAGCCTATATTTTAATGATGGTCTCAGGTTAAAATTTTCACTGGTGAGTTGACAGCTTCATACTTATATTGGAATATTGAATGCACATATAATATTATTAGTGATAAAGTTGTGCTGTAAATCCCTTATATTACAACAGATGTTATTTAGGAATTTTTAATAACAAACATTTCCTCAAAGGGGAATACTCATAGGGGCCGATTCACTAAGCTCGAGTGAAGGATTCGAATGAAAAATACTTCGAATTTCGAAGTATTTTTTGGGTACTTCGACCATCGAATTGGTTAAATTCGTTCGAATTCGAACGAAGTCGAACGAATTGAAGTAAAAATCGTTCGACTATTCGACCATTCGATAGTCGAAGTACTTTCCCTTTAAAAAAAACTTCGACCCCCTACTTTGGCAGATAAAACCTACCGAAGTCAATGTTAGCCTATGGGGAAGGTCCCCATAGGTTTGCTAACCTTTTTTTGATCAAAGGATTTTCCTTCGATCGTTGGATTAAAATCATTCGAATCGTTCGATTCGAAGGATCGCAGGATTAGCGCTAAATCCTTCGACTTCGATATTCGAAGTCGAAGGATTTCAATTCGAGGGTCAAATTTCGAAGTATTTTTAACTTCGAAAATCGACCCTTAGTGAATCTGCCCCATAGTGTTACAAGTAAAACTCTATGTGATTCTGATATTTTACAAAATAAGAATTTGAGAATATTTCATGAAGAGACAGCAGGCAAGATTTAACTTTTATGAGCGTAAAATTACTGTTGCTACCATGTTAACAACAGCAGTGCATTCTTAAAGTCCTGAATATGTGAACCAGTCTTAGACTCGGCTGATTTGTGTTTAGAAATATTGGCATAATTAATAACTATGCTAGCAACATCTACATGACAATAGGGGCAGATTTACTAAGGGTCGAAGTGAATTTTTGAATTTAAAAACTTCGAATTTCAAACAAATTTTTGGGTACTTCGACCATCAAATAGGCCTAAATTTGACTTCGACTTCGATTCGAAGTAAAAAAGTTCGACTTCGAAAATCAAAGTACTGTCTCTTTAGCCTAGAACCGATAGCCAACATTTGGCTAAGTTTTTAGAAGTCGAAGTAAAATCGCTCGATCAACTGATTAAATCGTTCAATTCGTTCGATTCGAAGGATTTCATTGTACGACTGAACAATTTTACTTTGACAGAATATGGCCAAATTCGATAAAAAAACCTTCGACTTCGAATATCGAAGTAATGCCATTTGATGGTCGAATTTTGAAGTTTTTTACACTTCGTAATTCGACCCTTGATAAATCTGCCCCTATATGTTTATATTTAGTGATGGTCGAATCTGTCCTTTTTTAGCTTCAGCGAAAAATTTCCGAAACGCATTGAAGTCAATTGACGTCAAAATAATTTTGACGTGTAACAATTTTTATATGCCATTATTTTGTTGAAATGCAGTAAAGTCAATGGACATCCAAATCATTTTGACATGCGACTTTATGTGCGCGACAATTTTGAAGTATGATTTTTTTTGTGTCGCTACAAATTTTTCTCTGGTGAATTTTTGCTGCAGTTTCGAAAATGTATTAGCAGGCGGAGAAACGTGGAAATTCAATGCGAATCCATGCCTGGCAAATTTATTTACCCATCACTATTTAGGATTCCAAAAAAATCTTTATTTTCTGCTGTACAATTGCTTGACTATCAAGCTACAGCGTTTTGCAGCTGTGAGATGCTGGCTTTAGAAGCTGAACTGCTGACTCTGTATACAAGTGAAAAAGTGGTAAAAGTGATCAGACGCTGAAGATACAAACTACTGCATCCCTACCAGATTTTCTTATTTTAAAACAAAAAAAAAGAGCTTTCCCCGGATGTGGTAAATTCTGTTATTTTATTTATATCTTTGTAGATTATTATTTCAATTGCCATACAAAATAAAATCTATGGTGCCCACATTAATAGACCATAATACAGATACTGTAGATTCTTTTTTTCCAGCAGGCTCTTTTACTATTCTTACATCATGTTTTCTAAAAATGGAGTCGTAATTTTCAGTATTTTTATTAAGAATGTTTGTTTTAGAAAAATCCATATATGTTGTCATCCAGTCTACGAGAAGCAGGGTTGGATGCTAGCCACCCAATGTTGGACAACCTCTAGATTCATACTATTTATCAAAATTCAAATTTGTGTTATTGCACAATAAAATTGTGGAAACAATACGAATACCTTGAATTTTTACTCTAATAACATTTTCAATGGGGCAAAAAAATTGCCTTGAAAAAACACTTTAAATTTGCTGTGGACAGCTCCCCTTAAATTCACATGAACTTGGTAGTTTTTACGTAGATGCCTTAATTCTACATTCAAGTTTTACATATTACATATACATTTTTGAAAGCATAATTCAAATTTCAGGTGTTTTAGTGCAAAAAAATGTGATTCCCAGAAAAATATTAGAAAATGAGCCCAGGGGCCCTATGATTGTTCAAGCCTTTGGGCTCAAGAAATCATAACTGAAAGTTTGCATTAACATGCTAGCTCACACTGGGTTTCAGACCCATCCCCATTTCCCTTGCAATTTTCGTTTTTTTCCCCAATTGGCTTGTGTTAAAAAAAAGAAAAGCCATGTTGGGAAAAAACAAAAGCAAGTTAGCAAACCCACGTGTTTTTTCCAATTTCACCTTCATTATTAACCCAAGACCTTGGGTTTTGAAGTTTCAGCTACAGAGGCCAAAGAGAGACCAGAAGCTTAAAAGGTCATAGGATGAGGATCTTAATAAAAAATGCAAGGTTGGACTTAAAGGGATACTGTCATGGGAAAAAAATGTTTTTCAAAATGAATCAGTTAAGTGTTGCTCCAGCAGTATTCTGCACTGAAATCCATTTCTCAAAAGAGCAAACAGATTTTTTTATATTCAATTTTGAAATCTGACATATTGTCAATTTCCCAGCTGCCCCAAGTCAAGTGACTTGGCTCTGATAAACTTCAATCACTTTTTACTGCTGTACTGCAAGTTGGAGTGATATCACCCCCCTTCCTCCCCCCCCCAGCAGCCAAACAAAAGAACAATGGGAAGGTAACCAGATAACAGCTCCCTAACACAAGATGACAGCTGCCTGGTAGATCTAAGAACAACACTCAATAGTAAAAACCCATGTCTCACTGAGACACATTCAGTTACATTGAGAAGGAAAAACAGCAGCCTGCCAGAAAGCATTTCTCTCCTAAAGTGCAGGCACAAGTCACATGAAATGAGGCAGCTGGGAAATTGACAAAATGTCTAGCCCCATGTCAGATTTCAAAATTGAATATAAAAACATCTGTTTGCTCTTTTGAGAAATGGAAATGCTGGAGCAGTACCGTTAACTGATTCATTTTGAAAAAAAAAAAAAAATTCCCATGACAGTATCCCTTTAATGTAGGCTGACTGCACTGAAACCACAATGAATCTTAAACAGCTCTGCTAGCAGCCTATTTATCAAAAAAAAAAAAATGTTAGCCATAAAGCTCATACTGCTGGTTGTAGTATGCATTGTGTGGATCTGCAAGATACTGTAAGCAGAGGGACTCCTGGAAAGGAAACCCAATTTTGCACAATATTAGAGCACATGCAGGGTATTTGCAATTACAGACCAATTTCATCTTTATAAGGTCTCATCAGCTTCATACATTGCACTTCACAAACTTTGATTTGTTGCAACAAAATACTTTCATGATCACAAAATGTATTACATTTTGGCAAAAACACAATGTTTTGCAGTCACAAAACATAATTGGGGTTATTTTTTATTCCCCAGGGGAGGAGCCCCTACAATATAAACAAGTGTGTGTCCCATAGAGCTCGCTTTACAAGCACTTGTGCCCCGGGGAATGCTGCTCTATATGAGTTTTGGATCAAAATTTAAGAGCTTGATGCAAAAATCAGTGTCAGGAGATGCAGCAAAGACCTGTCCTTATCAACTGCCATAATTGTGTGACAAATGTAAATATATGTTTTTTATGCATTTAAACATGTTGGAGATGGTTTACAAACATAGTTTACAAATAAGTGCAGTTACCAATAGCAACCAATCATCAAATAGTTTTGCTAAGTAATGGACACGTTTGGAAACTAATGCAAAAGGATATATAGCCTTCCTTTTGGAGAAAAAACACGAATTCAAATCGAATTAGATCTGAGTTATCAGGTCTGTAAAATTAGTCCTAGTTTGGCATTTTGATTTTTTAATAAATGTCCCCCAATCGAATATTCACAGCCTCATTGCACCCCTGCTTAATTTTTTTTTTAAATTAGTGGTGAGCACAACTTTCCCTTCTTAGCTTTTAGTATGATGTAGAGAACGATATTCTGAGATGATTTGCAATTGGTTTTCATTTTTTATTATTTGTGGTTTTTGAGTAATTTAGCTTTTTAGTCAACTGCTCTCCGGTTTGAAGTTTCACCAATCTGGTTGCTAAGGTCCAGATTACCCTAGCAATCCTGCACTGATTTGGATAAGAGACTGGAATATAAATTTGAGAGGCCTTACAGAGCATTTGTTTTTAGATGGGGTCAGTGGGGTCAGTCATTTGAAAGCTGGAAAGAGTCAGAAGAAGGAAAATAATTCAAAAACTATAAAAATAAAAAAAAAATAAAAAAAATGAAGGCCAATTGAAAAGTTGCTTAGAATTAGCCATTCTATAACACACTTAAAGTTAATTTAAAGGTGAACCACCCCTTTAATTGGAGTGTAGTGATAAGAACTGCACCCAGACCAGCAGGGCTTCAGTAATGTGAGTGCTGTCTTTGTGACCTGCATTATATATATTACGTATTTCTATCTTGCTGCTCCTTACCTTTTGAATTCCATCCCTTAATTCCTCCGTAAAATGTGCTCTCTCAATCTCTTCAAGAAAAATTCTACCTTTTGGAGCACTAGAATATTAATCTATTCCTGGCACTTAAGAGACAATTCCTTTACCCTGTGTTCTTTTTTTCCCTCCCTCCAATTTATGTCTGTATGTTATCCACCCACTTAGATTGTAAGCTCTACGGGGCAAGGACCTCCTTCCTACTGTCTCACGTACCACATGGCATGCTATGTCCTTATATAGGCGTTGTGTATATTTATTACTTGTTCTCTCTGTGAGTACTTTTTTTTATTGTTACAGTATTTTATATAGTGTACATCACTGCGGGTCACCTTCAGCGCTTTACAAATAAAGTAATAATACATACATACATATATGGTCAGCACTAAAAAGCTTGGATGCACAGTGATATGCAACAAAATCAATTCAGAGTGCTGATGGTGCTTTCATTTTTTTTAATGTCACTTTCATTTGACCTTTGTACCTGACCTTGAATCAAATACAAAAAGAGTAGAAATAATGGATGCATTATATATATATATATATATATATATATATATATATATATATATATATATATATATATATATATATATATATATATATATATATATATATATATATGTATAAATATTATTATATATATATATGTATAAATATTATTATATATATATATGTATATATATTATTATATATATATATATTATTATTATGAAATATCCATGTAATAGTAATATTACTGAATGCATTGCATAAATGGTTATTTTTAGCAGAATACAGCATGCAGAGAGCAAGTAGATAAGTATAAGATTACATCCATGTCAGGATAAAAAAAAAAAGAGAACACTGAAAAGACACTTTTAATTTAATGGACAAGGCAAATTGATAGAGACGCCAAGTAAATTACAAGTTAAAAGACAAGAAGAGCCCAAGGGAGATTATACCAGTGGAACTGCCGATGACCAGTGATCAGACAACCTTGAATTTGAAATGTCTGCTACCCCATTATCATAACAATAGTACCACAATTTCATATAAAGCTTTTTATTAAATGAAAAGGCCGTTTTTTCTTTTCTACAAAACATATGTATTTTCCAAATAAGGGTAATACTGCATGCCACATACCCTATCCATATAATCTATATGATGTTTAAAGTAATACATTCTAAATTATAAGATAAAAGAGGATTTTCAGGCTGATTTACAAACATAAGACAAGTGCACAAGTGCAATAAACTGTAGCAACCAATCAAACCCTCCGTTTCATTTTATAACTTTGACTGGATTTTTCAGAAGCTTATTTATGAAGGATCAGTATTCTCTATGAAGTGTTTACACAGTTTATTGCATGGTAAAAAAAAAAAAAAAGATTTAACTAGCTTATTTGGGAATTTGTAATAAAAAGCCATACAAATTACATTTTGCAATATTATGTTTTAATTAGACAGTTAGGAGACTGCAGATTTTAATTGCACATGTGCTATATGGCATAAACATAATGACTTTTTCAGTTACAAGTTTAGCAGATACTGTATATTTTATCACTGGTGGATGTCACTAAATAAAGGTATATTCAATTCTTGCCGAGAAAAAGTAGTTTGCACAAAGAAAAAATGTCCTCTCCCCGTCAGTGTCATTTGGCCTTATTTAAAAAGGTACATAAACACTAAAAACATCTAAACTGCCAAATGTATTTTTATTTAAAGAGACAAGCATTATTGCAAGGACTCTGGTCTGCTTCTGGCTTGCAGGTACCATGTTCCAGTCCCTCTTAGAATGGTTATTGATCCCCTTTCTCACCTTGTTCCATGGTGACAGTGCACACTTTCCATGGAATGCAGAGGGAAATCAGTTCAACAAGGAACAAAATGAGGGAGGAGTAGAATGGTCAAAGCAGACATTTATTGCTTCCTCAATCTGAGCATGTCTGTGTAAAAATAATCCATTTTATAGGAAAACTATGATAGAAGGTGTAACACTGAATATGAGATTATTTGTGTCAAGTTAATATTGGGATGCTGGTTGTTAGACCCACATACTCCATTCTGCTGCTTTTGCTTATGTTGTTTGGTCTCACTAAGTTGATGGGGGTCCCCTAACATTAATTAATTAATTAAGATCAATATAGAAGTGTAGAAGAGGTTCTGCAGCATCAGCCTCTTATTCCAATCAGTCTTTTCTTCAGAATATCTTTAAAGTGTAAAAGTAAATTGTTAAAGTGAGATTGAACTACAAATTTCAGTTTAAATAGCAGGGAAGGTTTGGAAAAGAGATTCCCATGGACCAGGTCAGTAATTCACAACCAAACTCGCTTAATTCGTTTACCCTGTATATTTGGTAGCTGAGTTTAGATATATATATATACGCAGACACAGCAGGAAGGCTTTCATGTGAGGGGCCACACAAGGGGGGGTCGCAGGCCGCCAGTTGGACAGCCCTGCGCCGTAGATTAAGCACCTTCCCTGTTCTATTGCTCTTTCTAATTAAATTTTGCCTGAGATTTTTTCCGTACATGTGGTATTATAACTATTATGCATTATTTTATTTCTAGCTACACTTTGGCATTTGTGATTGGTAAATGCTCCCAATTTCACCTTTGTCCAATCTTAGACCAGCTGAGTAAACCATTAGATGAGGAAAATGTTGTCATTCTTTACAGTACTGTGGTCAATTTAGTTTAATTCATGATAAGAGATATTGCAAGGGGAATCCATGTTGAACATGATGCTGTGATATTTCAAGCATCAGCTAGGCTAAAAAACATACTGGAATGTCCAAAGATAATAAGAAACTGTTAGAAAGATAACAGGGATTTGCAAAGACTTATTATAAGAATTCCTTCTGTGTGGCTACTTATCACCCAGGGTTTCTGCACCTGAGGAAATTACACTTAATTGCTGGAGACTGGAACTGGGAAACTAACTCCCATGATGCAAATCTTTCTCGCCATTAACAGCCACAGATAAAGGCCTGTACCTACATCCAGTAAATCAGCTCTACACAGCAAACAATCATTTTTTTTCCCTCCAGATGACGAAGTATCCAATTGTGGTGTCTAAGTCTGGTAATTAATCCCATATTTTTTTCTGGTTGATACCACAATGCTCATTTCAAGACAGAGTTTGAATGAGGCGGGCCTATCTATATCTGTAAATGAATGATATCATTATTTGGGAATATGAAAGTTTAAGCTCTGTAAAACATACAATCCCACTGAGATCGCAGCAGAGAAACTTGTTCGTGCAGGTGTTTAATGTGATAAGGTGCGTTGCCATTTATCTGTGTACTTGCAGACAAATATTAACATAGCCATGAATTAAGCTTTTAATCCCTTTATTATAAATTGAATATCTTTATTTTAACAAACATCAACAATGCGCATTATTGTATTTCAAACTATTCATTATGATTCCCCACAGTGTACCATTACATGATACACCATAATACATGTGTTAATATAATGGCAGACATCTGCTTCACTTTTTCATAGTATATTTTTCTTTTTTTCTTACTGTTTGCATGAGAAATGGGAAGCAAAAGAGATGGGTTGTAAGCTATTTTTCTTCCTTTGATCAAGTATATTATACCACTTGTGGAAAAGGCTAGAACCCATAATGCATTTAGCCAGGTAAATACGAAACCTACTCTTATTTGTACTATTTTTTCTATTTTTGGATAATTGTTGTAAGCCCAGAGACTAAGAAATGATCTGTTATATACAGTTTAATCAATGGGAACCGTTATAAAAATCGTTGCAATGCAGCAAATTTTTAACAACTTCTTAACAAATTCTTTAATGTAAAAAAAAGAGATTAAATTATATACAGGTATGAGACGTGTTATCCAGAATGCTCAGGACCTGGGGTTTTTTGGATAATGGATCTTTCCATAATTTGGATCTTAATATCTTAAGTCTACTAGAAAATTATGTAAACTCAATAGGCTGGTATTGCTTCCAATAAGGATTAAGGATTTCTTAGATGTGATCAAGTACAAGGTATAAAAAAAGCTTAACTTTTGGCACCCCTAAGTATAAAATGCTATTGCTTCTCCTTTAAGAACAAGTGTAAAAGCACTTCTAAATATTCTCATTTTATATAACAAGCATTTAGAATAGGTAGTGGGGTGTGGAGAGCATTTTATAGTATGTTCATTTAATGGGTACGAATTCATAATTTGGTGGGGTAAGTGGAGTTTAGTTTTAGGCACCAACTGTCTTGGTTTAGTTATCACATTGGGCCATTGTGTAGGGATCCCAGAGAGCCCATTTGAAAATTTGCCTAGTATGTTGGCTGGTTTGCAAGGTTCTTACCTGTGTTTTTTCATAGTTAATATTTTTGGAGATTTCAGGTATGATCATGGCTAAATCAGTGAGGTGTTTTTGTTTCCAGCTTCTGGCTAAGATTTTGGCATCATGTAAATTATATGAAAAGCATAATGGAGGATTGGTAATGAAAGATTTTGGTATCAGCCCTAATAGTGTTATTGAGGGCTGAGGGGTAATTTAACCTTGGATATCCTGGATGGAAGATATTTGTCCAGTAGTGTTTTTTTTCTTGGCATTGCCACTAAATGTGCATAAATGCACCTGGTTTGCAGCAGTCTGTCCTGCAAAAGTTGGTGACATTAGGGTCGACTGTGTGTATTTTATCTATAGTGCAGTACTATCTGTATAGTTTAGAAGCTGTTTCCATGTGATTTAGTGACTTGGAGGTGATTTGCAGGTCCATTTGGTATATATATATATATATATATATATATATATATATATATATATATATATATATATATATACTGCCAACTGAAAACTATGTGTCTGTTACCAAAGTTAAGTTTAGCGAATCCTATTTCGGAAATTGCAATAATCATTTGTACTGTATATAAAGACAAGGACTATTTAATGTAGTGGCAATGAGGAGCATACTATAGTA
This sequence comes from Xenopus laevis, assembly GCF_017654675.1. Lineage (NCBI taxonomy): Eukaryota > Metazoa > Chordata > Amphibia > Anura > Pipidae > Xenopus > Xenopus laevis. The sequence continues at coordinate 121,448,100 of NC_054373.1, forward strand.
ATCACACTGCATATCTTAACAATGCTTTATTTAAATGTGTTTGCATTCGTGCCAGCTTCATGCTCTAGTAAAAGTGATTATTGTTCAGTGGCTGGTTTTAAAGAACAAATGTTAAAATAATGAATTTGTCGGTCAATTTGGCTAGGGTTGTCTCTTTTTTTCCTGTTGGCTCACAAGTAGTAGGTTATAAATTAGGCTTAAACTAGGCTTTCACCATTGAACCAGTGAACACTGGCACCTGAGGAAGGATCAGATAGATCCGAAACATGTAGTGCTACCAAATAAAGAATCACTTGATTGATGATACTGGTTCTCCAGAGTGGTGATTTTGATCTAACTATAAAGCCCTATGCCCAACAAATCTGGCAATCTACACAATGCATGTAGTACATGTATGCATGTAGACTAGACAACAAAACAATCGCTTTTTTGCTTATGATAGCTAATAATATAGCTATATTGTTGACCATCCCTGTGACTGTATTACCGAATATTCTAGAGATACTAGAGGAGTTTGGTTGCACGTTTTAAACGTACTTGGAAATACAAATAAGTGTCAACCCAACTAAACTGGCACAGGAGAACTTAGTTAAACTTTACTTAACTATTAAATTAAGTCTTGAAATAATTCCTTTGTAACATGGCGTTTAATAATCCAATAACGATGCTGGTCCTACCTAAAATTCCATCTAGCATAATACAGGTCACTAGAGATAAGGTTGGCTTGGCATGCCCAAACATATATTTATATTATATGGCCATCATGCTACACTGAGGGGCATATTTATCAAGGGTCGAATTTCGCATTTGAAAAACTTTGAAATTCGAATTCAAAAAGACCAACCGAAATTAAGTCAAAGTTTTTTTTAGGTTCATTTGAATGGGTCCGCATTTGCCCGAATTCGAATCGTACGAATCAAAGTAATAACACGTTCGATCGAATTTGAATCAAAGTTTTTCCCAAAAGTCCACCAATTAACTCCAGATAGGTTCTTGGAGGTCTCCCGTAGGCTAAAACAGCAATTTGGCAGATTTTAGATGGCAAATGGTCGGTCGAATTTTTAAAGAGACAGTACATGATAAATTTCGATATTCAATTTTTTGATTTTTTTTCAAATTTGAATAGAATTTGGACTATTCCCTAGTCGAAGTACACAAAAAATAGTACAAAAAAGAATTTTGGTCACTCCAAACTCATCCCCTTTGTGTGCTTGTTACTGTAGCTCAATTTTTTAGTTGTTGTATTCCGGGTGCTCTGCCTTCTGAGTCCCCACTGAAGTAGTAATTGCTCAAAAGATGAAAAGGCGGCACTCCGGTAAGATAAAAAGTTGGTTTATTCCAACAGGTCACTGACCAACATCACCTGACGCGTTTCGGGAGTAACTCTCTTAATCATAGGCTTACAGGCACAATCGTGTCACTTCCTTTAATAGGCCATTCAACAGTGGCCTCTACAGGTCTACTCATAAAAATACAACATGTGTGTGACTTAACCCTATAGGTAATCTAGTTATAAAAAAAATCTCTTTATTTAAGCTATTAAAATCAAGTTAGTGTCAGTTAAAAAACTACAATACGCTCCAAAAGGAGCCTTTTTTGTCATGAGCTGAGAAATATGCCAACTAATAATTATTGGATCTCCATTGAATACGTATTTTTCTTTCGATTAAATTTGAGCTTCTTTTAGTAAATCTATGTAAATGTATAGCTCTGAAGGGGACAGTGTATTAGGGCCATGTTATAACCATATTTAAAGAAAGGAGTGCATTAGATAAATTTAAAATAGTAAAAGTAAAAGAAACCCATTCTGACTCCTGTCAATAAAGATACATGAGATCATGTCTTGTGTTTAAACCTTTTATGGGGGAATGTAATAAAAGTCGGTAACGGAAAAACTATTCGCAATGCGAAAAGTTATGCCTTTGCGCAAACAAATTTTGCTTTGCACGAATTTAATATAGCTTTTGCGAACCCGGAAACTGTTTAGCGACCACTTCCGACAGTGGAAGACCGTTTGCGAATTTCATTGTTTGCGCCAATGCGCAGTAAATTTAATAAAACTTCTTACTGAAAAAGTCGTTATGACGCCTTCAAGCACTTCTTAAGAGTGCGCAATTAAAATTCGCAATGAGCAATTAAAATTCACAATGTAGTAACAGTTTAAGGAACGATATTGCATTGTGAGTTGTGGATTTTTATTATTATTGGTGCGAATTGTTTTGCTCTTTGCGACTTTTATTACATTCCCCCGTTGGTGTTCTAGTATCCAGTTCTAGGATCCAGTATGCTTCCCTTAGGTTCAAGGGGTGCAGAGTATCACCTCTTCTCACGGGGATCTTCACCTATTCAATGTCTTTTACACCCAGATCTTGTGTGCCTCTGGAGGAGCATGCTAGGAAATGTTTACCTATTGAAGTCTTTTCGATAGCCCTAATGTGCTCTCTTATTCTGTCTTTCAGGCATGGAGCGCTCGAATGGAGCGCCCTACATATTGTTTGGTACAGCATTTGCATTCCAATAGGTATACTATTTGCTTGTATTTACAGTTATAAAATCCTTTACTTTGATATGTTCTGCCTGTGACAGTGGAAGTAAATCCATTGCTGATATCTATCTGGGGTGATCGATTTCAGCAATGGATTTACTTCCACTGTCACAGGCAGAACATACCAAAGTAAAGGATTTTGAAGCCACCTATTAGCAGGTAGTTATAAACTTCAGTAAAAGTGTATTCATATTCATAAAGGTAAAGAGCCGCTTCTTGCAGTTTTAAAGACATTAAAATTCTACTGATGTCTCTGGGAAATCTAACCTAAATCTGGCCTAAAATCAATTGTTTTGGTGACAAATAACTTATAAGGAAGCATTCAGTGTCGAGTGTAGTGAGAAACGGTTTAACTTACCCAGGAAGATGGGGGGTCTAGGTGCTCAAGCCCCAGACCAGATAATAAAGGGCTGGCACATACCAGACCACACTCCTTAAGTTTTTGTAGTTAAAAAGTGTTTATGTAGTAAAAAAAATCACAGCAAAGCCTCACACATGTGCCTTAGGGGCATTGTTTTGGTGACATTTTATTTTTTACTTTAAGATGGATATGTAATACTGTAACCTTCTTTACTTTAAAAACTAAATGTTATGGTGTTCTACCATCCACACAGAAGGAGGCTTTTATCAACTGCCCTGTAATATTTTACTTTATGGTTTGCAAACAGAAGCTGATCAGCTGCTTAAATGTTAGTAAATATACAAAGTGTAACGGAACAATTATGGGCAGATTTATTAAGGTTGGAAAGGTAAATTCGAATTCCAATTTTCGAGTTTAATCTTTGGTCAAAACTCACAAATTCGAGTTAGGAAAAATCCGAATTTGAATTCAAGATTTATTATACCTCTACCCTGGAAGGAACTCAAATTTGATAGGTCGCCACCTAAAAGCTGCTGAGTTCATGTAAGTCAATGCCAGAAATCATTCGAAGATGTTAATAGCCTTCCCGACATTCAAGTTTTTTCAGAGAAAAAACTCAAATCAAGTTCTGTTCGAATTTGATTCGAGTTTTCGGGTTTGGTAATATTTGTTCGAATTTTTGACGTTCAAGTTATTTCTTAATAAGATACCATTCGAGTTTTGAGGTTATTTAAGTTCATTCAAGGACCTTTAATAACCCCCTTAAAGTGAAATAGCTCCAATGCCAAGCTTCACCCTCCAACTATGGGCTAATTATGTCTTTTTATTTGCCTTTGTGTAGTCTCAAAAACAAATGCAATATGAAGTCTAGTTATGAGAAGTCTTGAAACTTTGGAAGGTCCATGTGATCAAATTTATTAGCCAGCATTTTCAAAAAAAAAGCTAATAAAATTGATTGCAACAAAACACGAATGCAAAATAGTCTTCAGCATGCAGTCAGTGTATATCTTCAGGTCTTACAATAACTTAACAATATTTACAAATACATTTCACATCATGTACAGTCTATGGCACACAAACAGGTTCACAATATTTTTTCTGAAAGCAATGGAAATACTGGAAGCTAACAAGCCAGTGACAGTCTGTGAGCTAAAGTTTTGATGTGTGCATGGATAAGGGAAATTGGCATTGTTATATAAACTATTTAGGCTGTCAATCCACAGCTTGACAGCTGACAGTTACTAGAATTACACAGGGTCATTCAGTGACCTTATGATAAATAAGACAGATGGTAAGAAAATAGCAATTGCATTGGTTTGTCCCTCTAAAGGGTGGATGTTTGTTATGTACCAAATACCTTTTGCAGTTTACAGTATTTATAATGTATACTTCAACTGTCACAAATTAGTAGCTACGTTCTAAATTTTAAAATTTTGCCAGATTTTTTAAACTGTACCATTTATTTACTATCATAGGAAAATAACCCATGTGTGTCTGTTTACCAAAGTTAAGTTTAGCAGATCCTATTTCTGCAAATTGCAATCAGCATTTGTATAGAAAAACAAGGACTATTTAATGTAGTGACAATGAGGAGCATACTATAGTAATCACACTGCATATCTTAACAATGCTTTATTTAAATGTGTTTGCATTCCTGCCAGTATCATGCTCTAGTAAAAGTGATCATTGTTTAACGGCTGATTTTAAAGAATAAATGTTAATATAAGTCCAAAATCAATGTTTTCAGCATTCCTGAAAACTATTACCTAATACAGTCTTTACAATGTCTCCTTTGTCTACAAAGTGCAAAAGAATCAATATTCTCAAAATTGTACAGTTGGTAGTTGCAAGCATACCATACCTTATTGGTATAAATAATGAAACGTAGGCATAATGTCACTACAAAGAATTATGTGTATCATCAAAGTATTGAATTTTAAACACAAGGAAGGATTTGATCATGGACAATATTTGTTGTATGAATATATACATATATATGTATTTATTTTTTTGCTGAGCTGAAATAATATTAAAAATGTTCAAAATCATAGCCATTACACATACAAAATGTTTGTTAAAACTGCCACTGAAACCAGCAGGAAAGGAAAATTATAGTCATCAATTGATGCTAATTAGCCCGTCTGAAATCTCCCCTGCAAAATACACCAACCCCCATCCTTTTTCTAACACAAAGAAACAAGATTACAAAAAAAACACAGAGAAAGCAGAAATACCACCCACTCTAGAGGGTGAATCACATCAAACTGCCTTCAGTGTTTCATAAATAAAACTGCACACATTTTCTGAGAAGTGCTAAGTGCATTGCATGTTGTAGAGAAATGCGATTTTAATGATGATGATTGCATAACTCCCTAATTAAACCTCACAAAGTGGGCACATATCGGTCAGATAATGACCGTTGCCTAGCTAATAGGGATAACAGGTGTAATTTTTCACAACAAAATAAGATGCAACACGGGTCTGCATATTTATTTTTATAACTAGGATATATTTTTACCTATTTGAACTGAATTTCCACTGATCATTGCCTATATTTGGTCTGCAGCCCCAAATATTCCAAATTCTTTCTGATGATATTCATACACCTTGTTGTGTTGGATCTCTCCTTGCTGATATCAGGGAAAAGTATAACAAATGATCACTGTACTTCACTTCTTTCTTTACCTCAAAGTATGGTTTTAGACAGTTCAGAGTAAAAACAAAACTAGGTAAAAAGATAGGCTGTGCAAAATATATATTTTTTTATATAGTTAGTTAACCAAACTTGTAATATATAAAGACTGGAGTGTCTTACATAATTGCCAGAACACATCTTCCTCTTTTGCAGTTCTCTAACTTGTTACCAGTCTGTAACCAGTGGCCTTAAAGGAACAGTTTAGTGTAAAAATAAAAATTGGTTAAATAGATAGGCTGTGCAAAATAAAAAAATGTTTCTAATATAGTTAGTTAGCCAAAAGTGTAATCTATAAAGGCTGGAGTGAGTGGATGTCTAACATAACAGAACACAACAGAACACAACAGAACACAACTTCCTGCTTTTCAGCTCTCTAACTCTGAGTTAGTCAGTGACTTTTAGGTGGGCCACATGGGCCATAACTGTTCAGTGAGTTTGCAACTGATCCTTAGCATGCAGGTCAGATTCAAAAGTAAACGGTTATAACCCATGTGCCCCCCCCCCTCAAGTCACTGATTGGTTACTGCCTGGTAACCAATCAGTGGAAACCAAGAGAGCTGCAAAAACAGGAAGTTGGATTCTGGCTATTATATTAGACATCCAGTCACTCCAGAGCAAATTGGTGGTGGGCAGCTAGGTTCACATGTGCATTATACTATGTTGCTGCAAATACACATTGACCCCTACATTTGACACTTTCTGATTATCAGGCTTGTTCCTCTGTCTTATACTTTGGGACTTTCAGGGGGGTACCCGATGGATTGGGTATTACAGTATCCCTTATAAGGCTCTGACACTGTGAGGTACAGTATGTATCATCTGCAAGGTTTGCAGGAAAGGGCAGAAGTAAACTTCTAGCTCCTAATACATAGCAGTAGTTGCTGTTTCTTCTTATTTATTTATTTATTTGTTATGCTTGATTTATGTAGCACTTTACAGAGATTGTGCATTGGTCACATTTTTATTCCTGACCCAGTTTTTGTTCAATGTCTTCTTCTTATACACTAAAATAAGAGATCAGAACATTTTTTTTTTACAGAAAATTGCTTTGCAGTTGCTCTTCTGACAATGCACTCTTTTGGGAGATGCAAAAAATGTGAACTGTAATTCTGGAAATAATTTTTTGAATGGGTTAGGCCAGAGTGGTAAATAAGAACCTGGAAAACAGGCTATTCCCAGCAGTTTGAGTTTGAACACAATTACAAAACACTGCTGCTAAGCAATGGAACCCCATTCTGTTCTGTGAGGTGTTAAAGCTCAGTAGCAGCGCTGAGCTTTAACACAATTCCAAATCTTTAATGCTAATTGGGATAACAATTTTGACATTTTTTTCTGCACATTCAAACAGATATTATTGAATCTGAAAGGACGGATCCTTTATTACTGTAGTTTTGGTGCATTAGGCAATAAGATTTATATTGCCCACCCTGCCTTTAAATGATTGGAGTTCAAACCCCAAACTGCTCTGGCTCTGTTTCATCCAGTCTTTACAGAGTTCTATTCTGCAAGCAATGTAATAACCCTAAGATATATTCTTTTATTTTGCTATTATTAAAGAACTAAACACAAATACAGTTGATGCTGGATTCTACACAAACAACATTTTCCCCTATTTAGATCTTCTTTAAATGTATATTTAGTTTTGTTTTATTTTGTTTTCTGATATCCACAATGCTTGTCAATATCCAGGTTATGCAATATCTGTGAAAATTTCAATCATATGATCTAGTCTGATTTTAGTGTATCTGTCTACCTATAATACAAACTGTACTGGAGAAACTATATTGAGTTTTATTAAGATTAATTATTTAGCTGACCTTAATAATGATTATTTAATTTCCCACTACAAATTCTTGATACTTTCTGTACAGAAATACTTTTGTAATTGCCCACTAGAACATACGTGGGAACATTTTTGAGACACACATTTAAATAGCAAGTCACTTTTATAGAAGTCTTGTCTTGAAGGTCATGTTTAGATTGAATTTAAACATTGTGCTAGGTAATAGATTTCACAATGAAGCACAAATGCTTTCTCGCAGTTGCAATTTGCAATAAAGTTCAATAGATGTACAAATGGTACAGTCATTGAGTTATGTTTTGGGATCAAGATTTCTACACAGTAAAACTATTATTGTAATCAAAAATACATTTAGTCAAATCAAAGGCGGCCAGCCACTATGATTAATATATATAAAGTATCTCTTTTCAAGAACTGTACTTTGTTAGATGCACACAAAAAATAGCTGTCTCTAGAAATATCTTGTCTCCAGGTGAATCATTAGAATACTATGGGTGCTAGAAATATTTGGGAATTTAATGCACATTCCCAGTAATACTCACATGTCCCCTGTATCATAATGATAAACAGACACTGATTATTTCAAGGGACACTGTTATAAATACCCTTCATTTATTTGTGTATATATATATATATATACATATATATATATATTTATATAGTGCTGGAATAATCCACAGCACTTTACAAAAGGTATGCAGCACAATGTTCACATCCACCACCATATCCACTTACAATGTAAGATCCATATGACATTTACACACTAGGGTCAGTTTTGCAATTTTGTTCATGATTAATCTGCCATAGAATTTTTAAGGTTCAGTGGTGCTTTCTGATTGGACATCTAGCCTTATTTTGATTTGTAGTTGACCTATTCCCAACCAACCAAAAGAAAATGAATACTTACTGCAAGTGCGCAGAACCTTCCACCCTAGCCCCCCAAGTGGCTACTCCTATCACCAGGTGCTCAGTTAATGTATAGGGTTAAACCTGTTTCAGATGCTAACTCCCAGCAGTCACTCAAATAACAAGCAGAAAACATGCAAATTTGTTATGAAACACAGTCAGTTTGTTTACTTACAGTGATGATTTAGTGCTTAGGGAACTCTGTACCTTTGCACTGTATGCTAGAGTTGTTAGACATGGACAACCACAAATGACAAAGCAAATTAAGCAGAGAGTCAACATAAATCTACTTTGTGTGTGAATCAGATTTCAGTATATGCAGTGAGCCCCTGGTGCATTAAGTGGTCTGCAAGATCATGTACAATGGAGGTGCTCTGAATGTCAACTCTATTTAAAGTGGACCTGTCACCCAGACACAAAAAGCTATATAATAAAAGTCCTTTTCAAATTAAACATGAAATCCATATTCTATTTTTTGTTAAAGCATTCATAGCTGTTGTAAGCTCATTTAAGAATCTTAGCTGTCAATCAAATATTGTCTGTCCCTCCTCTATGCCTCAGGCATAGAGGAGGACATAGTATTTTATTTGATGACACTGTGTTGTGGGAATATTTATGTGCCCTTTCCAAAAACTTGGGGAGAGAAATGTTTTGCAGAGGCACCCTGCCAAAACACTGAGAATCTTGGTCTAGTCAGTCTGGTTAAAAAGAGTGTAAATAAAAATTCTAAACAATGTTTGATTTACATAAATTATTAGCCCATTTATTAAAACTCAATTTTTTTCTGGTCAAAGTTTTTAGGGGGGAAAACTCAAACTTTTCATGGAAAAAAAACTCTATACTATAAAACTGCTAAAAATCCAAATCCAAAAATATTTTATTAAAAGCTTTAACAAATTGTTTCAGCATGTAAAATGAATTGTTAAGAAAAGATTTTATGCATTGGTATGCATTGGTAAAACTTTTCAAAAAGGTGTATAGTTATTTAAACTTTTAGTATGATTTAGTTGATTTCTGATGATCTTCAGTTTATTCCTTGTGGTTTTTGTGGTTTTTTAATTATTTCAGTGAACTTCCCTTTTAAGTATTATTTGTGTCATAATGAAAGTGATATTACATTATAGAGATTGTGAAAAAAATCAGGATTGCAGAAAAATTGTCTGAAATCATTTATTTTTGTTAACTTATTTAAGAATAAACTCAAATGGGTTAAATGTTAAATCATGGGGGAAAAGTTGCAATCTAAAAAAAGAATTGAACATAAATTTGACTGAATGCTGAAGATCCCCTTTTTATTGCATGCTATAGCACTTGGTGGGATTTAAGATGTAAATATGAATAAGCAATTTTATTGCCTCATACAGATTCACAACAAAATTCTTTGTGAATGGTGAAGATGTTCACAAGTCTTTGGTATGCATTGGTATATTTTCATGTGGGAAAAAAGTAAGGAAAAATATCTAGTGAAAAAAATGTCCAGTGAAAAAATGCATGCAGTGAAATTTTGTCAAAATTTTGCCGTATCCGAATTTTTCTGTGGTTTTGCAAATTGTTTGCCAAAGTAAAAGGGGCAGTTTTGCTCACCATTACTGGCATTTTAAATCATTCAAGTTTTTGTGTAATAAATCGCCAAAATGTAGGTTTTAAAAACTTGATCTCGAATTTCTGCAATCAAATTTTTTTCTCTGATTTTCTTGAAATGTGGCAAAAACATAATTTTGAATTCAAATAAATCAGCCACTAAATAAGTTTTATTCACAGCTCTGCTTTCCGGACTTTTAATGGACCAGAGGAATCATTGCTGTAAAGGTGGCCATACACGAGCTGATAAAAGCTGCTGACAGATCGAGTTGGCAGCTTAGTGGCCCGTGCGTGGGGCCCTCCGACAGGCTAAAAATCCTGTTGGATTGTGGACCGCATCGGTTTGTTGGTGCAGTCCCTAAATCCGACCACCCGTATTGCCTGCATTATGATCCGACCGTTGCCCTAGGGCCCACAATCAAATCAGCCCAATATCAGGCATATCAGGGAGAGATCAGCTCCTTTGCCGAAATCGCCAAACGAGCGGATCTCTACGTGTATGGCAACCATTAAGGCTTAGAAGATCTTTCCTGCAAACAAAAACAAAATGCATGCCTTTTTTCTTCATAATAAAAGTAGGGGGAGCCAAAACATGGATAGTGTTCTGCAAAGAGACCTGAAGAGATAGTCAGGCAGCATTGCCCAAAAATAATACTTAATAAATAACTCTCAGCAGTGGGACTTTAAAAAGTAGTGTGTTTTAACTGGAAAAAATAGACCATTGGTATAGGTTTGCATTAAACACACAAATATGCCCTTAGCAAATTAAAATCGATTGAAATCTATTTAGCTTAGCTATAAAGTAGCCTTCTCCCTCTGCTGCTCATCTACTGTGCCAACAGCTTCCAGTGATGAAACAGGTGCTTGTAAATTAATTAGCCTGATGAAACACACCTTAAAATGAATTTCCCAGAACACCCTGGCAGCCAGCCATCCTGGTCCCAGGAGCTGATCAGCATTCTGTAAATATTGAGATTTGATAAAGTAAATGCTGCTCTGGCAGCAGATGGTTTGGAATGCTCTGTTGACACTGTCTGCGATTAGTTGGATATGAAGACTTTACTTCTTACAGATCTCCTCTGGGAGCCAGTGGAAGACTTGATCCCCGCTCCAGCTATTTGCCTTCTAATTGAAAATCCTTATTCCCAGATGGAGCATAATGCTGCAGCTTCAGGCAACTACAACTACACTGTTTGACTGTTGAGACATTGGTAATTGATTTCAGTAATGCAGGTTAAATGTGACATTTAGTGCTTAATAAAAATTATCAAGGCCAAAGCCGTTTATCATTCTTTCACTTTGGTTTGTCAGTTCTAAGGGAATTCAATGGGAATTCAATTGAAATCTTGCTGAAACAACTGCAAACTTGGTAGCCACACATTTAAATCTAAATTAAGCAAATTAACTTCATAACCATAATCTTCTTTCCATTTATCAAGCTGGTGTCATATATATTACATTTTTATATGACATTCTTTAATAGTACCAGACTCAAAATAACTGTGCCATGCAGCCACAAAGCTGATTATGAAAATCTTTTTATTTTCTTACACTAGATTTAGGTTACCACTTGCAGTATAATATGAGGCAATAGTGTGTTAATCATAATTCCTGTGTTGAGGAAATATTAAAATACAAAACACGCACACATATAGATTGATGATTGATAGATAGATTTAGATTTTTTTTCAATACAGTAAATAGGTGTGCCATTGAAATTTAGTCCAAAAGGTTAGGATTTGGAATGAATATTTATTTTCTCTCCAAGATATTCTTGGAAGTCCAGCGTATAGACCTGCTATATACTTAGGGGCAGATTTATCAAAATGTGAGATTAGAGTTTAGCACAAAAAAAATCACACACTTTAGGGCAGATTTACATATGGTTGAATATCGAGGGTTAATTAACCCTCGATATTCGACTGCCCAATCCTTCGACTTCAAGTATCGAAGTCGAAGGATTTACCGCAAATAGTTCGATCGCACGATAAATCATTCGATCGTACGATTAAAGCCTTTGAATCGTTCGATTCAATGGATTTTAATCCATCGATCAAACGATTTTTCTTTGACCTAAAAATTGTTAGAAAGCCTATGGGGACCTTCCCCATAGGCTAACATTGCACCTCGGTAGGTTTGGGGTGGCGAAGTAGGGGGTCGAAGTTTTTTTTTAAAGAGACAGTACTTCGACTATCGAATGGTCGAATAGTCAAACGATTTTTAGTTCGAATCGTTCGATTCGAAGTCGTAGTCAAAGGTTGAAGTAGCCAATTCGATGGTCAAAGTAGCCAAAAAAAAAACATTCGAAATTCGAAGTTTTTTTTATTCTATTCCTTCACTCGAGCTAAGTAAATGGGCCCCTTTGTATTGATTCCTATGGAATTTTTAGAAGTGTGTTTGTCAAATGGTGAACGTTGACTTTCACCCATTGATAAATACACTTCTAAAAATCTCATAGGAATGAATAGAAAGTGTGCGTTTTTTCTCGGTAAAATCTAATCTCATATTTTGATAAATCTTCCCCAAAGGATTTTGGAACAATGCTTGTTATTTACTGTTTGCTATGCAAATCATATCTACATATAGTATCAAGCTTATTTGTTTGTACACAACTTCAGAAAGGATTGTCTGGTTTAATATCTACTGTATAAAAAATGGTTCATCCAAATGGGGTTTTTGTTAGCTATTTGGGACACTGAATCCCTATGGAATGAACATTGATACTGTATATCGTTTGAATAAACCTTTCTGTGTTGTGGCTGTAAATAAATCATAATTTCATTAGCCAGCAATGTATATTTATTTGTCTTTGGTTGGCTTTTGTTAATTTAACACATTATAAACATTAGTATTAACATGTATTAGCATATTTCAAAGCTTAAATTTTTTACAAATGTGGCTAAATGAAAATGTGTTCTACCTGTTGCTTAAACATTTGTATATTTATATATGCTATGGAGAGAGCATGAAACCAGACCTTCTACCTGGACTCATATTTGTTACTTTGTAACCTTACCAGTATTTCCTAGTATTTTGATACATTTAAATAATTGCGTGTGAGATTAACAACTGTTACTGTTTTTAAGTATCCTCCTCTCTTAAACAAGGGGTGTTTTAACAGTGATATGATTATCTGTATTTCTTAGTATTTCTTAATGTTTAGTATTGATGTATTTTAGGTTATGCTATTGGATGCATTGTGATGATGACAAGGATGACAGATACAAGAGGTCCTCTGCACTCAACCCATTATCAATATATTTAAGACAGAGACATTTTGTGCATACTGCTACTAAAAAATGCCTTACCCTTTAAACAAAACAGGGATTGTTTGTCCATATATTGCGATATAATTAAGCTGGCCAACTACGTCAAAGTCATCCCATATCTGGCCAGTCCTATGCTCAATTTTCATCTGATTCATTAAGAATTCTATTGCTTTGTTATACATTTTACAAAGGGACTAAGTTTTACCTGCAACTTACTTGCTGCTTTCAAAGTAAAACTCCCAAACTTGGCTGTCCTTTTATTAGACACCTTAGACCTTGTAAAAGGTCATCATCAGGACTGTAACGTTGGACTTTGATACACCAAAATATAGAGGTGAAGACTTTTTTACATGGGTGTGCTGGTTGTCTGATATTCGTGGATATACATACACTATAACCATGCACCCCAGCTGTATATGAAATATACAGTATATGAGTGCGGATACTCATTAGACTGTTATGTAAAGTGTCAGAATGTAGAGAGACCCTGCAAAATATAATTTCATAGTGTAAAAGGATTTTCACTGCATATCTAAGAGCCAAATTCTACATTTCTAAATACATTTAAAAATGACACAAACTGTACATGAAATATTTTCCCTATTGCATTTTACTTGTACAACCTTATTTGAGTAGCTACAGAACACAGAAAACAAGGTAAATAGTAGCTGTGTAATGCTTAATGGACATTGAAGTACTTAATAATATGCTGTTGGTTTTCAAAATTCATATTACTCATGCATAAATAAACTGAATGCAGAAACAGGGGAAATCAGTCATATGAGCATTGTTAGGGAATATTAAATGCTATAGAGCCAGTCACAACGAACTCTGAATACAGTATTAAATAACTATGGCTTTACATGGATACATTTTATATCAGAATTCAGAAGAGAAAAAAATATTTGTAGATGGGGATTCTTGTGTTAGAAATACAAAGTTACATATTTAGTTATATAGAAGCTGATATCGGGTAAAAAGAACGATGTTCTTCATGTTTAACCTTCTCTGCTCAAGTCAATCCTAACATTTAGATGATTCTATAGGAAGGGAAATAAAAACAATTTGAAGCCAAATAACAGTTGGCATCATAAATGAGGGTTTCTTAAACATTTAAATCAACCATGCTTAAAACTATAGTGCATGTCTATTGCCTTATATTTATCATTTTAAATATTTAATCAAATAAACTTTGAAGGGGGTGGCGCACACATCAGGGACAGCAACTAACGTAGCATGGGAGAATCTAGGAAACCATGTTAGGGGAATAAAAAGATAATATTGTTTTTACTTAAACTGCTGTTCCATCTGATATAGAGCCTTATTCAAGATTAAAAATAAGAATGATAAGTCCATACATTTTTACTAAAAGTGCCTACACCTTCAGACTCTATTGCATTTCAATACTACCCTGTTTCCAAAAAGGTTAGAAAAAAAAGATTGAGGGGATTTGCAAATCATTTAAACTCTGTATTTGGGAAAGGGGCAACAAAAGATTGGAAATGCTAAAAAGAGCATCCTAGAGAGACTGGGTCTCTCGGAAGTAAATATGGGGAGGGGTTCACAACTCTGTGACCCATTGTGCAGGCAAAAATTGCAACAATTTAAGAATAACCATCTACAGTACATAATAACATTAAAAGAATCTGTAGAAATCTCTGTAGACATGGGGCAAAACAGAAAGACAATGGGGTATATTATTAAAACTCACATTTATGTGGTCGAGTTTTTAAAGGAGAAGGAAAGGCTTCTTACACACCCAAGTGATTGCATTGACTTACCTGAAACCCCAGGCTGATGCTCCTATCAGCAGAAAACTGTACCGGCCCGTAATTATACCAGTGAGAACCACAGAGCGATCCTCTTCCAGCTTCTTCTTTCTTCAAATTTCCAGGGGCAAACGCATGTGCAGTTGAACAAAATAGCCGACTTTTTAGTTAAAGTTTGGCTTTTCGTTCTACTGCGCATGCATAGCTGCGTGAAGAAAATTGGAAGAGGAAGAGGATCGCTCCGTGGTGCTCACTGGTATATCCCCGGGCCGGTGCAGTTTTCTGCTGATAGGAGCACCGGCCTGGGGTTTCAGGTAAGTCAATACAATTACTTGGGGTGCCTAACATTTGACACCCCCAAAGTGCACAAAGCCTTTCATTTTTGAGGGGGAAGCAACTCAAAGTTTTAGAGATTTATTATACCCAAAAGCTGCAAAATATCAAAATCCAAAAATACTCCATCTCAAACCTTTCAAGGTCATGTAGAAGTAAAAGGCAGATGTCCCTGAAATTGTTTCTTGACATCGTTATCTGTGCTGGATAATCAGATAAAGTCAAACTTTCTGAGCATCAATCGTACGATTCGACTTGATGTTTGATTTTGTTGCAACGTTTTTTTCTCCAACTTTTTTGAGAAGAATTATTGATAAATGAGTTCAATTCGTGGATGGGGATTTGGTCAACTTTGTTTTAATAAAAAATATAGTATATAAAAGTATATAGTAAATAAACCCTAAAATGCCCTTTGGTCTGACAAATCAAAATTTCAAACTTTCTTTGAAAACCATTGGTGCCTTGCAGGGCGGTAACTAGGGGTAGGCAGAGTAGGCACGTGCCTAGGGCACAAAGCTGGGAGGGCGCCAGGCACGTACCTGTCTCCTACCCCAAGCCCAGTTCCCTTCTTTTCTCTTTGCGCTTCTCAGCGCTTCTGCGCATGCACGCGGGCAGGAATTCGTGCATGCGCTTCTGCGCATGCGCGCATGCAGGAATTCGTGCATGCACGCGCGGGCAGGAATTCATGCATGTGCGCAAGCAGGAATTTGCGCATGCGCACTCGAGCGCATATTCGCGCATGCGCACAGGCGCTGCGACTGCAGGGCCTGCCTAGGGCGCCTGCCCAGGGTGGCCCGGCACTGGTGCCATGTCCTCCGGGCTAAAGAGGAGGAAGACCATCCAGCTTGTTCAGACTTTTGATATGTTAGCTTTCTACTATTTCAATGATATGGGGGTTAAATGATTTGCAAAACATTCAATTCTCTTTTTATTTACATTTAATACAGTGTCACAATTATTTTGGAAATGGCTTGCATATATGTGTTTTATAAAAAACATTACAAAAATTCAAATTGAAGAGAATAGCCCCTCTAAAATATTTAATGAGGCTTTAACCTGTAGTGCATAACTCTATGGGGCAGATTCACTAAAGGGTGAATTGTCACCAGTGACCACTTCGCACACATCGCACCACTTTGCCAGGTGCAAATTCGCTAGTACTATGCTAAATCACTAATATGCAAAGTTGCGCCCTGGGTGCCAAACACTGGCGACTAGTTCGCTAGTGATCTTGCATTAGGTCAATTTGCATACGGTGGTTCATTTAAAGTTGTATGGAGGTCTTTATTATAAATGTTGATGCAAATGCTTGAAGTTACCACTTTTTCTTACAAATGTCCAGGGAACCTTAATAAAGACAAGAGAATTAATATAATGCCCTACACATGAGTCCACTGTAAAACGAATGTTCCATATGTTATGAAATGTCTGGAGAAAACTGGTTACCCAAAAAAAGTTTGTTAGGGCTTTTGCAGGCAATCCGCTTCAAAAAAGAAAACGTCGCCATCGTTTTTTAGAACTTTAATGCGTTTTCGGCACACAGGATGTGATGTAACTGACATAAGATTGAGGAAGTTCTTTTTAGCACTTTGCTTGGTCTGAGGTGGCGAAGTCAACTCTGGCGAAAGAGGTAACGTTCAGTAAAATCCTCACTTTAGGGAATTTGCAGAGTAACGATCTTTCGCCAGAGCAAAAAGTCGCCTGGCGATAGAGTGTGAATGAACGCTAGCGATCGTTCGCTAGTGAATTGATGCCTGTGCCTGTTAGTGAATTGGCAATGTCCCTGCATAAGGGATTTCTGGTGAAAAGTCACTAGCATGAGCCACTTCACCCTTTGGTAAATCTGCCCCACTGTATCTCTTTTTTTTCACAAATTATAAATTATCAAACCTCTAAATACATAAATTGGACTCATGGCCATCCCATCGGTAAACAGAAATAATATCCTTAAATAAACAAAAGTTCATCCAAATCAAATTCAACTGTATTGGTTTAAATTGTTTCACTACAGTAAAGTGTGCATGTAATAATCAGAGCAATCACCAGTGCATAGGTATCATACATTTATTTTGATAGTGGTGTACCATTAAATATTGTACCAGTCTCGGTATACCATAGCAACCAAATTGAAGATTATTAAATAGTGAAATGTATATTGTGTAATTGTGTAATTGTCTATTTTATGAAAATTATGTTCCTTTACCCCTTTGATTATATTCCCCAGTAGTGTTGTAGGGAAATTAAACATTATTCACAAATGCAAAACTGGACAATTAACTGCACAAAATGGCTGTAGCGTCAACATCATCTGTTGGCAATTAAAAAAAAACTGTCCTAGAATTAATCTGGTTTAGCTTTAATTAATATATAAACCATACATAAAAATATAAAACTAGTGCAAGGGTATGAAATGCTATGAATCAAGTTACAAAGCAGGTCTTGAAGTTTTTATAAAACTTTGAAGAAAGAACAGCAAGGCACCTCTAGGGGATTTGGATATTTATCACAACATTTGAAACATAATAATAATTTTCAAAACTGATGCATTTCATTGAAAATTTATAATTTTTGTGCTACACTGTTCTCTAATCCTGGTGATTAACTGGAGATTACGAGACACAGGAGAAATTTCTGACATGCAACAGTAGTTGCAAAAAAATGGAGAAAATAATTTTCAGCCCTCTTTCGCAGATCCACTGGGGGGTTTTATGGATCTCCAATGTCTAAGAATGTTTAACTACTGAGTTCATTATAACCCTGTCCTTTCTACACACTCTGTTTTTTAAAGTACTGATGAATAGAACTGCAAAGTATATCACAGCTGGTGAGTGTCAGCAAGTGTTTAAGAAAAAAACTACCCTTAAAAGGGTTGAGTGAATGATAGAAAATTGGGGACAATCTGACATAGATTGATAGATTAGGGGAAACAAGAATGAAAAGAGATAATGAAAGAGGGGCAGAATTTTTGAGTTTTGCTGAAATTGTAATAGAAAATAACAAGTTTTATTTTTTATGATGAGAACCGAATTGTAAATAGCAAATATCAAAACTTTATCCTAATATAAGGGATTGGCATGTCAGGTATCAACTCTCAGAAATCTGTATAGTTATACAAATACTTTTAAATCTGTTCGGCAAGATGAAATGCTCCAAACACTTTACAAACCTGGCAAAGAGGGAGATTATTGTATGTTTGAACAAACTGCTCAGTACAAGACCTTGAAAGCAACAATTTGAACATGTTTTTATCATAGGGATTATTTGGTGTGAATGTGTACTAATAAGCATATGCTCTCATTTAGCAACCCTGACCAAGCCTTAAAATAGTTTTGGAGTAATATGCATTGATTACTTTGTTTTTATCGTTAAGAACACTGGTGGTCATCCATCTATCTATCCATTCATTTTTGAATAAAATAGAACAAGTGTTTTGTGTCACTTTCCCATCAGAGTAGCGAAAAGGCCAGATAGCAGTACTTATTTTCACACAAAATGACCATATTAAAATTTTAGTTTTCAATTGTCCTTTTTGAATTCTCATAGATAGCGTCACCTATACATATAGTTCTTAGTGAGCAAAGGGTATTTTTAAGTGAGTACCTGCCCTGCTACTTACTTCTCTAATGATTATTCAATGCCGCTATCCCCTCACAAAATACAAACAAACAGATACCTGTCCCTTTGTTCTTTGTAAGGAAAAATAACTTTCTGGCAAATAAGGTAAGCACAGCAGGATCCTTTTGACAACACCTCCATATTCATTTCTGAGATTAAGCTATTTTTCCTATTTGCTTCCTATGGATTTTTTAACCTTTGTATACAATATATCGCAGGCTTCAACTAAAATTATTTTTAGCAATAATAATTAAATCATTTTTGTAATTTTGATAACAAACTTTTAAAAGGAGTAACTTGAGTTTTAGTAAACAGGATATTCTGAAAAATGTGCATTTAATCTTCAAATAAACATTTCTTTGTGTTTTTTTATATAATATTTTCCATGTTGTTTAGCAGCTTGCCACTTATTATCTGGTTGCCAGGGAAAGACCTCTTATCTGAAAAATCCCAGCTTCCAAGCATTTCTCATAATAGATTTCATTCCTGTGCATATAAATATACATTATCTGGCCAATCTGGCAGTTGTATATAACACTATAAACACCACTGACACAGGGACGTTCAATGCCTAATTTAAATATATAGACAAGTATGGCAGTGATATCTCATCTGGGGGGATCCTGTTAATTACAGATGAAAAACAGCTAGTTAACGCCTGGTTGGAAATCTGTATTATAAAAGCACCTAAATGTACTGGGATTATGGAGGGAGGAAACCACAGTGATAGAGATCACACACATTTTAATACTAAACCTTGTTATTTGAGGAGTTTTCAAAAATGTTGTCTCATGTATCATACAAGATAATTTACCCCCTACTGAAAACTATGATAGTTGTTAAAAATCCACTTAAACCTATATGAATGTATTTAATGTAAAACCTGTATCTCAATAAAAAGAATACTTTTATGGCTCCACAAGTACATCTGATTTTCAATAGTACTATACATAATACAGGTATGGGACCTGTTATCCAGAATGCTCAGACCTGGGGTTTTCCAGATAACGGATCTTTCCGTAATTTGGGTCTTCATGCCTTAAGTCTACTAGAAAATCATTTAAACATTAAATAAACCCAATAGGCTGGTTTTGCTTCCAATAAGGATTAATTATATCTTAGGTGGGATCAAGTACAAGCTACTGTTTTATTATTACAGAGAAAAAGGAAATCATTTTTAAAAATTTGGATTATTTGGATAAAATTGAGTCTATGGGAGACAGCCATTCTGTAATTCTGAGCTTTCTGGATATCGGGTTTCTGGATAAGGGATCCTATACCTGTACTGTATATTTTGTTATGCCCCCTATCTAAAAATAACCCTAAAACCCCTCCTATATTGACTTTTTTCATGGATTTGTATGTATATCTTTTATCTTTCTAATTAATTGTATATATTTTAAAAGAAGAATTTAATACAGTGGCGAATCACTACTTCAATACTTTAGACAGTACTGGGGCAATGTAAAAAAAATAATAAATGGAAAAACAATTTGCAAAATTAAAAATGACAATCACAAAACTGACAACTTTGATGTGCACAACAAGACTGAAAGCTACTCTGAATATTGGCACAAAAACATGCACTATTTTTTTTTTCCAACGGATAATGAAACACTAAATACCCTTATAAATCTGCAGAATGTATATTTAATCATCACTAATATTCAAACAAAAAAAATGTTTGTGCAAAGGAGAATTGTTTCACATGGAATGTATTTTGCTGCTAATGACTTTCATTACATTCCTCAATTTTTGTTCATTTATTAACATTGCTAACTTGCTCCAGTGCAGTATAGTGAACCAATTAGCAAATAGCTTTGATCTTCCTTGTTCAGTCAGAATGAAAGCAAATATCTTACCGGTTTTTATGAGTTACTGTACTATAGTAAATGTGCACCTTTGCACAAGATAGGATATTAAACATTACTAAGAATAAAAATAATGTATAAATACTGTATATTTATATACATTATATTATACATTTTCACAATACACTAATAATACAGACAGGGACAAAACATTGTGATAAATGAAAAACACAGTTAAAAGATTCCTCAGATTTCAGTCTATGTAATAATACAGTAATTATAATAATCTTGGTCATGCCATTCATCAAAAGCAACAATATAAAGCAAAATATTCTGTTTTATTATTCAGGTAAAAATGTTTTTAGAACAGACTTGTGGAATACTAGATTCTGTTTTGCATGTGGTGAAAAACCTAAGTTCAAAAGGACTTTAGCACAATCTTTTCCTGTAAATATTGTGGGATTTAATCACTTTGACTTTAACCTTACAGTCCTCAGCCGCGTTTCATGTTTGTCCTTTTGGGTGAAAAGGTGAACAATCTGTCCCCATGTGAACCTTGGGGGCCAACCTTTGCTCTAGATTGCTCACTTAGAATTCAGTTAGGAATGACTAGTGTTCTGTCAAGCAAAATCTACATAATCTGTTGTCAGTCTGTCACAGAAGATGGTTGACTGGATACACCCCAATGAAATAATATGATCAAAACACCAGAAAGATGGGTGGGAAAACAAAAGTGTGCCTGCAATATATCAATAAGAGGGGATAATACTTAGTGTATTGTGATTTAAAGGAGCAAAATTCTATAATAAAATCTGTTCTTTAATATACATTAAGGCTACAGTATACAGTGTAAAATATTCCAGATTCTTCATTCTCCATTTTTATAGACTGCAGTATTGAATGTGATGTTATGCATAAAGAATCATTTAAGACAGAACAAATACCTTCCAAAATATCTGCAGCAGGGTCGCATTTGTTCAGCGCCACACACCGAGAAGTTATGTTCTTTTTCTGGTTGTTTTGCTCTAATATATAAAGTGCATGATTCTGTTATTCTCTAAAGGTTTATATTGTCTTTTGTTTGTGTATTCTGTTTTATCTGTTTAGGAATTTGCTTTTTCCGTGTAATAATTAGACAGTGCTTGAACTTGATCATAATCAAGCCAGCATAAATCCATACTGATGACAAAGCAGTCCTATTTGTTTAACATTTAAAGTTTTTTTTTAAGTTGCCTATAACACAGTGCTCCAAATTATGATCCACAAAACCCAAGGTCTCAAGCACTCTAGATAATTGAACACATACTGTAGTAGTCAAAATGGCATGCAATTGGCGCAGAACACTGCACAGTTAATAAACTGATGCAAAATACGACCTAGTCCCTTGTTTTGTCTTTGCTAAATATTACCTTAATTATCGCCCATGGTTAAACTTAAGCCGTGCGTAGTAAAACTTTCCTATCAAAGAGGCCTAAATAATAAAGCAACCCAAATACAAGTCATCAGTTATCTGGCCTTACTCAGCAAATATAGGGTTTTAGGAGTTACTGCTTCATCCTATCCCTGTACCACAAAGCTCTGCAGGTTCTTCAGGGAGGAACTTGGTTTAGTCGTTCCCTCATTAAAAAAATACATTTGGCTGCCCATTATCATAAAGCATCCATGTTTTTACCACTGCAACAGTTCTGCAACAACATTAGCATATTTTGGCTGTGATATTGTTTTACCCTGACCCGTATAATAAGTGTCACATTAGCAACACAACAAATCAAACGTTTGTTAATTTCCCTCGCTTTCCCACACAGCTGCTAGTGTTATCATGTCACCAGATTTTAATTAATATGATAAGTAACACTTGCAAGACAACAGGCAGGGATTTTTTTTCCTCTATTCGTGCACAAGTGTGGACTTAAAAAAAAAAGAAGGAAAAAAAAGAAAACAGGGGGTGGATTAAAAAAAGGAAAAGCTTTATGGGTCATGCTTTGTTAGAACTGGAAACATTTTGAATACTGTATTCTGTTTTTTTTTTTCTTAATTATATAACATATATACCTAAACTATCTCAATGTAAAAATACAATAATAAATTGCATTAATTAGTAAAGGCAGGAAATGTTTTTTTTTTTAACTGAGGCATTGCATCCACTAATGATTCATCTTGTTCTCCCTTATTGAAATTCCTTTTGCTCAAATGAGAAGGGAAAATAAAATACTTTTGGCTCTTATAAAATGACTGTCCCAAGGATATTTTTTCAAGAATCCTATTTCGTTCAGTTTTGAAATGGTTGTTCTTTTATATGGCAAAAGTGCCCCCTATGTATCAAAGACAGAAATGCAGCTTTGCTGAAAATGCTGCAGTTGCAGGTAAAGAATTAAGGACAAGAGCAATTATTTAGTGGCAACCATGTATATAACAACAATAACAAAAATAGTCAGCCAACATTGATTGTTTGCTATTTCAAATGTATAAAATATAAAAGACAGGTTTGCTTTAATAAGATACATATGATATAGGTGTCATATGTGCTAATAATTATACATACTGTAAGTCATAGTTCAATATTACAGTTTTATACCTATTTTATATTAATTGGCTGTGAGATTATATATCTTTTTATAATCTTTATTCAGTAAATACAGTTGAGTGCTGCATTCATGAAACAGAAACCGTATTCGCTACGCAAAAGAAAAATATCTTGGCTATAGCAGGTTGTTTAGTAACATCAGTAAAAGGTAAAATAAAAATATCAAGACAAAAGGCATAGAGGAGGCACATTGAATTGAGAAATACAGTGCTATTGTTTTTTCATTAGCACTGTGATTACATCTTCAGTCAAAAATAATAATGATCACAATATAAAAAACAATATAAACAATATAAAAAACAATATAAAATAACACAAAGAGGTAAGTTTGGGACTCATGAATTGGGGAGTCTGTTTTGAATCTCAGATTGAATTTTTCATTAAAGAAACATTGCAGAGTTCATGCTTCAAAGAGTCTATATTTCTAACTGGAACTGGCTGATTTAAAAAAAAAACAGGCATGTTAAATGAAGTCCTACTTTCTGATATTTGTGATTTCCATTTTATTCCGCATTAAACAAATGATCAACATTTTTGGTTATGCTGAAAAGCAATATATTTACAGTACAGATATGGGACCTGTTATCCAGAATGCTCGGGACCTGGGATTTTCCGGATGATAAATCTTTCTGTAATTTGGATCTTTATACCTTTATACTCGAAAATCATGTAAACATTAAATCAACCCAATAGGCTGGTTTTGCTTCCAATAAGGATTAATTATATCTTAGTTTGGATCAAGCGCAAGCTACTGTTTTATTATTACAGAGAAAAAGGAAAACACTTTCAAAAACTTGGACTATTTGGATAAAATTAAATCTATGGGAGATGACCTTTCCGTAATTCAGAGCTTTCTGGATAACGGGTTTCCGGATAATGGATCCAATGCCTTTACCGTCATTTGTTTTAGAGGTGTACATTTGACCATACATGTACTACATATTGTTACCTGTTAAAAATTGAGGCTAAATCAGAGGAAAGTATAGCTATGGGACTTATTATCCAGAATGCTCAGGACCTGGGGTTTTTCAGATAATGGTCTTTCTGTAATGTGGATCTCCATACCTTAAGTCTGCTAAAAAAAAATAATGTAAACATTAATTAAACCCATTATTCTTGTTTTGCCTCCAATAAGGATTCTTTATCTCTGAGAATGGATCAAGTATAATGTACTGTTTTATTGATACAGAGAAAAAGGGAATACTTTTTAAAAATATGAATTTGGATAATATAGAGTCTAGGGGAGTCAGCCTTCCCATAATTCCCATACCTGTACCTTGCTTTGATAAGCACCCTCCAGCCAATGTGTTACGATGTACCATTAACCAATAGTGAGTAGTCCAATAGATAGTAATATTATAGGGAATTCTTGTGCGTTTTTTGAATCTTTTTAAAAGGACACTTCAGAACAAAAGGACTAAGATATAATTATATAATAATATGCTAATGTAATAGAACTCAATGTACTTTACCTTTCTTATTCCAACAATAACTTAATAACATGCAATATGCTGCACTAATGAAATATTTTGCTTCATAATATAAACCAAAATCTAAATCTAAACACTTCTTGCTTCAGTAAATACTTAAAACACGAGCTGCTGCTTTGGGTAAGGAAACATCTTACAATTTGAAAAGGGAAAACAAAAACATGGAAACAAAAACACGGAATTTGTTATTAGCAGCTATTTTAATTTCTCCAAGACTCAAGGACAGGTTGAAGTATTTAAAATTTCCAGCACTGGTATAACCTTGTTTTATTATTGAATTCAATAATAATAATAATAATTCAATAAGACTCACATCTTTCTTTTTCACCACACATTCAAACACTTGCAAAATCTTGCCGTATTCAACTGCGCAACATTGCTCGAATACGACCATATCTCAGTTCAGAATCAACTAAAACACTGATTCAGTCTCTCATCATCTCCCGCCTTGATTACTGCAACTTACTCCTCACAGGTATTCCAACAAGTCACCTTTCACAACTCCAATCTGTTCTAAACGCGGCCGCTAGACTCAACATCAGCTGCTCCCATATGTATGTCCCTTCACTGGCTCCCAATCTCTTCTAGAATCAAATTCAAATTACTTACACTCACATTCAAGGCCCTTAATAATGAAACCCCTCCCTATATTTCATCTCTAATCTCCAAATACACTCCTTCACGAAACCTTCGCTCTGCTTCTGATCTTCGCCTCACTTCTCCTCTGGTCACTTCTGCCCATTCTCATCTAAAAGACTTCTCTCGGGCTTCTGCTTTTCTCTGGAACTCTCTGCCACGAGCTGTCAGACTTTCTCCTTCTTTCCAAACTTTCAAGCACTCCTTAAAGACCCACCTGTTTAAAGAGGCGTATTCGATGTACCTTAATGAATCATTGCTGTATCAAAAAATGACAAAATGTTTATATAATCCTAATGTCTCAATTGTACCCTAACCTTTAGTTTGTAAACTCTAATCTCTAGGTCCTTCTAACCCTATTGTATTCTGTAATCCTTGTTTGTTATCCACCATTTATTCCCTGTTTGCTATAACTGCAGTAAAGCACTGCGTATCTTGACAGCGCTATATATATAAATGATGATGATGATGATGAATTAATACATACAGGCTTTAATACATTTAGGTATTGACTATTTCTTGTGAATTTGCCAATGCATGTTCATTCTTTGTCATTGAATAAAGTATATACATATGTTGATTGCCTGTTTTTCTACCATTTTGCTGGTCTGTCCTGCAAAATGTTATATTATTATATATTGGTAACTGTATACCAAAAGGAACAATATAAGTATTGCCTGGGCAGTATAAACATCAGATTTCTTGTATTATATATATATATATGTAAGCTTTCAGAACACCAAGGCCCCTTCGTCAGGCAAAAAAACTGAAAGGCCCAAAGACTTGTAGTTAGAAAGAAAACATGTAGTGATAAATAAATAATATAGTAAATTTTGTACCCAGATTAGCCTAGAGCTCCCTACTATGCTAATCTCACATGAGAAGCATTTGCAGCTGTGTATACACATAAAAGTAATGAATTTTGTTTCCTTCAGTAATTTAAGAGATAACACAAGCTATATATATATATATATATATATATATATATATATATATATATATATATATATATATATATATATATATATATATAGCACAAGGTACTACTACTTTCTTTTGTCTAAATGCACTAAATGCATCATTTAGCCCATTACATTTCTGGTGAACTTTAGCGTGTGTTTTTTTTACATGTTCAGTCTGATTACAACATAAAAGACAATAGATTTGTAAGAGATCCTTGAGAAGATGCAAGCTCTTGTATATAACTGCTCCTGCAATTATCATACACTACTAAACTTTTATTGATCCCTTTCACATTTGGTGATAACAGAGTATTTTCCACTTATTTAAAGTGCTGTTTGCTAGAAAGTCCCATCAAGGCAAAACAGTAGACAAATATGTAGTTCAATAAAATAAAAGCCAGGCAAGAGGCTCAGAGCGACCCAACATCAGTGAAAGAAAGCTAACTGCTGATAAATGCCTGATTGCTAGAAAAGCTGTGTCCTTTAAGGTCATTTTATATATGCCCTGAGTAGTTTTAGTGTTATTTATGGAGCCATCAAAAGGGAAAACATTTTTCTTTTTATTTACTGCTTGTTGTGTGGAAAGAACATATCATAGAACTCAGATTAACTAAAGTGGCAGTTCAGTGTAAAACAGCATAACATATATTACCTTGGTGCTATATAGTTTCGTAGTGAATTGATCATACACTATGGTGGGGTTTTTTTTTTTTTGGTATATTTTTGGTGCAAAAACTTGAATTTTTCAAGGGAAAATATAATTTTTTTAGATTTATCATACCCCAATTATGCAAAAAGCACGAATCCTACAACCCGGCATCTCAAACCTATCGAGGTCCTATATAAGTCAATGACAGATGTCCCTATCCAAAATTGAAGATATTATGGTCTGCACTGGGTTTAGCCCAATAATCTGAAAAATTCAGGATTTATGGGCGATAACCAGAAAAAAATCAAGCAATTAGGGAGCATATACAGAAAGAATAACATATTTTGTACATACAGTTAGGTCCATAAATATTGAACAGAGACAATTTTTTTCTAATTTTGGTTCTGTACATTATCACAATGAATTTTAAATGAAACAACTCAGATGCAGTTTGATTCAGTGGGTTGAACAAAAAGATTGCATTAAAATGGGAGGAACTAAAGCCTTTTTTTAACACAATCACTTCATTTCACGGGCTCCAAAGTAATTGAACAAATTAAATAACTGAAAATAATACTTGGTTGAAAACCCTTTGCTGGGAATGGCTTGAAGTCTTGAACTCATGGACATCACCAGATTTTGTATTCCCTTCTTT
This sequence comes from Xenopus laevis, assembly GCF_017654675.1. Lineage (NCBI taxonomy): Eukaryota > Metazoa > Chordata > Amphibia > Anura > Pipidae > Xenopus > Xenopus laevis. The sequence goes on from NC_054373.1 coordinate 121,475,762, forward strand.
TTAATGCTCTGCCAGGCCTTTACTGCAGCGGCTTTCAGTTGCTGTTTGTTTGTGGGCCTTTCTGTCCGAAGTTTAGTCTTCAACAAGTGAAATGCAAGCTCAATTGGGTTCAGATCAGGTGACTGACTTGGCCATTAAACAATATTCCACTTCTTTGCTTTAATAAACTCCTGGGTTGCTTTGGCTGTATGTTTTGGGTCATTGTCCATTTATATTATATAAACACCTCCCAATCAATTTGACTGCATTTACCTGGATTTGAGCAGACAGTATGTCTCTGAACACCTCAGAATTCATTCGGCTGCTTCTGTCCTGTGTCACATCATGGATAAACACATGTGTCTCAGTACCACTGGCAGCCATGCACACCCAAGCCATCACACTGCCTCCACTGTGTTTTTTTAGATGATGTGGTATGCTTTGGATCATGAGCTGTTCCACACCTTCTCCAAACTTTTTTCTTGCCATCATTCTGGTAGAGGTTGATCTTGGTTTCATCTGTCCACAGAATGTTTTTCCAGAACTGTGCTGGCTTTTTTAGATGTTTTTTTTTTTTTTTAGCAAAGTCCAATCTAGCCTTTCTATTCTTAATGCTTATGAGTGGTTTGCACCTTGCAGTGCACCCTCTGTATTTCATGCAGTCTTCTCTTTATGGTGGACTTGGATATCTATATGCCTATGTCCTGGAGAGTGTTGTTCACTTGTTTGGCTGTTGTGAAGGGGTTTATCTTCCATGGAGGTCCAGGTATTTTTGCATTGCTGAGTTCACAGTGCTTTCTTTCTTTCTCAGGATGTACCAAACTGTAGATTTTGTCACTGCTAATATTGTAGCAGTTTCTATGATGTTTTTTTTAGCTTAAGGATGGCTTGTTTCACCTGCATGGAGGGCTCCTTTGACCGCATGACAGCAAAATGTTCCACATACAAGCACTCCCCCCCCCTCAAATCAACTCCAGGGCTTTTATCTGCTTCACTGATAATGACATAATGAAGGAATTGCCAAAAGGAAAAACCACCAGCACACCCTGGCCTCTCAAAGGATATTGGTCCAGTGCTGAGTAAAAAAGGGTCAGTACCCTCAAATAGACTTTAGGGGCATGCCCCCAAAACGTTACTCTGTAATAAACACGCAGGGCCTGGATCACTTGCATCAAGTCCTGGGTGCCGGTAATTTTCTTCCTTACCCAAATAATGAAGGAATTGCCCACACCTGCCCATGAAATAGCATTTGAGTCAATTGTCCAATTGCTTTTGAGCCACTGAATTAAAGTGATTGTGTTAAAAAAAAAAAAGGCTTTAGTTCCTCACATTTTTATGCAATCGTTTTGTTCAACCCACTGAATTAAAGCTGAAAGTCTGCAGTCTGACTGCATCTGAGTTGTTTCATTTAAAATTCAATGTGGTAATGTACAGAACCAAAATTAGAAAAAAGTTATCTCTGTCCAAATATTTATGGACCTAACTGTACTTTGCTGAACTTTAATTTTTTGAGATTGATTATACCCCGATGCTGCAAAAGCTCAAATTCGAAAAACCCGGCATCTTAAAACCTGTCGAGGTCATGTATAATTCATTGGCAGATGTCCCTATCCCAAATTGAAGATATCGCGATCTGCACTGGGTTTAGCAATAATCTGAATAATCCAGGGTTTTCGGGAGGTAACCCAAAAAAATCAAGCGATTTGGAAGTAAAGTCAAGTTTTTGCTCAATTTTATCAAGTTTTTTCTTGACCCAACTTTTTTGAGTTATTTTAATGATAAATAAGGTAAAATCGTGGATGGGAGTTTGGTCAGGCTTTCTTTAAAAAAAATTGATAAAATTGGATTTTAGTAAATAACCCCTACATGTTTATGAAAACTATTTTATTGGAAAAATTTGTGTTGGAAAATACACACTAAGGGGGTTATTTACTAAAATTCTAATTTATCTAACTTTTTCTTAAAAGAAAGTCGACTAAAATCCCTTCCATGAACAGAACCATTTATCAATAATTTTTCTTGAAAAAGTCAGAGTGTAAAAATGCTGCAACAAGCAAACACTGCAATCGAGCGCCAATTCATATTGTGCGAATAATGCTCCGAAAACGTAATTTTATTAAATTGTCATTGCGAAAACTCAACTTTATCGGATTATTGGAAGACAACCCCGACTTTCTCGGATTATCCAGCACAGATGAAAAGAAACAACTGCAGGGACATCTGCCATTGACTTCTACATGACCTCGACAGCTTTAAGATGGAGTATTTTCAGATTTGGATTTTTAGCAGCTTTGGGGTATAATAAATCTCTAGAAATTTGAGTCTTTTTTTCCATGAAAAAGTTGTCCTCCTAAAAACGTAGACCAGAAAAAATTGAGGTTTAATAAATGGGCTATAAATAGTAACGTTTATATTTATGTACAAAATGAATGTTTTTATCTAGTTAAAGGAACAGTAACACCAAAAAATTAAAGTGTTTTAAAGTAATGAAAACATGCACTGGTGAAACTGATATGTTTGCTTCAGAAACACTACTATCCAAGGTCTCTTGTAAAGTCTGTTTATAAAATTAATTTAAAAAAATCCTTTAATGTGAATGCTGATGTGGTTTGATAAGTTTAAGTGCTAAAAGTGCAGCACTCATTAATCATCAGCACAGGTTCATAGTCATGCATCTTGACACTGCAATAAATGAAAGGGTTGTTTACATTAATACTGACATTAAGAAAATAAAAAAAAACTTAAATTCAACAATTCAAGTATGAACATTGAAATAGAACACTCACATTAGTAGGTAAAAGTTCAAAGACTCTTTATACATCATATGGCATTGAAGGCAATCTTCTTATCTACTTCACTGCTATTGTCTGTTATAGACCATTTTAGGAAAGCTGAATGTACTGTACTTTATTAGTGTTAGTGATAAGATAACTAAGATAATCATGGCATTTTGATCAGTGAAAGCAGAAAGGATCATACTGGGTCACTTCACAATGACTGCAATAGGAAGCACCACGAGTAGTCTTCAGGCCATGGTTTTCACCCAAAATTGTGCCGGTGTGCATTTGCAGGGAACAATCAAAGGCTGAGGCTACTGGAGGCACTTTGTAGTTAATGGGAAGTGACCTGCTGTGATCCCTAGTGTTTTGATTGCCACTGCTCAGTAGTATCAATCAAAAGCACCTCCTGTGCCACAGCCATCGTCAGCATGTGATGTGATGAGAATGGGGGGGAAATGGCCTCATACCTGATAACAAATGTATCTAGGATATATTTAGCTGACAATGTCATCAAATAGTTAATACATTATAGAATAATGCTAATGTCTTTATGTTAAGCAATTTCTTTTATAGAAACAGAACAGTCTAATAAGACATTCATATCATTTACAAATAGCGAAAACAAATTTGCTATATTTGTAAATGATATATTGTTACAGTCCAACCCTTTTGAAATAAAAAAAAATAACCAAAGTGGTATAAAGGTGATACCTTAAAGGAACTAAAATGTTCTGAAAGCTTGCTATGATTATATTAGTTAGCTAATAAAGGTATCACCTTTATTCCACTTTGGTTATTTTTTTATTTCAAAAGGGTTGCCCTGTAACACTTTTACTGGCTAACACGGTACAGCAACTTTACCTCCAAATATAAATTAAATATTGTTATATGTATATAAAAAAAAAAAATATATATATATATATATATATATATATATATATATATATATATATATATATATATATACTGTATACACACAGTATACACATACACAGAAATATGTATATGAGTATAAAACATAAACTTATCTTGAACAGGGATTTTGCCTGTTCTTGACTGATATTTAAATATTATTTAAGAATAAGAATATTATTTAAGAAAATCAGTCCATTTCTAAAGCCAGTATTTGTTGTTAAACATTTTCAACCTCTGAAAAGGTAAAGCCAAGAGTGGTTACAGTTTAACATACCAAGAGGAACAGAAATCAGCAATGAAAAAAATAATTTGCTTTTTTTTTGTGAGTTTATATTTACACACAAACATATCTAAGTATATACAGAAAGAATACCATATTTTGTACATATTTTGCTGAACCCAGGGTCATTTTTTTCCAAACTAGATTGGTAAGTTCCTTCTTCGTGTTCTAGATTTGGCTACAGAAGCCTGATCCTATCAAATATCACAAATTATTTGCATCCTTTGTTTAACCAGTAACTAGCAGGGTGACAATGTTTTGTGGGCTGTCATTCAAAAAGAATAATAATCAAGGGTCAGATAGGAATGGCTACACAATAAAAGACAAAAGCATTTACTACAAAGTGATATTTGAATTCAGCTCTTTGTAAATACTTTGAGTAATTTCAATGACATGTGCCATATTTATTGCTGATAACCCTTGGCCTGGGTGTATGTGCAAAATTTTATACTTCTGCCATCCATTTTAACACCATAAATTGTTCCATGATATAATTAGAATAGGGTTGTATTTGTAAAACACTGATATTAATGGCATTATTTAACATTAACGGGTGGAAAATATTTTAGTTTTTGTATAATAAGAATCCAGAGCACTGGGATGTTATCTTAAAAAATCAGATGGCAGGACTCCTAATAAATTGGCTCATCTTTCAGAATTTGGAAAGAAAGATACAGCAGTAAATACTCAGCATAAAAAAAACTCTTACTAATTAGTATATTAGTAAATGTAGCTATATAAGCAATAAACTATCACATTGTACCAACCTAATTGGCCCTTCAAATGTAAGCATGCATCCAACAGGGCCTTTCCATAAATACTTACTTAAATAAACCCATTGTGAATTTCTGAAAAGTTCAAAAGTATTTACAATGAGATATTTAAATACATGCAAAAATACTAAATATAAATTCACAATTTCATATACATACCATACAGATGCACGCCCCGCATAGAAGTGCATGCATAATGCATAGAAAAACTTGACTGTGTTTAAAGTACAACATGTCCTGTATGTACTAATTATAGTTGTTGTGACCCCCTTGCTATGAAGGTGTTAACATGATAATTTAATCACAATGATTCGATTCTATAGTTTAATTATACAGAATAATTCAAGAATACATTTAAATGATGTTAAAAAGCAAATGAATTCATACAACATAAATAACAACAAATGTAAGGTCACTTTGAATTGAAATAAAAGGACCTGCTCTGCAACATCTGATAACAATCGCTGCTTTTCACAGCTCACAGCAATCTATTCACACAACATTTGCTCTCACTTTTCCGAAACTACTAGCCATTCCAGATAAATTGCTGATTTCACCGACACCTCCTGACATTACAATTCCCATTTAGCAAAACAAAGCAGACTTAGAACTAAGAACTTTCCATTGTAAAGATTTAAGATAAATCAGAGCTATATTACTGCCATCAATTTGCTCAGTATTGAAGAAATAGCAAACAAAGACTTGACATTCTTTACCTCTTTATGCAGGCATGGGGTGAACTGCCAAAGTGAACAGCGCCAATATGCCCCTCGTTCATTAATACGGCATCGTTGAGTGCAGCATGAATGAAATGACAAATTAGCAATTTCATGCAACTAGTATCATGCTATCATTTGTAGCACAAAGTCAGCAAAAAGGATTGCCATAATAAGTCACTTTGCTATTCTATCCACACAGTCACTATCAATAAAGTTTTAGATGCCCTGTACCAATCACTAAAGTCAGATAATACGCAAGGTTAATGGCTGCAGACAGTCCTGGGAAATATCTATGATCTGATAAGAGAAACCCACATTATTGCTATTTTATGTGCACATATAGCAGCCAAGAATAGGCAACCTCAGGCAATCAATGCTTAAGGCAGTCGTAATACATCTCACGATGTAATGTATAAATTGGCCTTTCATTGTCTATTCACAGTTGGGCTAATAAATTGTTCAGACACTGGACACCCTGATAGTAAAGAAGAGTTAGCATTGTGTGCATGTCAACTCCTTGTAAAATTAATGCTACCATATTAAAAAAGACTTTATCTCCTGTTCTTTAAATTACCTAGAAGCTTTTTTCACGTAAAATAAGGATCAAGCATGTTGCAGGGTAGATTAGAAGTTGAATGTATTCTTTAACTTCAGACAAAAGTAATCACTGCATTATTTCCATTTAAACCATAGTCATTTGTTTTAATCAAAAAAGCAATCTGTGTTTGTAACGTACAAAGCTCTTATCCTTAATGGCCAGAAGAAAGTAACAGGCTTATGGCTTCATTCACTGGTCTGCCATGGCGCTACATATTAAACCACTTGCGCAGAGGGGACATGGAAATGATATTAACTCAAAATGGTTTAAAGTTGTAGCTTTCCTTGTCCATATGTGCATTTATCTTCATAGATTATAATTTTGTCTCTTTACCTCTTTCAATCTCATTGCTATCAACCACAGACATTCTAAGTAGGGACGCACCGAATCCACTTTTTTGGATTCGGCCGAACCCACGGATCCTTCGTGAAAGATTCGGCCGAATACCGAACCGAATCCGAACCCTAATTTGCATATGCAAATTAGGGGTGGGAAGGGGAAAACATGTTTTACTTCCTTGTTTTCTGACAAAACGTCATGCAATTTCCCTCCCAATTTCCCTCCCGCCCCTAATTTGCATATGCAAATTAGGATTCGGATTTCGTTTGGCTGGGCAGAAGTATTCGGCCGAATCCGAATCCTGCTGAAAAAGGCCGAATCCTGGCCGAATCCTGAACCGAATCCTGGATTCGGTGCATCCCTAATTCTAAGTAGCAGTACAGTAGGATACTGATAATAAATAACTAAATATAGAATGCATATACATAAGGTAGTGGCTTCTCTGGTGTCACACTATGCTCCACAGCAGATGTCCCACATAACAGACCTCCAGTCTCATGCAGGGGTGATTCTGGCCCCTGTTCCGTCTGAGGTGATGCCGCTCCCCACGCTTAACTTTTCAGCTTCAGGGGCAGATTGTTGGAGGGGTTGCATTGCTCACACCCCTATGAATAGACATAGCAACAAAACTATGGTGGTGGTTAAATGTAACAAAAAAATGGGCTCTGCAATGGGCTCAAAAATTATTTGCAAAAAAAAAAACTTAGAAAAATATACCATTCTTTATATATAATGTATACTTTTCCATATAATGGCCGTCTTTTGGAGGGATAGGAGAGAGAAGAAGATGTAAGGGAAATAGTAAGATATTTCCTTTACAATATGAAAGTTGCCTTATTCCATATGAAAAATTGCTGTTCTTTCACCAGATAATTACATGCTAAAGGGGATGTAAATGCAAAACAAAATCCAATTTTAAGTTTCTTTAATGAAAAAGAAACCTATCTACCAATATACTTTAATTAAAACATGTGTACCGTTTGTATAAGAAACCTGACTGTATGTATTGAAATTCTCGCTTCATTTACTTGCACTGACTGCTGCTGCCTTCCTGCTGAAGGAAACTTCAAATGGTCCCCAACTCCAGCTGCAGGGATTTTTTTGCTGCAGCCACTGGTTCTGGAGAGTTGGAGAAAGTTTGTATTTAACAATACAAAATCTATAAAATCCACATTATATCACATAACAACACAGGACCCAGTGCAGTCTGCATATTCTCATTACTAATCAATCTTGCTGTATCAGCTTCTATGGCAGATATTATTTGACTTGTGCTGTTTTGATAATCTATGACGATCCCTAAGCAGCAGCCCAGACCACACTGAGCATGTGCATGGTCTTGGTCTTGTAACAAAGATACAAGATGGTGACCCTCTGTGGCCAACTTTGAAAGCATAAATCATTTGTTTAATTCGGCTTCTGGTGCAGTAAGTTCATGTTTATGTTTAGTATTCAAAATACAGCATTTCTAGCATTATTATATTTTAGACTTTAGTTTCCCTTTAAACTAATTACACAGTAATTGATCCTGGGAGACATGCGGTTGAGAGAATGGGCTAAATTGATGTACTTTCTTTATATTGTAATGAATGTTTTCATTTGGTTTCTTCTGAATTGACAGGCGTAAAACAGATTACACCTGATAATCATCTTTTAATCTCAACTACTCTGTTAGAAAGTACCATATGTATCGAATATTACTAAAGACAAAAAAAACACATTTCAAACAATCAACAATGCAACATTTGACAAATATCTAGACGTGATAAGTGTTAGAAGTCTTCCATCTGTACCCATTTGCTTGCTATAAATGTAAAATGTTATTGCAAATTGATTATTCTGTATTTTATTCACTAGGGAAGAATTGGATGCAATAGAATAGCAAAATATGTTAACAAGAAATTCTGCTGAAGAACATAGTAACATACATAGTAACATAGTAAGTAAGGTTGAAAAAAGACACATGTCCATCGAGTTCAACCTTTTTTTTTTTTTTTTTTTTGTTTATTAACTACCTATCTGCCAGTTGATCCAGAGGAAGGCAAAAAAACCCATCTGAAGCCTCTCCAATTTGCCTTAGAGGGGGAAAAATTCCTTCCTGACTCCAAAATGGCAATCGGACTAGTCCCTGGATCAACTTGGACTATGAGCTATTTCCCATAACCCTGTATTCCCTTACTTGCTAAAAAGCCATCCAACCCCTTCTTAAAGCTATCTAATGTATCAGCCTGTACAACTGATTCAGGGAGAGAATTCCACATCTTCACAGCTCTCACTGTAAAAAACCCCTTCCGAATATTTAGGCGGAACCTCTTTTCTTCTAATCGGAATGGGTGACCTCGTGTCAGCTGGAAAGACCTACTGGTAAATAAAGCATTAGAGAGATTGTTATATGATCCCCTTATATATTTATACATAGTCATCATATCTCCCCTTAAGCGCCTCTTCTCCAGCGTGAACATCCCCAATTTGGCCAGTCTTTCCTCATAGCTAAGATTTTCAATACCTTTTACCAGCTTAGTTGCCCTTCTCTGTACCCTCTCTAATACAATAATGTCCTGTTTGAGTGATGGAGACCAAAACTGTACGGCATATTCTAGATGGGGCCTTACAAGTGCTCTATACAGTGGAAGAATGACCCCCTCCTCCCGTGACTCTATGCCCCTTTTAATACAGCTCAAGACCTTATTTGCCCTTGATGCTGCTGACTGGCATTGCTTGCTACAGCCAAGTTTATCATCTACAAGGACTCCAAGGTCCTTTTCCATAATGGATTTGCCTAGTGCAGTCTCATTAAGGGTATAAGTGGCTTGGATATTTTTACATCCCAGGTGCATGACTTTACATTTATCAACATTGAATCTCATTTGCCACTTAGCTGCCCAGATTGCCAGTTTGTCAAGATCCTGTTGCAAGGATGCCACATCCTGGATGGAATTAATTGGGCTGGATAATTTTGTGTCATCTGCAAACACTGATACATTACTTACAACACCCTCCCCTAAGTCATTAATGAACAAGTTAAATAAAAGTGGACCCAATACTGAGCCCTGGGGGACCCCACTAAGAACCTTACTCCAAGTAGAGAATGTCCCATTAACAACCACCCTCTGTACCCGATCCTGTAGCCAGTTTCCTATCCATGTGCAAACGACTTCATTAAGCCCAACAGACCTTAGTTTAGAAAGCAGTCGTTTGTGGGGCACAGTATCAAACGCTTTGGCAAAATCCAAATAGATCACATCTACTGCCCCCCCACTATCCAGAATCTTACTTACCACATCATAAAATGCAATCAAATTCGTCTGACATGACCTATCCTTCATAAAGCCATGCTGATTGTTGCTCATAACGCCATTCATTAGGACAAAATTTTGAATGTGATCCCTTAACAAGCCTTCAAATAATTTGCCCACCACAGATGTCAAGCTTACTGGCCTATAATTGCCAGGCTGAGATCGTAATCCCTTTTTAAATATTGGAATAACATCAGCTTTTCTCCAATCCATAGGCACCATACCAGATGACAGTGAATCTGAGAAAATCAGAAATAAGGGCTGGTCTAAAACTGAACTAAGCTCTCTTAGAACCCGGGGGTGTATGCCATCAGGCCCTGGAGCCTTGTTTACATTAATTTGTATTAAAGCTTTTTGAATCATATCCTGAGTCAGCCACTGACTAGATTGAGCTGGATCATTCGTGCAGTTATTAAGTGAGCCTGTGAACCCAGACTCCTCTATTGTATACACTGAAGAAAAGAACTGATTTAACACATTTGCCTTATCTTTTAACACATTTGCCTTAACACAAATCAAGTTTCATTGTACTGGACAGTACTGGACAGGAGAAATGTATATGCTGAAAGAGTAATACATATAATTTTCAGTAAGGGCACATATGTAACAACTCTGGAACTCTGATTAGGGTTGTATGGGATAAAAGGTAATAAAGGGCTTAAGGGAGAAGGAAAGGTGAAATCAATGGGAGGTGTCATAGGCTAGGCACCACCCAGTGATTGTATTCACTTATCTGATACCCCAGGCCCGATGCTCCTGATAGCAAAAACCTGCCTGGCCCTGGGTTCTTCTAAGGGTAAGGTCACATTGGGAGATTCGGAGAGATTTAGTCGCCCGGCGACTAATCGCCTCTTCCTTGGGGCGACTAATCTACCCAAACTGCTTTCCCCTGCCTTCTGCCTGCTACAATGAAAAATCGCCAGCGGCATGGCACTCACAGCGCTTCGTTTTCCAAAGTCGCCCAAAGTTGCCTCATGAGAAAACTTTGGGCGACTTCGGAAAACAAAGCGCCACGAGTGCCATGCCGGCTTACCCTAAGCAAGCATCACTGAGTGATCTTCTTCCACTTCATTTTTCTTCCCTACCTTGGGGCTGGTGCTTGTGCAATAAAGTGAAAATGCCAGCTTTTCTGTTACAGTTTTGATTTTTACTCTACTGCGCATGTGTGCCCAGTGTTTTCACCATTCCTTTTCCTTTAAACAAAGGTGTAGTGTTCAAAGGGCACAGGTAAATGGGTATGTGTCAGGGATCAGGGTTTGGAGAGATATCACTAGCAGCAATTCAAAGAAACTTGTAAAGGCTTCCTTATGCAGTGTTTCTACAAGCTACAACATGAAACTAAATCAGACAAATTTGTTTCCTTAATTGCTGATAGACCCTATATAGATTAACACTTTGGGGCAGTCTGGGTTACTTCAACCAAACTTTCCAAACAACGTCATGTTGTGAAGTAGTAGTGGGTCTACTTCTATCCAACTTTATGACACCCCAGTAATCATGTACATAGGACCAGCAGTCAACAGGCACAGCCTGACTTTATTAAACAACTGCAGCGGTAAGAAAGATTGGTTAGTAATAGCAAACAATAGAAGTAAACCAAGAATGGAAATGCATGGAACATACACTGGAGAGTATTGTATGCTCCAGCAGTGGTCAGGTTTGGACTGTAAACCATGATGCACCATGAGAAAAATGGAAAATCCGTCCAAACCATAATGTGCAAACTCTTTGTCAGCTGGATACAGTGTGTGCCTCCTTGACAAAAGCTTGATGAGCTGAAAATGACAGCAGCGGCCTAAATAGAAGGTTTTGGAGAAGATTATCTGAACATGGAATGTGCAAATACTGGTTATGTCTGTGCTTATCGAGGTAACAGTCCCTATGTGGCGGTGGTATAAAAGGTGCTCCTTATGTGCTGCTACTGATGTAGAAGCATAATTTCTGAGACTCCACAGTAGCTCCATTTTTAACTGAAACAACACTCAGGCGACAGTTGTAGTTAAGTAGGAAAATACATATATTTGAGAGCTGCAGAAACATCCAGCAACAAAGGCTCTCCCCACACAAGGCATCTGGTGTCTCAGTCTCTCAAGCAATACAGTACAAAAAGGGCTGAACCAGAAACTTTTTTACATCCCCATTTAAGTCACAACAATGCCACTCCCAGAACTTCCAGTGTCCTATATGGATGGCCTTCCTCTCCTTTCAGTTTATATCTCTTCTTCTCTTGATGGTTGACCATCACAATGGCTGCTGGCACCATAAAACACACACCCTCGAGGAAACAACACCCTGCACTGTTCCTCTCTCCAGATGGATAACAATTTCTCTGGATGGTAACACATAAACATGCTTGAAAAACAAAAGTAGAGGTGGCTAAGTGTGGGTTAATTGTAGGCTCAATTCTGCAGTACACACCCCTGCCACAGGTGTAATCGCAATATGCATTAGGAAAACAGGAACTGTGAATGAGCCAATGAAGCAGTTCTTGCTGCAAAAGTGTTTATTCCAATGACATGTTTCGGGCACACAGGCCCTTTATCAAGTATGCTTGAAAAACAAATGTGCACCCCCTAGACATTAACCCCTAGACATTAACTACATCCTCTGTAAACTGTAGTGGATGGCACAGAGAACCACTGTACACAGTAGTTTTACAAATACAACCGATTAAAGGATAACTAGAGCTTAACTAAAGAAATAGACTAGAAACATTGTACATTATGTTTTGGGCTTCTGTACCAGCTCAGGGGAACCGCAGTCCTTTAGCAGGGAGGCTCGGCCTGGCAATCTGTGAATTCTGACAAATGCCAGAGTGGCTTCTGTAAAATGCCATAGACAGTCACTGTGGAGTGGGCTGGTGAGAGACTGGTTGGGCCTCTGAGTACTTGGAATGCCAGGGCCTATTTTGAGTCCCAGTCCAGACACGACAGGGAAGATCTATGCCTACAAAGATGCCCCAATAGCTCACCCAGTGCTCTGTGCTGCTGTCAGTTACTGAGCTTAGGGACCAACTCAAAATATACTGTATATATAGAATATAAATGTTGCAATATAAGGCTGATTCATAATAATTACAGATAATTACTACAGCACTGCAACCAGCACAACTAGCATAAGAATTTATTAATCAGCCTTGTAGCATCAACTTATATTACAGATCAACCTAATTTTCTGCTGGAAAATTTGCAAAGACCCCAAAGCTTAGCTTCCCAACAGCTGCGCAGAGCCACCGAGCATGTAACTGTCACAGACACTTTCCAAGATGGTGACCCCCTGTGACAAGTTTGAAGTCCTGGATCATTGCTAATATTGAGAAGCTGCAACTTTAGGCTGGTGCAATAAGTTCATTATAAAAAATATGGCATTTTTAGCCATATTCATTTTTAGGGTTTAAATGGTGCATGAACTACCTATTGGAAAGGTAATTCCTTTTTTTAAAAAATGCCTTTGATATAACTGAACTTCACAGAATTTTTTTACACAAAGGGGCCTATTTCTCATACTGTGTAAAACAATTAACAATAAAAAACTGTTTAAAAAGCTATGAAAATAAATGGCACATTTATCAAGGTTTGTGTATTATTCTGTGCCACCTGAGCACCGCTTTGGATGCCATTATATTACAATAATTCAGACCTCGCATAATCCACTAAAGGCAATGGGAAAATTCAAGCACCAAGTACGTTACGGAGCAAGTTGCTCTAGAAAATATGCATAAAAAAACGCGATGAATGAATCCCATATTTTCCCATAGCATTTTCAAGAAACTGCTTACTTTTCTGGCAGAATTTTACACAGAGGTACACAGTCGCTGAAAATCATACATACACTAATTTTTATGTGGTGATGCCTGATGATGTGTAGTGTATTTGTTTATTTTTTTTTCTATAATAATAGGCCCCTAAGGGTAAACAGTAAATCTACAGTAAAACAGAGCATAGCAGGATCCACCATTACATCAAAGTGAAAATGCAACAATCCTATAACAGAAACCCTGATGAACTTTATCCATCGGGTTTATCTAACAAATCTCCACACCAACACCATATTTCTGTCTGGAAACCAAGTTGATTGTCCATGAGGGATACATGGTCTTTGGTCTTTTTTTAACCCAATTTAACTATGTAAAGTTGGATTCCCTGTGATGGGCACATCCAGGTAATTCACATACCTTAACCCAGATAAGCACAAGCTTACTGCAGGGTGGAAAATGCAGACTATTAATGAAATACATTAGTCAGCCTAGTGACCTGAGAGTTCTGTTATGGGTGATTAAAGGTCACCCACCCCCTGGTCAACTGCAAAGTCCCTATAGCTGTCATTTATAAGCGTTGACCTTTTACATTTGGCTGCAATTTTGCCTCTGAAAATTCACAAGGTATTAACAAAGTTAAAAAGGACACATAGCTTGCAAATCCTCTAATCTTGTAGGCAATGAATCTTACGTGTTGCTGCTAAAAATTATCATTATCTTTAAAAATGACCCCTTTACGGGAGCTCCCCAAAGATCCACTCTGGTCCCTGTCTGTGTTTCAAAACTAATGATGAGTGGCGTGTTTCTTCCCTGAAGCACACTAAAAGGTGGCTATTGTTATCTAAAGTGTTATGCATAATAGTATTATTAATAAATGCTGCAACTTAGTTTTCATCTTTTATTGAAACCATGTAAGTGTAGAATGGGAAGGATAGGTGTAGGGAAGGAAGGATGGGAAGGGTGGCTTAGTATATATATATATGTATATATATATATATATATATATATATATATATATATATATATATATATATATATATATATATATAAATATCTTTGTGTTGCTAGGACATTTTCAATAGCAGCACAAAGCACAACTTTTCTAAACACATTCATTTGAGTTTAATGCAATGACACTTGGTTATTGCTCACTATGTTCCCTGTAAATAGTATTATTATTTATATGTTAGTACAGTATATGTGTTTCTAGTGCCTACCCCATTTAAATGCATTTTACATATCATTTATTGTAAATATACAAAGCAAAAAAACTAGTTACAGTAATTGCATTCCCCCTGTCTTGGATTTTTACAAGTAGGGAATGATGAGAACAGATAATCCTTGAATGCAACTGCACAAATTTGTAAAAAGCCCTTTTATTTAACATAGTGGAAACATTTCTAAATATTATTAGAGAATTGCTTTTGCCAATTCCAACCAAACACCCAAGCAAATTCACATCATTTTACAGCTATCATTCTATAAATGCTGAAATAGACATGTCATTTGTTTGTAAAGCGACACAAATTATGTTTATTAGGCGCGGCACTAAAATAAATTATAGTTTAATGTTCCAGATTGAATTGTGTGTTTCTCTGCCAGTTTATATTTATGAAACCTGAAGAAAATATTGCTTTTCCTGTTATCAGTATATACACACTTAATTTGATGTCACTGGCTATTCTCTTCTCTCTGGTATTTTCTATACCCCTAAAAAAACTGTAGAAAGCTGAGAATTTTGTCTAGGCTTTTGCCATTCATGTTGGTTGTTTTTTAAAGACCAATTTGTCCCTGCATGCACTTTGTTACAATTTTATTGTGCAGCCTCCTAATCAGTTCTTTTGGAAAGAAAAGTGTCACAAAGTGAAATTCAAGGAACAGAAAACCCAGAACGTACATTTATCCTGGTATAAAATTCAGATCAATTCTAAAGCATTAATCAGTTATTTCATTCATTATTTAGACATAAAAGAGTCCAGGGGACAATTTTTGTTCTGATCAAACTGCTCTGTGCCTTTCTGTGGGGATCCGTTTTGTGCCACTGTACAAGAACAAAACCCATACAGTACTCGTGCTGTTTGTTACCTCAAAAGCAAAAGAATGAAAAACAAAGACCCATTATAATGGAGAAGAAGAAGTATTCCCTTTTATGTGATTTTGCAGTTCTGCAATTAAAAAAAAAGAATGGTAAATTGAAGAGGGCTGAAAATTGGAGTAGAAATTGAGGCAGGGGGTGTACAGAATAAGGAAAAATGGATACTTAAATGAGGCTGAAAGGGGGAGAAAGTCCAAGACTCAGACTTTTCAAGAATATTGCAATCTCAAGAAAGTAGTAGATTAGAACTATTTTTACTGTAAAATCTAGCTATCTAGTGAATTTTCATAACATTAGTTCCCAAACGGTGAGAAACCATAGCTTCATAGTAACTAAAACAATTGTGTCCATCTAGTACCTTCCTGCCCAAATAAACGCTACTGTACTTTGAAATGATCCCGAAAAGTACAATCAGACCAGTCCCCAAATCAAAAACAAATGACAAGTAATCTTCAAATAAGTATGCTCTCTAATTGCCATGCATATTTATATTGGCTGTTTTTTTAACCCTTTAAGTGCCACAGATCATAGAATCTATGGATAAAAGGACTCAAGTGCCACAGATCGTAGAGTTTACAGTCTGCAGCACTTCCGGGTTGGAGACCAAAGGAGCGTCTTTTGAAGCCACTCCCTCCATCCCCACTCGTTCCCCAACCCCTAGCCAATGAGTAGAATTTGGGAACAGGTGGCCCCAGGGGCACAATTGCCCACAGGCCCCAATGCAGCAGCAAGCATGGGAAATCCTGCTGCTGCCCGCAGATCCTGGACCTCCAGTGCCGCCCCCCCACACCGGATCCTGGGCAAAGGCTTCTTCTTCCTCTTTGTGGGACCCCTTCCAGCTCCCCCAGACAGATTTTCAGCCTGTACTCAGTCTCCAGGTCAGTGTTACACACAAACAGACTCTTATTACATTAATACAAACTTACATTCACACACATACATTTTTGGGTGATCAGGGGTGTGACACATTCACAGCACTCACACACACTTGCACACATTTTCCCGGGAGGCGCTCCTCCTCTGCGCGTAGCCAGCACTTCCAGGTTTGACACGAGCAGTATGACACGGCCTCTTTTTAATTTGGCACACCTATACCTGAAAAATCAAGCCCACTGACTAATCTCTTTTCTTGATTAACCCATTTAAGCTGCTTCATAAATAAGTGCACAACTGCAGAAAAAAACAGATCACATGTAACCCTATTTTGGCTTAAAAAGTCAATACCAATTAGTAGAGTAGAGCATGGGCTAAATTGGACCCTCTTTCAGCAGGGTGGAGCTTTGCTAGGTGGAAGGAGCACGTGAGGGTGTTTCTGAACTACACCGCTATACTGCCAAAGGTACTACCAGGGGTTCTTTACAAAACAATTAGAAAACAGGCTTTATTCAATATAAAGTGCCACAGGATTAGAAATAATGACATGAGGTAGATCAATAAATGTGAGGTACAATCACAGGTGTAGCAGATACAGACAGAATGGCACCACTGAAGGAATAGCAGGGGGAGTTGTAAGTATACACCTTCAAGGTTGTCAGTACCTTATATGGTCTGGATCTCTACAACAGACGTGGAACAGGGATAGAACAATAACCTGTTTCCCTTGTCAGTACTATTGTCCCTTCACTACAGGCAAGTAGAGCATGTGGGAGAGCTACTCCCATCTATCCTCCTTGGTAGCGCTTGAAGCTGCTCTTCTAGATAATGCTCACTGCCTCACTCTCCTAGGGAGTGCTATAAACAGTGGCTATGTTGCACACTAGCAAACCTTGTTCACCCCCTGTTCCCTAAATGTGTTGTCCCTATAGTGCCTATCACTTATGGGGCCTTGTTGACTCCAGGCTCAATGGACATCCACCCAAATCAACTGCTGCCGGCTAAAGAAGAAGGACCTCCCCCTGCAAAGCACTGTGTTACAGTGATGCAGGATATGGTCATCAACCTACAGATGAACTGGGCATGTAAATAAGTACAAATGGTTACATGGGTTTTATCCATCATTGGGAGAGATTTATAGCTGTTGTTATGTGCATATTTTGTTTTCCTGGACCATCTTACAAATTTTGTAAGGTACATTTTGTTTAAATTTCAAAGCAGCCACTGCTTTTTAAGGTGGAATTTTACACAATAACCAAAAAACAATAAACAGCTTGCTAAATATGCTATCTATTTGTTACATAGTGATGCCTGCTCATCAGAGTGATGTGTGGTATATATGATCTCAATCATTTATACAGAAAATATGTCCCTTAGTGCATTAGTTGTACAATCCCTAAGAGACACTAGTTTATGAGCCACAGGTCATTTGAGATCTTTTTCTATTGGAAATTCCATAAAGGCTTCACACATAGGGAAATTATTTAACACATCCTCTATGAACTTTTAATTTTGTCACAGATTTTCTAATCTTAATAAATAAGATTTATTTTAAGTAAGCTATAATTTAGCCTTTGCTATTTTCATGGTTAACAAGGTATATCCTTCTAAGAGTCCTCTTTATTATGAAAATACAGTAGCCAGCACAGCACACGTTAATACAGTTGTGTACATGCATTCCAGTTGTAAATATCACCCCAGTAAAATTAATTGAAGGGTTAAACATTATTTCAATAATGTGAGAGTGCAGCAATGCCACCATGTTGAATTCAGAAAAACTCTCAAGACTGTTCTGTCACCACTCAAATACATAACAATGCTTATTTCTGAATCCTCTTTCCTGCAATTTGTTCCTTTTTTCCCCATCCTTGTATTTAGTTTTCATATAGCAATGAGGCACAACAGGCTGTGTATTGTTATCCTACAATTACTCGCCTCAGGTGTGTTGCGAGACACGGGGCCGAAGGCCAAGCCACTTTAACCACCTGAGAAGAGTAATTGTGGGACAACAATGCGTGCCCTGTAGTGCCTTGTTGCTTTTGTAAAATGGATCTATACTGGAAAAGTGTTTTTATTATTTGTTGTCTGTCTTCTGACATTTAAGATTTCAAAAGCTTGGTTTTCATGTTGGCACAAATGTATGTTCAATATACCATTCTATAGTGTAAATAAATTAGATGGGACTTTTTCACCCATTATGTCCACAACATATCAATCTGTTTCTAGGAGAAAATGCTTCACAAAACTCTTTTGCCTATAGCAACAAGAAGTTCATACTGAAAGGGGGTCCATGGTTTAAGGCCCTACCATTTTCCTCGGTTACCAGGCAAAATCCTGTGTAGCTCAGTGTTATTGGTCAAGAGGTGTAATGACAACTTCCTGCCACACTGCACTATAGTGTGTGTGTAAGGAGTGGCCTCTTCCTCTTTAGCTGCTGGATGCTGATCCAGCTGAGTGTCCCCAGGGGAGCCTTGGTACAGAAAGGCCCAGAGAAGCAAGTTCTGGTGAGAAGTCGGGGACCAGGAAACCCTGTGAATGAAGTTTAGCAATCGTAGGGCAGACTTGTAATAGTCTCTCTAGGAGAGAAAGGTAGATAGGGTATAGAGAAAGAGCAGTTGAAGCTCCAACAAGGATTTGCAGCAGGGAGTAGCTTCCCAGAGACTCTGTGTGAATGCTTTTCAGTGCAGGGACCTCAGTGAAGAGGGTGTTAGGTTAGCTGTCGGCTTCCTGAACAGTGCACTGGATGAGAATGTCGTACTGAATACTGCAATTGCCTATTACCTGATGTGACTGTGTGTCATGTGCTAACACCTCATCTGTGTACGTGAGTAAACCTGGGGATATTGTCTTCGGACTAATAAACAGTTTTCTTGTTTGCATCATAAGAACCTCCTGGTGCCCAATAATTATCTACTAATTTTTCGTACAGAGTATTTGGCCATGGGTTCAGGCTTGGAGGTTCTACCCGAAGTTCACGAAGGCCTGCGGTACCGCAAATCTTCGCTGTGGGCGAGATTTCCCTGGCGCCATTTTTGAGAGAAGGCTCCATCAGAGACGGAGTGTTGCTAATCTGTTTCTGATCTGGACCCCAGCTGCCACCGGTTCCAGTGTGGGGATTGCTAATCTGTTTGCCCCATCACCCTGCGGCTGTGGGTGCAACCCTTCTGCTGATGGAACTCGTGCCGATCCCAAGATGGCTGATATCGGTTGGGATGGATGGGAGAATGAGGATGTCCAGGCTGGGACCACTCCCTGTTCAATGTGTGACCCCCCCCTGGTCATAGACCATGAGGAAAAGACCCTGATGATGGGATCCCCTCATGAGATTTCTACAGCTTCTCTATGGACTCACTGCAGAGTTTGAGATGCCTAGAGTACAGTTTTATTTGTGGCCTGAAGGACTGTGGACTGTTGGAATAGTGGGTTCTAATAAAAGACTATTGATCCCCACCACAATTCTTCTACCTTTATCTGCTCTGTGGAGTAGTGTCTTCTACCATCCCAAGGATTGACCTGTGTGGATCCTTGTGTGCAGGTCTGGACTGAGAATTAAAATAGGCCCTGGCATTTCAGGTACACAGAGGCCCAAACAGCCCCACCAGCCCACTAAATACTGACTTTCTATGGCACCTTATTGCAGCCCCTCTGGCATTTGCCAGAACCCACAGATTGCCAGTCCGGGCCTGCTTGTGTGTGTGTGGGGGGGGTGATAGCTGGTGTGATGTGTAATAAAGATTGACTAATGGCAACTGCTTATTATGCATTTGAAAATGTTTTGATACAGTATTGTGCATGCTGTTTTTCCTTTCTACAGTGACCATTGTTACCAGGTATGCCTCAGGAGAGGGTACCAGAAAAGGATGTGACTTGTAATAGTTTCTCTAGGAGAGAAAGGTAGATAGGGTAAGAGCAGTTGAAGCTCCAACAAGGATTTGCAGCAGGGAGTAGCTTCCCAGAGGCTCTGTGTGTTGCCTTCAGTGCAGGGACCTCAGTGAAGAGGGTGTTGGGTTAGCTGTCAGCTTCCTGAACAATGCACTGGATGGGAATGGAGTACTGAATACTGCAATTGCCTATTGCCTGATGTGACTGTGTGTCATGTGCTAACACCTCATCTGTGTACGTGAGTAAACCTGGGGATATTGTCTTTGGACTGATAAACAGTTTTCTTGTTTGCATCATAAGAACCTCCTGGTGCCCAATAATTTTGTATATTTTGTATGCACAGTAGCCTGAGTGTTGTAGTTGCAGTACACCTTAAAGGGATAGCTTCCACTTAGCGAAGGCCCTGATCCTGATGTGTGTGTCCAATGTAACCCATGCTCATACCAATAGCTGGAAACTTTAACTATCTGTGGTCTGGATAGCCCAGATTAGCGTTACATAGTCATTAGATATTCTACATTTTTGAACTTTGTAGGACAATAATAACCCAGCTCTGTCTATCTAAGGAGCCAAAACACCTTAAGTGTAATGTAATTTTCCTTCCCATTAACTCCAATGAATTTGGTCAAATTTTGTCAGGATCACTCATCACTAGTAAGAATGACTTGGCAGTGCAAAAAGTTAGGGAAGGGTCTATAATGTATACTAACTCTGTGGATGAAAAGCTGGCTGTTTTTATATTGCACAGCAATGGTTTGAAATTTAAGATTTGATTAGATTTATCTACCTTTATCAAGCTTGCCAACTAAAACAAACAAGCTAAAATATTAATACTAAACATCCAGCTGTCGGGTTTCTATGCTAAAGAGCTATTTACAAACTGCTTTTTTTTTATTTGTGTACTAAAGGTTTTCATACCCTAATTATTATATGGAAACTAGGGAGGTGCTTCGTTTGCAACTTGTGCCTATCAGCAATGCACTAGTCTAGCTTGCAGGGCACCATAGAATATGGAATTTCGGGGGAATTAGCAGAAATTATTTTTAGTAATTAGGCCATTCACTCCCACACTAACACCACAACATGCATGCAGTTTACCAGTGCCACCAATTATGTCACATACTGTATCATTGTGATATTTTTTACATTTTAATTCTGGTGGATAACTCTATGTTGTAGGGGAAAATATTACATTTTCTGTACAGTTTTACTATATCTGTAGCCAGGTTTTCACATTTTATTATCACATTTAGCATGAATCACACGTGTTTGTAGATAAAAACACACAACCATATAACCAGGGAACAATACAGAAGTCTCACGGTAGACAGAGCAATATGTATAAAATGTTGCAATAACTGTATACCTTGTTCTGCTGCAGGATTTATTTTTGGACTAAAAGCACATGACAGATATTAAGTACATATTTGATTTCCAGATGGCCCTCAAATTAACTACAAATAATTATTTGTATAGCATCAAATAATATTTTTGCAACTATGCATTCATATTTTTCATAATCCTCTATTTTCATTTATCTCAGAATCCCTCGAGAGCTGTTTACTCAGCTGTGCTCCTTTCATGTCTATTTACAAGTCTCTTTCAGCACAAGCTTCTTGTGTGCACAGATACCTACTACTCATCTTACTTTGCACACATCTCTATTATTAGACAAGCAATACAACATACCATGTCAACATAAGACCAATGGGTTCCCAATTTGGAGATTGTTTGATATTTAAGTATCAATATAATATGTTGAAGACAGAGAGAGAGAATAAAATTGGGCACACTAAATCCCTACCATTTAAACTGATTTAAAGGCTACATCTTTCTAATCCCCCTTTTATAGGTGATGGGAAGGCTACTCTTTTTTCTATTCTTTTGCAACTGCTTTTTCACCACGTTATAACATGGATCCCTGTATTCTGTTTGAGTTGTAACTTTACAAATAGCCATCTCCTTGACAAATGTCTTTAATTTCTATGCAGACGGCATCTTCTAATCAGGATGATGTTTGTGGTGCTCTGGAAGTTCAGGTTGGCCAGCTGCCACTTCATGACAGAAGCTGAAAAAATAATGAATCTGCAACCAAGATAAAAACACCAGTTTTAAAGCACATCTGCAGTCCAGATTAGTCAGACACAAAAGTACTGGTAAAGAAGGGTAATTTGAAATCATAGAAGAGAAAGTAAGATCTAAGAATTCAAATGTATGTAATGGTTTGACACTGATAGCAAAAAGAGACACAGGCCTTGGATTTGTGTGATTTTAGGACTCTAGGCCCTGTAAAGATAATCTAAGGGGAAGATTTATCAAGGGTCGAATTTCGAAGTAATTTGAGTTTTTTGAACTCCCACAGCTTCAAATTTGAATAAAAATGAACAACCAAAATTTATTTAAAAAAATCTAAAAAAATTTCTGCGGGTTAATAGGCTGTATCTGAATTAAAATAAGATCGTATTTGATCGAATTTGATTCAAAGTATTTTCCAAAGTCCAACAATTGACTCCAAATAGGTTCTAGGAGGTCCTGCTAAAACAGCAATTCGGATGGCGAATGGTCGAAGTCAAAATTTTAAAGAGACAGTACATGATAAATTTTGAAATTCGATTTTTTTTCAAATTTGATTAGAATCTGGAGTATTCCCTAGTCAAAGTACACAAAAATAGCTTGAAATTCTAATTTATTTACTTCAAATTTCCAATCGACCCTTAAAAAATCTGTCCCTAAAGGTCCAAATAGTTTTCATTAGGGATGGGCGAATTTGACCCGTTTCGTTTCGCCCAAAATTCGCCGCAGGTGAAATGTCGATGACGTCCATTAAAGTCTATAGGCATCAAAAAAATGTTGTCGCGCGGCGAAATTTTTTTGACGCACAACGCCATACAATCTATGGGCGTCATTTTTTCCGGCGAAACAAGGCGAAAAAATTCGCCGATCCCTAGTTTTCATAATTTGTTATCTATACAAAAGTCCAGAACACCTCCTTCTACTTGGAACTGGTTTAAAATATAAGCTTATATAAGGTCACCACATTCTCTTCAGCAGATTGGGGATTGGTTAGGGAAAATGATATGCAGCTTGACTAGAGTATGATACCAAAAACATAAGAATTTTATGAATATTTTTTGAAAATCAAACTTTATTTATTTTTTATTATTTAAAAATGTTATAAGGCATTTTTGGTTTTGGGTTTGTCCAGTTATCCAACCAATATAGGACGAGTTGGCTACACAAACCAATATAAAAAGATGTACAATTTACAATGATTATGTGGTCCTTAAGAGAGCCACTGAAATATCTTTATTGTGTATCTTTTCTTAAGAAGGACAGACAGAAATGGATATGCTGAAATAAGAATGATGGTTGGTTAACCTAAGCAAGAGAAAATGGGTAACATGGAAACAAGTTGTTGAAAAGCTATTCCCCAGAATTGCAATGCCTCAAATATAGTTGCCCTGAACAGTTCAGTGTCTGATCCAATGTGACCCACGTGCGCCTCCCTGGCCAGATCTGATCTGAAGGGCTTAAAGGTGGCCATACACGGGCATACTTTTATCGTTGAACAATCGTATTGTTAAATGATCGTCTGTTGATTGTTTTACCATACGATATGCCATCCATGGAGAACGATTATATGAACAGATAAAGGAGTTTGCAGGAATCTATGTTCTAGGGCAGGGGTCCCCAACCTTTTTTACCCGTGAGCCACATGCAAATGTAAAAAGAGTTGGGGAGCAACACAAGCATGTAAAAGTCCCGTGGCATGCCAAATAAAGGCTGTGATTGGCTATTTGGTAGCCCCTATGTAGACTGGAAGCCTATGGGAGGCTCTACTTGGCACTATACATAGTCTTTATGCAATTAAAACTTGCCTCCAAGCCAGAAATTCAAAAATAACCACCTGCTTTGAGGACACCGAGAGCAACATCCAAGGGTTCGGAGAGCAACATGTTGCTCGCGAGCTACTGGTTGGGGATCACTGTTCTAGGGAATAAGGATAGCCACTTAGCAACAGCTATTGGATTAGGCAGCAGCCTCCCGAAATATATCGCTGGAAACTTCTGAATGCTCTGAAAAGAACAGGAAGAAGTTATAGGAACAGGATCTCTTAACTCTCGCAAGATCTTGTTCCTGTCAGAATTTTTCGGAAGACTGGTGATGGCTATCCTTAAGTATACCTTAGATTGAAAAAACAAGTTGTTGAAATTAAACAGTGTAACTCTTTATACCTTGAGAGGAAGAGATGACAAAGAAACTTTTTAGCAAGATATTTGTAATTGTAACAAATTACATTCTTTTAGTGACATTTGAGAACTAAAATTGGGATGAGATACTTTGTAATTCAATTGAAATAAAATTTCAGTGTGTATCTTGTTTGACTGAAATATCTTCTACTTTTTATCTTTAGTAGATTAGTTATTGTCCACCTTAGCTGGTTTGTTGAATCCCGTATCCCGTTTATTCTCTGTTTATCAATTTAACACATGTAAAACTAAACCACCAGTTAACTTGGGTGGGTGGGATGGGCGCTGTTGCTAGCTGGCTATCCTTATACCCTAGAACAAATAGAGTTCGCAGATCATAGATTCCTGCAAACTCCTTTTTGTTCATCAGGAGGATGCCACCTAGCAACAGCTATTGGGTAGAATAGCACACACCTGGTGATTGCCCGAATTAAATTGAGTTTGTCTTGCTCTGTAGGTCTCCAATAATATTTAGAAAATGTCCTCTGAGAAGACCACCTGGCGCCTTTGAGTATGATGGGAAGTGATACACACTTTGATGCTGCCTTTGTGGCTGATCTTAGAGAGTGTGCTTTAAATATGGTAGTATTAATTGAGGCCTGACTGCAGTGTCGGACTGGGACACCAGGGGCCCACCCAAAATCCTTAGACCAGGGGCCCACCATAAAACCTTAGACCAGGGGTCCACTCTAAGTATTAATATTCTTCATCTCCTCAATCAACCTCTATTCTCTTAGTCTGTTTTCTTTATACTATAATCAATTATTCCATCTATTTAGCCTCTTTGTTCTTATAGAAATAGGGAATGACCATGAAATAGGCCAAAAGTTTAGCAGCATGAGGGCCCACTGACACCTGGGCTAACCGGTAGTTTTCCTAGTATTCCGGTGGGCCAGTCCGACACTGCAAGACTCATAGCATGCAGTATCCACCCTCTAATTGTGTTTACTTTAGCGGGACGAAAAGGATTTCTTGTTGTCAAGAGTAATTGCAACATATCACCTCTTACCTCTCTAGATTTTTCTAAATAGGTGGATAAAGCTGATGCAATACATAAAGATGTATCTTCCTCATCTCTAATTAAGTCCAATTCCACTGGAGATGAGTTTTCAATTAGCGTCCTCCATCACGGCGCTGTGAAAAAATCTGACAGGAACACGATCTCGCTAGTGTTAAGAGATCCTGTTCCTGTAACTTCTTCCCGCTCTTTTCAGAGCATTCAGAAGTTTCCAGCTATATATTCGGGAGGCTGCCGCCTAATCCAACAGCTGTTGCGGAAGCAGGATGTACAGCATACAGGAAGTGATGTAAAACAGTCATCGTGGATAGTTTGTGGTTTTCAATATATATAGAGAGATTTTTATATGGTTTATAATTGATTTATAATGGATTTTTGCTATGGCATAATAAACTTCTTTCACATATGAGGTGATAGGGTGATGTTTCTGCAGTCAGCACCAATTTATTTCTTTACATAGTTCAGATGGTTGCAAATGAAGCTTTCAGCAAAGAACATTTCGGGACCTTCCGTATATGTTCGTTGGCTTGTGCTACAATCCTGACATGCGCAAAAAACGATCGTTCTACGACAAATGTCTGTAATTCACACCCACTGCCCGATTTTATCCCTGAACGACCAAAATTTTTAAACCCATCCGATCAATTTTGCAAACGATAATGTCGAGCCAATGATTAGTCTGACAATCGTTCTTACACCATCAACCATCCGATAAGTTATCAATATTATCCGAATTTTCTGGAATCTGTAGTTTCAAAGTAAAAAAATCTGTCCATGTATGGCCAACTTAAGGCTACAGGAAAAAGATTCATGTGTTATGTATGCACACATGCTGTTTAATGGCTTTGGCTGAACTGTTAATACAAAAAGAAGACTTACAATGCAGCGCCAGATTTCCAAGTGACACACCGCTAGGCCGGCTGCCTCATGCGCCCCAACACTCACATGTGCAATCTCATAGTTCTGGTCGGCTCCCCCTCCGGGTGTAAACTATAGATGCTGCCCGTCAGCATGTTGCCCCTATATATGTGCCATCCTGGGCCTTGCCACAAGTTCAGACCCAGTGCAATGTGAAGTAAATAAGGCAATATTCAAAGAGTATTTTTCAAGTGTTTTCAATCTGCTAAATTTTAACACACAACCACCAAATCTTCTAGCATTTTGACTCATGTTCAACATTGGGTCTGTAATATATTATGAGAGATCCTGCTTAGGTAATAAGAAATAATACATGGTGACTGCTTTCAATTTAAACTAAACTGTTCAAATTTTAAAAAATCCCTTTAAGAAATCCCTTAAGGGGGTGTATACTGAAAATGTGTAAGGAGTATATATTGGGAAATAGCTTATAATGAAATTTTCTTTAATTCAGCAATATTTTATCATTTTCCCTCTCCTTTAAAAAAGAATAATAGGAAAATGAAATGGGTCTTTAAATAGAAACAGATTACCACTGGGTTTAAGAGTTTGATAGCTACTTTAAAATGAACAAATATAAAAAGTGGATAAGGTTCATGTTACAATTAAGGGAAAAAAAATGTCCCAGAATTCAATTAATGCAGCATTGTGATTCAAATCATTGCTATAAAAGCTTTGAGTTCTGAGATACATTTCGAACAAAATTGTTTGTAATTATCCTCGGTTATTCTAATATGTTTTTCATGAAAGCAGGCACAATTGTTTTCCTTCTGTAACCATTTTATAGCTTAATTTTTCCTCCTATCAAGTGGCCTATTGTATGGAGTCTAGTGGCCATACAGATTTTTTTTTAAACAATAAAGAGTAAGGTTTTAAAACATATTTATGTGACTATTCATTACAAATCAAGTAAAGTAATAATTATATAAAAGCAAACGTTTTACAGATACTGTATAAGCAGCACTTTTTACTGTATGTATTAGCAGTCATGGAAATTACAATTTCAACTATTTGAAATTGTTATTTGAATATTCTGTATAAAAATCATTTTTTTTTTTCTTGTATATCGTTTTAATTTGAAAACATGAATATTATGGTAGAAAAACATTTCAACAGGCCTTCCAAATTATATATGTTGTTAACACAGTTAGTGCATGATATTATTTACCAATGGCTAATTGTGGAATCGTATTCTGGTTCTAGACAAGACGGTTCCTGACACCAGGAAATTCAACATTTATGAACTGGGCAAGAGAAATGCAATTTGATTCTGAAATAATAAGTGACAGCAATGATGACATCACATCACTTTTATGAATGATATCACCAAAATGAAAATAACCATCAAATTGTAGCTTTATACAGAAAATCTAAACAAGTTTTTCAATGATTACAGAATGTGTTATTCTATATTTATACAACACAAACATATTACACACAGCTTCAGAGAAAAGTACAATTCTTTCACACAAGTTACAGTCCCTGTGGTGACCACAATCTAAACACAAAACGATGGTTAGTTTTATCAGGAGGAAATTAACCTGTGCCGGTATGTTTTTGGAATGTGAGAGGAAACTGGAGTACATTGAGGAAACCCAAGCAGACACAAGGAGAAAGACTGATTATTATTCAATATGCAATTATATACGATCATTTTGCAATACAACAATTTTGCTAGAATCAAATACAATATATTACCAAACCCCCGAACTTATCTAATTATTTTATTTAAAAAAAAAAACACAACCAAACTCCCGTGCCTGATTTGATCTTATTAATTATTATTTTTTCCCAATTCACTAGATTTTTTCGGGTTTTTGCCCGAAAACCTAGAAATTTTCTTATTTTCGGGCTGAACCCAGTGCAAACCGCAATAACTTCAAATTGAGATTGGTGCCTCTCCCTTTGACTTATACAGGACGTCAAAAGTTCAGACATGGCGGATTTTTGGATTCAGGCTTTTTGCAGCATCAGAGTATAATAAATCTCTAAAAATTACATTTTTTTCCCGAAAAATGTTAGTTTTTGCCCCAAACAGCCTGGCGAAATAAATTTAAGGTTTCGTAAGTGTTACATTATTTCTATAGATATGTGGAGATTACATGAATATACATAATAATACATAGTAGATAAGGAAGTGGTCTGTTTCAATAGATTTTGGTAAAAGTGAGCTGTATAAGCAATAAGTGTTTGAGAACACTCAACAAGCCTACAGCACAAGGATCCCCCCCCCCCATTCAAAAAATAGACAATATAAGGATGTTAGATCTGTAATGTGCTTCTCTTTTACACGTCCTGGCTCACAGAATTTCCATATTTCCTTCAGATTTCTCTTGGTTCACTGCAACACTGCTTTATGGCACAATTGTTCCCTCTTTGATGATTCATCTTTCTACAGTATCAAGTGTGCTTTTTAAACAGCCTTGTCCAATATAACTTATCTATGGCTTAACTTGATGAAATTGAGTCCAAAGCAATACAAAATATATTCAGCATGCTTCTTATTACTTTGCTTTGTAAATGATCATTTCTTTCTTTGACACAGCATGACTACAGCCAATAAAGACAAATCTAGATAAGAAAATGAAGTTTGTCTTTTTCAGCCTAGAGCAGTGTTAATTACCTTTCCACAACGATATGGAATTGTGTTCTAAAACGATGCTTTCATTTTAAATGAAGTGCAGCCTGTTCATAAGACTGGATAGTTACATTGTAGTACTAGACCTCATTAAGAGTTTTGCTAGGCACTTTAATTACTTATCTTTCCATTTCAAGAAACTTGTTTCCATTTTCTAGTAACTTTCTAGCAATTTTGTTTGTGACTGTATGTTGTGACTGAAATTGAGAGCAGGATATTTGGTACACCATTCTAGCACATGGTAGTAACAGCATAGCTGTAGCATGGGAGAGTACTAGAACAGGTAGTACATACCTCTCCTCTGGTTAATAGGTACAGGCTATGAATACAGTATGCAGCAAAGCACTACTGCTGGGTAGTAGGGATAGGTATTATAAATTGAAGCTTCAGCTGATCCATTTCACATATTATCATGCTGCATTATTGTAATATTTGGGCTTTGAGTCGCTTTTGATGTGGAAATGAAAGAGTTGTATGATTAGATTATAATTAACAAAATCAAAAGCCAGGGTTCTAGGGATGGAAGAAACTTTTATAAAGTCTTATTTGCTTTGCTGAGCAGCCTGCAGCTGATTTTGATCAGAATCAATAGAATCAGATTATCCAGCAGAAACAATGGAAGGTATTAGGAATCAAAAAGATATTTTCTATAAAATAGATTGTAAGTAGTGATGGACGAATCTGTGCCGAAAATGTTTCAGATTTACAGCGAAATTCGTGAAATGGAAAATGAAAATTGTGTGAAACGCATTGAAGTCAATTATTTTTTGACACAGCAGTTTCGCGAATTTTAGCTTGCGGTGAAACTCTGAAACTCGCCACAAATGAGTGTATGCCAAATTTATTCGCCCATCACTAATTGTAAGAGCTGATATACAAAAATGTGTCTGGGTATCGTGTATCAATTTATTGAATCATATCATTTTTCTGCCATTTGGATCATGCTCTGCATGCCAAGATAGTAAAGGAATTGTGACCCTTGTTCATCCAGGAAAACAGGCCATCAAACTGAATAATGGGGGTCGTTTATAAACTACGCGCAAGGTTTGCAAAGTGAATATATTTGCCCTGTGCATGGTTATATTTATAAAGCTGAATAAGTGTGGTGCAAACAGAATTGCGATTTTTTTGCGAATGTCTATGTCAAAAATCGCAAATTGCGAATATTTATGCGCACACTCTGCGACTGAATTACACCACAACTTTGGTGGCGGAGAAAATATTTGCAAAACAGTTTTGCAAAGTGCAGATTTAAGTTACTGTCAATGCTATTTTCGCGCATTAGGTGCACTTATACAACCTCGCACATTAGGTGCACTTGCGCAAACTCCCGTCTCATTTTATTCACAATGCGAATTCGCAAAAACTGGAAAGACGGGCAGAGCAACGTTCAGGAAAAAACATGGGCAATACAACCATTTGCGAAAAAATATGCGCAGCGCGAACTTTATAAGTGACCCTACTGAGTTTTCAAAATGATGACACACACAGGTCAATAGTCATCCATTTTAATAAAAAAAAAACTGGTTGGTAATCTTAAATGTTCTCGAAAAGAAATAGAGTAGAAGGATAAAAGGTCAGTTATTATAAAAAGCTTACAGGAGTTTATTTTGAAGATGAATGTAAGATGGGTGTTAGGGTGAGCTAAGCACTACCACTGCATTAAACGGTGCTTCGTTACATTTACACACATTCTATCAATTTAACAGAGTTATCTGCTTTGATAAATGTGGCAGCTCATCAAAACACTTTACCAACTGACAGGAAAATAGTGTTGAAAAATGGAAAAAAAAATATAGAACTGCTACAAATTATTTTGGATTCCCTAGTTTATTGCTTTATAAATCTGCTCTTTGTGTTTCATATTTAGACATTTGATCACATCTATGCATTTAAAGGAGAATCTCTGATTCTTCATGGTCCAATAAAAATGCAATATAAAGGGTTAGCAGGCCTGGATTTGTGGAAAGGCCACCTAGGCCTGGGCCTAGGGTGGCAGGATTTTAGGGGGCGGCATGCTGCCCAACCACACCCACATTGGTTCAAAAACACTGGAGATACAATCATTTTTTAAATTTCTCGTGCGCCAATCCCCATTGCTCCAGTCCAGATGATGAAAATTTCCCCGAATAAAGGGGAGGGGACGTGGGGCAACGAACGGCAGTGGGCCTAGGGGCACCCACTATGTAAATCCGGCCCTGAGGGTTAGTATGCTATTGCCATTTAATTAAACACGTTATAGCAGATATTGTGCAAGCCAAGGTGAAACTGGTCTCTGGTAGCCCAAGTCCAAATGAGTCCTAAAGACAATGATTTGATTTCAGTATTTGTTAGTGTGTCTACAAAGTGAAATAGTGGCAAAATGATCTCTGGTTCTACCAGTTGCAATCAAGTGACCAAAGGAGAAAAGGTGTGTTTTGCCTTAATATTTTCATAGTGGGAGGTGTAAGTGTCAGGGAAGGTGCTGCTGAACAGAGAAGCCCTTTTCTTTTCAAAGAATTTTGCAGTGTTTTAGAAGAAACAGGCAGCCAGGACATTTCATTCAGCTGGTTTATCTCACATACTGGAGCAAATCTTCCACTGGACTCTTGCCTTGTGTTAAGGTGTTTCATTCTAAGGAGAAGTAATGTCTATTTGAGAAGGACACAGGCTGTGTTTTGAGTTGACTGTTTGATAATGTTTTGGCTGAGACACTGAGCATCTAAGAGTCTGTAAGAAAAAAAAATATTTTGCTGGTAGTCCACAAGGGACCCAGTGTAGTGAGGGAACAAAATGTGTGTAGCTTCCAGAGGGAAGGCTGAAATGGGAACCCATGTGTTTAAATGAAAAGGGGATGTGTACCTTTATATCAGTTTCTGAAAAATAAAATGATATGCCATTTAATTTTTATATATATATATATATATATATATATATATATATATTATATATATATATATATATATATATATTGTTTGTGGTTGGGGATTTTAGTTCTGTATGAGTGTAATACAGTGTTATTGTAATGTTAGTGTAAATTATGTTCATATTTTGTTGTAAAGTTTTCAATAGAAAACATAAAAACCCTGGAGTTAATACACAACTTTTCTAAATTCTCTTGCATAATATCAAACAGCCTTGAAAAGGTAAGCCAGTATTCTCTTTAATATTTGCTGGTACATCAGTGACACCTAGTGGCAGCTTCTATTATTTTCTTTTTTTTTATTTCTCCCTCACAAACAGGATCTAAATTGAATCACTTCTAAATCCCATTTGACATCTTCCAAGGGACAGAAGAACAAAACTATTTTAAAGCCATTTAGTGGGGTAAAAAGGACATCTAAGTTTTAGCCATCTTAGCCTAGTCAGAGGATCCTGTTTGAGCCAAACAATTCACTCCAGCTGTGTAAAAACATCATAGGGATACTTAATGTGCCAATGTGCAAGATATTCATTTGTACGTTAGCTCTTAGATGTGAGAAGTATAGAGGAGTGATCTGTGCAGAACAACGGTTGTGTCCATGGGCAGCCAAGCCCACAGCAAGATTACATTCATTCTCTGCCAGGGCACAGCTTAAAGCGCCCATTAGAGATAACACATAAATTATAAGAAGAAAGAGCAGCAAAGTATAAGATTAACACATTATAATAGCTTTAACTAAAGTTAAACCCATGGTATTACATGAGACAATAAACTGCTTAAACACGCCTGTGTTGTACGTTGTGTGTTTAATACAGTCAGGTAGTGAATGCATATAGGAATGATTATGTGCTTAACACAGTATGTAAAGCATTAGGCGTCAGGGCATCTTGTACTCACATAATAACCAGTAAATCTCTCAAAGCAGAAAGTGGGCAGACACAGTGAGCAATGGGCAGCAGAAATTAAATTAAAGCAATATAGTTCATAATGTGTTAGAACAAACTGCATGGTAGCTTATCGGTAGAAATACACTCTGCACTGAATTACGGCCTACAGTCACCTTAACCATTATTTGCCCAAAAGATCCTCCGTCTTTAAATGAAATGGTTTCAATATGGGTGGACCACAGGTGATCACTTGTAAATGGCCTATTTACAAGTATAGGAACCCGTAGTATACTGTATTTGCTTTGTATTATGTTCCACTATAAGCCCCACAAAGACTTTTACAGAAAGGAATTTTCAGCATAAATGACGGCTTTAAAATATAATAGTCTGCAGCTTTTTTTCATCACGTAGTTTTATAGTAAAGGTGAAAAACAAATTTACACCAAACAAAGAAAAAGGAAACTATACAGTAGATAGAAGGATAATGGAGTTCAACAGAATGCACTGCAGCATGAGTAATAACTAGACCACAATTATCCCACTAGTTGATGTTTTATATTACCTTTTATATAGAATGTCTAAAACTATATTATAGGAATGACATCTTCGCAAGTCACACTGCAAAAAGCATATAGATTGGGCTAATCCCTCTCACACACATATGCAGAGGCCTCCTTAATGAACTGCTATATTTTTTCTCAGTCAGCTCAGTCATCATAGAATAGATGCCTGGGTTAGAGATGTGCATCCGGTTTCTTTGCATCAATATGCCTGCTCCGAGATCAGAAAGCTCATTGTTGCAAACTAAGCCAAAGAAATCAAAAGATGTAGAAGATAATGCCTGTGAACTTCACACTACTACTCCAAACCTCCCAACATTTTGGAAACAGAAAGAGGGACAAAAAGATTTGATGCGCGGCAAATTTTTGACAACACCTGTTTTTTTGGCCACACCCCTAATTACCATGTCCATTTTACAAAATCTGGTAGGTTATGAAAGTTTGAAAACATTTCTATGGTTTTTATATGTTATTCCAGTTTTACTAATGAAGGTGAGTCTTCGTTCTTATCTTATCTAAAACTGTTACAAAAATATCGTAAGTATGTGTTCTGGGCTCTCTGCCAATTAGGTTAGAAACTTTGTATCTGTTTCTGGCTGTACAGTGCAGCACATCAAAGAGTTAGGACTCAGGAAATAGTACAAATCCGGGACTGCGGGCTGAGCTGTCAAAAGCGGGACTGTCCCGCTCAAATTAGGACAGTTGGGAGGTATGCAAATAGGCATATATTTTCTTGTAATAAACTCTGCATGGAGGGAGCAGGGAGGGAGGACAACAGAGGGCAGTGGATGGGGGGCTTTTATCTGTGGGAGTTTTAGTCCTAATTTTTCTCCTGGTGTGTATTGCACCAATGGTGTCTACCTTGATTGCTGTAATACCTGTAAAGCCCTGTTGGTCACATCCATGAAATGGGCTGTACAAATACTGCCCAATTTCCCAAACATGCTGAATACTCAAAAATCAGAAAAACCAGAGAAGAAAGAAAGTGCTAGACGTCCATGTTGCCCAACTTACCTACATGTTATTACTTAATCGGCCAGAGTTAGTCAAAACGTCTTTGTTTGCCTGGCTGCCATATAAAATAATATTACTAATTATAAAATAATCCCCAGTGGTGTAATACTTACAGTATAGCAGTGATCCCCAACCAGTGTCTCGTGAGCAACATGTTGCTCTCCAACCCCTTGGATGTTGCTCTCAGTGGCCTCAAAGTAGGGGCTTATTTTTCAATTCTTGGCTTGGAGGTAAGTTTTGGTTGCATAAAAACCAGGTCCCGGTTCCCAATGGCTAAAGGCAATTATAACTGCTACGAAACAATGTAACCAATCCCACTAACTGTTAGAAACATTTGTATTCCATGTAAAAGACTCAACCCTGCAGTTCTGTCCCCCCCCCCCCCCCAACACATTCATGTCCATAGCGCGAGCACACAAAGTCCAGTTTTTGGCATCTATTTCCATGAATATCAGGGTCTAGTTATCCCTGAGCCCACACAGAGCATAGCAGCCAAGTAGTGTGTCTCCATAGCCTGAGGTCTGCCCCTGCATCACCCCAGTCAACGATCATGCCATCCAAAGTGAAACACTGGCGGCAATAACAATGGCTGTGAGCACATGGAATCTCCTATATATGTACAAAAGTGGTGCAGAAATGACACTTTGTGACCCCCTCTGGTATCTACTAGACATGCTGCACTGGGACAAGGGCTGCAGCCCCTCTCAAATCTCTAGGTAGACCCTGTACCTCACATTAGGGTATTTCCACCATGTGGTTCCGACCGCAGGGGAATGAACCCTATGGGTCCCTACATTACCTTAACTCATACCTTGCCAGCAACCTCGCACTGCAGTCCTGACATTCCTAACAGGTGTACTGCCAAACAGAGCCTCCTGTAGTTGGGAGGTTCATAAAGGGGCTACTAATAGCCAATCACAGCCATTATTAGGCACCCACAGGAACTCCGTTCATGCTAGTGTTGCTCCCCAACTCTTTTTACAGTTGAATGTGACTCATGGGTAAAAAAGGTTGGGGACCCCTGCAAAATCGGCATTTTTGCTGTGGTTAGCTTGTGTGAGTTTTGTGTGTGTGTGTATATATATATATATATATATATATATATATATATATATATATATATATATATATATATATATATATATATATATATATATATATGTATATATAGGTACACACACTCTCTACACTTGTCAGATTAGAAGTGGGGGTGCTGGTGATAGTAAGGGCTCTTACACACGGCCGTTTTTTCCTGCGCTCCCCTGCGTTGCGATTTCTTCTGATCAGTCGCAGGGGAGCGCAGGAGTAGATGCACTCAATTATTATGAAGGGGGCTGTACTCACACAGACGCATGTATGTGCCGAACACAGGTGAAATGCAACATGCTGTGTCCCAACCTGCATTTGGTTCTTACATGCGTCTGTGCGAGTACAGCCCCCTTCATAATAATTGAATGCGTCTACAAATCCATCCATCCACACAAAATCCACAAATCCATGGCATCAGTATAGCCAACTATATCAATGTCAAAATTATTCATTCTATTGCAACTTTCATAACCATTACATTTTCCTGTTTAATCATCAGGATATGCTCCTGTGGATTGCTCGCTTATACATTTGAATTACTTTTTAGCTTTGAATCACTGAAGTATTTTAAAATACTTTGTAATACATGCAACCCATGACTTAATATTTTCATTGATTTCAAGGAACTCTGAGGTGTAAAATAATTGCATACATTCTAATACAAATGTGGAAGCTACTGTATATGCACCCACCCCTGCATCAATGCACCTGCCTAGCTTGTTCTGCTGAATCACACATAATAGGCACAATGACGCAAGGGACTCCACTCACCTTACACCCTTTACCCTACAGTATGCTGTTGGTATTTTTTATTACTCAGACCTCGTTTATAAAAGCAAAACTCAGAGAAAAGGCTATTCAAATAAGTGAGGTTATTTATTAGACAAAGACAAACAAGACAAGAGTTTTGCCTAGGAAGTTGTCACAATCACACCACAGCATAGTACTTAAGTGTGACTGGAGGACTTCCCAAAGACACTCCTCCTACAACAAGCTTTTATACCTTTTTACAGAGCATTTACCATAAGAGCAAAGTACCATACATGGTTAAAAGCCCTCCTCCTATATTAGAAGGCATGTAAGCTTACTAGAGTAAATATTGCATCATTTTATGTTTCCCTGATTCCAATATACACAAACCATAAAATATATGTCTGCTAGTTTGAGACAGGATGGGTGTTTGCAGTTCTGAAGCAACACTTCTGTATCTAACTTAGGGTTGCCACCTTTATGTCTGGCTGAGACCAGGCCGGGGGGGGGCTTTGACGTCAGTGGGTGTGTCTGGGACATCAGTGGGTGGACCCGTGACGTCAGTGGGCGGGACTATGACATCAGTGGGTGGGTCTATGATGTGGCGAACAGCGATTGGCCGATCGCCGTGTCAATCAAGGGAATCCCGCCCGGTTTTCCTTATTTGGAAAACCGGGCAGGAAGTATAGACCCAGGCAGCCCCTCAAAATACCAGGCTGTCCGGGTCAAAACCGGACAGGTGGCAACCCTAATCTAACTGTTGTTTGACTTCTGTCTGCAGAGTCTTGACCTTTGGTCAGCATGTCATTGTATGATTACCTGAGACCACTATCATCAGCATTCCCTTCCCCCTATCTGCCTTAGGTCTGGCCTTTGTAAGTACCAGGACAAGGGGTCTTGATCTTTAATTTATATTAATAGTCCTAAATACCAGCCATTACCCGTCATGGAATAGGGTGTTCTCATTATTCTATTGTTAATATCATTATTTTATTGTCAATGCCTTTTTTAATTTAAAGAAACAGTTCACCTTTAAATATAAGCAGACAGGTGGTACAGAGTCAAGTGTTGCCTTGTCGTTCACACTGGGCCTGCTACAGAGGAAGCAGACCCTGCAGTTGCAGGGGGGGGCAGGAATGTAGAGGGCCCAGTAAGTCCCTAATTAATTAGCTATTTCAAAATATATATATATATATATATATAAACTTCAAATTAAATAGGGATAGGACATTGTATAGCTATATATATATATATATATATATATATATATATATATATATATATATATATATATATATATATATATATATATATATATATACAAGCATGTAAGAAAGGAACAATATTTATCTAAGAAATAACATGTATTTTAAAAATCTAGCTACTCAAACTCGGCATACAGCATATACAGTATAACTTGGCTATTTTGACAAACTATGATAGAGTCCGCGCTTTCCAGCATAGTAGATACTAGTTCACATTTTATGTTGCTTATAAAACTCCATTCATTAAAGTTATTTGCATCAAAATGTGCTCTTTATACTTTCATATAGTTGAGCTCAATGACGCTCAGTTCACCCTGCCTCTCATTCTAAATCGCTCACAGTTGTGTCAATTGATGCAGGGGAAGCTTGGAGTTACTGCCACCTCTAGACCAGACAGTAGCTCCAGAATTCCCTAGGACCCTGCACCAAAAAGCACAGCAAGCTTGCGTCTAACAATTGGGCACACGCGTTACCCTCACATCAAACACCAAAGAATGTATTTGTAAAACTTTTAGGGAAATATCAAACTATTTACATTGAAGTGCCAGTGCAATTGCGTTAATTAGACACATTGGCCACAATTGTGACAAGCCCCCTGGCAAGCAAAACAACACTGGTATTCTGGGGGGGGGGAAAGTCTGCATTATAAGGGGAAAATATGGACATAGCATTTAAAATCGCATATTGCTCCTTGCACTTATCTTTCCAGTTATAAGTAAATGTAGATTCAACTTCATTGAGAGTGCGGTCAAGTATATTGGGAAAGTTCCAAGTTTTTAATTGTTGATTTTATAACCTGATAATTCACTGTATAAGCCTAAAATGTATGCAATGTGATTACAGCCATGTGCCATACAAGTACAGTATAATCAAATATGGTCTCTATGTCTGACAAGGGAAAGACAAGGCACACAGGGCACACAGGAATCAAATAGAGCACTTTTCTCCCATGGAACTCAATGCATTTTATAGCAAGCAAGGCAGCTATTATAGGCACCATAAAGTATGCCGGGACACCAGGAGATCAAGTGACTTGTCCAGTGCCATAGAAGTTGCCATGGGGAATCAAGCCAGGGTCTCTAGCATGGGATCCCACATAAAAGGCTGATAACTTCAGACATTTGGGCCTCTTCTATGGGGTAAATTTACTAAATGGCAAAGTGACTAACGCTGGTGACTAAAACGCTAGTGAAGGAGATAGACTCTAGCGCTACTTAGCACACAGATGTTGATTTTACTGAACGTTACCTCATGCACCAGACTTGCCTTCGCCACCTCAGACCAGGCAAAGTGCATAAGCTGCAAAAGATCGTAAATTTTTTTAGGGTACCAGTCTTCCCCCCTACATTTCCTTACATATGGCACATAAACTATACACTGGGCTCATGTGTAGGGCATTATAACAACTCTATTTTCTTTTATTAAGCTTCCCTGGGCTTGTGTAATGTAATGTATTTGCTGCAACATATACGTCCATTGAAATTTAACTTCCCGCCGTATGCAAATTAGCCAAAGCTAGCGCAACTTCGCTTTGCTTGCCGAATTAACGCTAGCAAAAAGGTTAGAGGCTTTCCCTAATGGTTCCATTGGAGGAGATCCAAGGTCCACTAAAGGGTGTCACAGAGGTGAAGTGGGATACTGCAAAGTCTGTCTCCAAAGGGGGTGTCAATGTGTGATATGCTTTGTTATTGAATGTGCCTTGACCACTTTACCTCAGAAAATCCTGTACTGTCTGAGTACCCTGTGACTGTTGATAAATTGTTTAAGATCTCCTAGGGTCCAAACATCCTGTTTTGAGCAGCTGAGAGGTACAATTTTGAAACATCTTTCCCTTCATCCACATATACTGTATATGTGAGGACTCAGAAAGTAAGGGTTACACTAGACAACCCATACACTCACTGCTAGTCTTTTGTGGGAAAATGCACTGCAACAGATGACAAAGATTCAACTTTCCCAACCATTCCTAAGTAATATTATACCTTCTCTAAATACTAAGGAGCTTATTCATCATGCTGTGGAGAAAAACATAATTGGAGATGTTGCCCATAGCAACTGATCTTTGCTTTTGTTTTCTAACTGATGAATTCTAATTGCTGATTGGTTGTTATGGGCAACATCACTGGTGATGTATTTCTCCAATGTTTTTACACAACTTGATAAATAGGCCCCTTAAATGCCCTCAGTATCAAGTGAAATGCATGGTTGTTTGGACAACCCTGAATGCAAGCACAACTACAAAAATAGACACAAAACTGATGCACATTGTTTATAAGGTTATTTGCTTGCATCCACGCATGCTCCTTAGCAACTTGCATCAAGGCAAATTACCAGCAGCACATCAAGTCCATTCTAATTCTACAAAATGTGATTTATTTAGCCCAAAAATTCAAAAACACATTCAAAACAAGCAATGTTTCGGGCCCTCAAGACCCTTTTATCAAGCCTGATAAAGGGTCTTGAGGGCCCGTAACGTTGCCTGTTTTGTATGTTTTTGGGCTAAATAAATTTGCCTTGATATATGTTTATGATCCCCTGGCAGGCGTGGGCCATCTAGTCCAGCACCAGACACCAGTGTTTGGGTGTCAATTTTTGGGTGCAGTGAGTGCCATTGCATCTGCCCAGCTGGCCCTGATGAATAATGCACATTAACACAAGGAAACCCTTATTGGTGAATTATGTGCAAGTTTCAGGCACCTCCATTTAAAATAGAATCCTGGGGGGAGGAATGCTATATTGTGGTTAAAATATGAGGTGATTTGCATACTTTCTCTAATCAAGGCTAGTTAGATATATTATTAATATTTAATTGGAGGAGGAATTACACATCCTTTTCTTCATGTGGGAGAGTGTTATTACAGATCAGAAATTACGCTTCTAACTGTATTTGATGTGTTGGTATATTGTTCTATGAGGGATATTTTGCTCATGATAAGACTGAAACCTAAGAGAAGATAACTTTGTTCTGTGCATTTTAATGCTAAACATTCACACAGTTAACATGATTGACAGTAAACAAAAACAACAAAAATGTCATTGTATTACTGGGCCATTGCCTAAAAAGCTATATGGTAACTCTTTCTATCACCATATAATCACTTTGTCAACTAAAACATGGAATGTTATTTATTGTACAGTGCTACAGAATATGTTGGCGCTTTGTGAACATGTTAATAATAACGGTTATGTCAAGTGACAAAAGCAAGCTTTAAATTCATTGTCTTGTTATGCATTTGTGAGATTCTACCACAAGAGGGTAGTGCACACCAATAATACTCCAAGAATACATGCTTAAACACTACAGGTTTCTTGTGAGATCGGCCTGAGCACCGGAGGAAGGACTATGAGGTCTGAAACATGTAGTGCAAGGCAGCTCTAAATAATATGTACAGAAGCTGTACTTGCTTGCTCTCCAGTGGAATGTTTTTCATTTACATTTCATAAGGTCAAGTGGACCTGGCGAAACCAAACCACTTTTACCTTAGTGGCATCAAACAGCATATGAACTTATATGATATGTCATATGTCGCCTCCATCCTATTGTCTTCTAACAATGTGCACTTGTAACTGTGCACATATTCTGGTAATTAATGTCTCTGTGAACTGTTGCATCTTGTATTTGTATCCCTTTACTTTGTACAGCACTGAAATAACTGTAAACTGCCATACATAACTATTATAATAATAGCAATAATAATATTATTATTAGCTATTATTAGTATTTTGCAATATAGGTATGGGACCTGGTATCCAGAATGCTTGGGACCTGGGGTTTTTCAGATAAGGGGTTGCTCCGTATCACCATACTTTATCTATAAAATAACATTAAATAAACCCAATAGGATTGTTTTGCAACCAATAAGGGTTAATTATATTTTGGTTGAGCTTAAGTACAAGGTACTGTATTTTTATTACAGAGAAAAAGGAAATCAATTTTTAATTAATTGAATTATTTGATTAAAATGCAGTCTATAGGAGATGGCCTTTCTGTAAATTGGAGGTTTCTGGATAACGGGTTACCAGATATCTCATCTTTTATGAGAGATACTGCTAGACATTATACCAGGCAATACTTAGACCAGACCAGAGAGCCTTGGAGTGTCAGGCTTTAGGGTAAAAGCACGATTGATGCTTGTTTTGTGTTTTGTAATATCACTCCCACAAATGAATTCACCAGTTTTGCTGCACCAGAGAGTGGAAAATGCTTATATATGGTACAGGTATGGGAACTGTTATCCAGAATACTTGGGACCTGGTGTTTTCTGGATAACAGATCTTTCTGTAATTTGGATCTTCATACTTAAAGTCTACTAAAGAAAAAAAACAAGAAAACATTAAATAAACCAAATAGGCTTGTTTTTCCTCCAATAAAGATTTATTATATCTTCATTTGAATCAAGAACAAGGTACTGTTTTATTACTACAGAGAAAAAGGAAGTACTTTTTAAAAATGTGGATTATATACATAACATAGGGTCTATGGGAGACTGCCTTTCTGTAATTCAGAGTTATCTGGATAACAGGTTTCCGGAAAACGATTCCCATACTTGTATTAAGCTTTCAAGCAGGGCCTGCAGAACTCATGTGTAGGATTAGGTTGTTCTATAGTTTACTATCAATTTCTGTCTGTTTATTATACTGTTGGTGTTCTCCCAATTCATTGTAAAGTACTGTAGAATTAAAGTATGATTAAAATATAGTATAATATAACACATATCATCTTTTTGGAAGTGTTTTTTATATAGACTAGCATTTGTTATACATAGACTAGCATTGCTTATATAGACTAGAAAAATTAATGAATGTATATTGTAAAGTTGCTTAGAATTATGTTCTCTTTTATTAGGCACATTTTCATATTGGATTTTTGGGGTTGACATTCCCTTTAATCCTTTATGTGTTCCGCAGTTGGAAAATGCAGTATTGCGCAATCTGAAAGAAAGGGCTGCATTTCCCTGTGGTTGAAATACAGGAGAAATCTACTACAGGGTAACTCAGGTCGAAAAGCCATAAGTGTCAAGTCCTTATGGAGCAAACAACTTGTGAAGGGTCCATTTACAAAAAGCATTGGAACCAGGTTCTTATCTAGAAAGCACATTACGTAACATAAAATGGAGTAAGTGGACACTGTTATGAAGGAATTTAGTGGATTAAAGGGCATGTAAAGTCTAAAATAGAATAAGGCTAGAAATGCTGTATTTTGTATACTAAATATAAACATGAACTTACTGCACCACAAGCCTAATCAAACAAATAATTTATGCTTTCAAAGTCGGCTACAGGGGGTCACCATCTTGTAACTTTGTTAAACATCTTTGCAAGACTAAGACTGTGCACATGCTCAGTGTGGTCTGGGCTGCTTAGGGATCGTCATAAACAAAGCTGCTTGAGTTCTGCATGGCTGGGAAGTAAGGCGGGGGCTCCCCCTGCTGTTCATAAGTATGATTGTTTCCCTGCAGAGCAGTTAGGGACTGTCTGACAATTCCTATCCACAGCAGTAAATGAAGGGAGAATTTCACTGCATACAGTCAGGTTTCTTATAAAAACGGTACGCGTTTTTTAATTAAAGTATATTGGAGATAGGTTTCTTTTTCATTAAAGAAAGTAAAAATGGGATTTTATTTGTTTGCCTTTACATGTCCTTTAAAACTGCACTGTGTGTAAAAAACACTTAGGGGCAGATTTACTAAGCTTAAGTGAATAGTTTGAATGCAAAAATATTCGAATTTCGAAGTATTTTTTTGGGTACTTCGACCATCGAATTAGTCAAATTCGATCGAATAAATATACAAGCAGGTTAAATGGCTACCCCTTCCCTATGTGAGGGAATGCAATAAAAGTCTTTTATAGAAATCTAGGTGCAATGATGTGTCCTTTGTGTTAAAATAATTTTCTTTGCACAAATGTATCATAGCTTTAGCAGTGAAGTAATCCACCCACCAGTGGAATAAACATTGTGCACTTTGTAGTTTGCATCATTGCTCAGTGTACGTAAAAAATAAAAAAGTGGAAACATTTTTGCCCAAAAATTAGACCTTCAAGCAGTTCTTAAAATGCACTAATAAATCTTGCAAGGTAACACCGTTTGTGTGTATTACTGCATGATTATATAAATAAAGGATAAAAATGATGTATACATTTGTGATGAAGCAGCTCATTTAAACGGGAACTATCAGGAAAATGAAAACGTAATAAAAGCTTCAGCATACTAAAAAAAGAAACTTGCTAAATACAATAAATCAGAAATTCTGTGTCATTTCTAAAATAATCAAGTTTAGGTTCAGGTACCCTCTCTCAGCATCTGTTCCTCTTCATTCTCTATTTATGCAGCAGTTGGGTGTCAGATAATCATTGACAGTTAGATCCATTATATCTTATAGGGAGGCTCCTTTTGCCTAGAAGATTTATTAGAGCTCACTCTATTACAATATTACAATACTCACTCTGTTACAATAACCAGACATCCTGTCTTTCTACATGCAGAATTTGTGCAAAAAGCAGTTATGTTGTTTGTACTGGAATCAGTTATTTGAGTGAGCTCTAATTCATCGGCTAGGAAAGGAATCCCCCCTATAAGATATACTGAATC
The DNA here is from genome assembly GCF_017654675.1 of Xenopus laevis. Classification (NCBI taxonomy): domain Eukaryota; kingdom Metazoa; phylum Chordata; class Amphibia; order Anura; family Pipidae; genus Xenopus; species Xenopus laevis. The sequence goes on from NC_054373.1 coordinate 121,519,928, forward strand.
ATTCATCTGACACCCAACTGCTGCATGAAGACAGAATGAAGAGAAACATATGCTGAGACAGGGATAGTGAACATAAACTTGATTATTTCAGAAACAATGCAGAGTATTTAATTGATTGTATTTAGAAAGTTATTTCAGTATGCTGAAGCTTATATTAAATTTTAATTTTTGCAATAGCTCCCCTTTGATAATGCTAGGTGCAAAAATAAGAGGAGAATTGCACCTATTAAAATAAAGTATTTGTGCTTACTTGTGGTCATCGTTTGTGCACTTCATACATTAGAGAATGAGCTGCAGAGCACATCAGACTTCTGTGCAAGAAAACCTTGTCCCTGACCCCTGGCTTCACTAGGTGGAAAGTACAGGTATGGGTGTTCCTGTATTCATAGACTAATACCCATATCTAATAAAAGACACAAAGTTTGCCTAGGTGCAGTAACCTATGGCAACCAACTAGATGCCGATGGTTACCTGTAAATGGTACCTGCTAATTGGTAGACATTGGTGAATAGACTTGCAGCAACTTTTGCACCTTTTATTATATAACCCACAAAGCCTGTTTACAATACTTAAGGTGCTGTCAGGTCTGAGAGATGATTTTCAGAAAACAAATTTACTGGGCTGGCAATAAAGTGTATAAATAACAGTTTAAAGATACCATTCATAATTGTATTATTGCTATTGTCAGCATTTACTCTATGTCACCACAGTCAGTGTGAAGGAAATAATTCTTTGAGAGAACTCAAATATTATCGTCAGTGTCCTGTAGAATGTTGGCTGACTGGTGCCAATGACAGGATTGTTAAAGAGTACAAAAGAAAGTGTATTTTTTTTCCCATTACATAAAACAACTATGTATTTTGTTTTTCCCCTTTGCCTTATTTATTAGCTATTTACTTTAACTGAACCAATTAGTATATGTATTGCAATAGTATCATTAATGCACAATGCAGAGAAACTGAGGCCACAGTACAATGCAGGCAAGGGATCATAGAACTCATGCTGCTGAGAAGCAACTGCTGTATGTAAAACACTGACAGACAAATTATGTAGTATTAGCTCTAATTTGCATCACAGTGTCATTTCTTTTACCCTAATAAAGTCAAAGTAAAAAGATACAAATAGGCACAACACAGAGGCACATAGGCAGAGAAGTATAATTCATTTTAAATAATGATGACAAAGTTCCACAAACATGTATAGGGTATTGATCTCAACCCTCTACTGCAGCGTTGCAGGCATGTTTGTATACTCTTGAGAAAGATCCCTGTGAGGGATCGAAACGTCGAGTTAAGTAAAAAGTTTTTCTTTATTTCGCCTGAAAATCCTGAGTGCCGCCATTCTTCACCTATACATTTACCCTGCTGGCTCGGGCACCCAGGTACTCTATCCTGTAAATGGTGTGCACCTTTGGGACTGTATATATATATATATATATATATATATATATATATATATATATATATATATATATATATATATATATATACACCTGTATATAAAATGCAGCAGCAACAGCACTCCAAGGGATTTCAACCAGATAATAGTGTATATATATATATATATATATATATATATACACACCACATTGCACAGTGATGTATTTTTTGTCATGTGCATACCTTATACAGTTTAAAACAGGGGTATCCAAACTTTTTGCAATGAGGGCCAGATTTGGTGAGGTGAAAATGTGTGGGGGCCGACCATTCAGCGTGACATTCATTCCGAGGTAGCTAGTTTGCGATCAGGATCATTCACTCCTGGAGGTGGACACGCACACATTGTTTAGGAAGTAGAGAAGTGGAGTATGTTTGGACTTATCCTCTGCGCCTTGTTTAAACAAGAAATTGTGTAGCCGTAATATTTGGGCACATGATTAGTGAAATGATCTGCCACTTGGTCTATACTGCTGCCTGAAGGTGTTAGCAATAGACATGTACTGGCACGGAGTGACGAACCGCTCTCACTTCTTTACCCTACTGGCACCTCAGTTCGTCTATTGCATCTTCAGCCCTAAAGAAGTATGGTAGAGCTGTGCGTCACTACGTAGCCATACGACTATGGCTACGCAATTCCTGATTGCACTGTGCTAGGGGGCCACATTATTATTAATTTCATGATGGAGGCTGAGGGCTGATGTAAATTTGTAAACAGGCCGCAATTGGCCCCCGGGCCTGACTTTGGACATGCCTGGTTTAAAGGAACCTTTAAATTAACCTATAGTATGATTTAGACATTAGAAAGAAAGAAATATAATTAATAAAAAGTAGCAATAACAATACAATTGTAGGCTTACAGAGCAATAATTGTAGGTTGCAGGGGTCAGTGACTCCCATTTGAAAGATGAGAATAGACAGAAGAGGAAGGTTGCTGCCTGTCCAGTTGTGACCCGCACAGCCCAGTTTTTTGAAGGCTGTCCAGGTCAAAACTGCCTGTCTGGTTTTCCAAATAAAGCAATGTGTTTGTGCTTCACTGAATTCACGGATTTTATCGCTGTGGATGCCTGTTCGAGCTCTGTGTGAGCCTACCCATCTGTGTGAATCCCAAGGGTGAGTTGTGCCTGAGGAAGGGTAGAAAAAGAGAGGATAAAGCATGTCTCCTGTGTGTGATACAGGCTTTGTTTGTGCAAATAATTTTGTCTAGTGCGAAAGGTATTTGGGCAGGTAGCACTTCTTGGGAAACTTAAGAGCACTTTGCAGATATCCCCAGGGTAGTCGTCATTTATATCATGCAAATATATATTTTACTTTGCCTTGAATCGTGCATAAAGTTATATTTGTTACACAGAAATTTGTGTGTTTGAACTATTCCTAATGGGGCCATCCACAGGTGTATTCCCGGATCCCATTTGGTGGAGGCACTGCCAAGAGTGGAAATTCTCAGTACCCTTTCACCTTGCAAAGGGAACTCAAGATCCGAAGGTGGTAAGAATGTGCAATCTTGGCACCAGGGGGGTAGCCAAGAGGGTGTACACTAGCTAACCTCGTTCACAGGTTCCCAGTCCCCTGACTTCTCTAAATGGGTTGTCCCTTTTGGGCATAACACGTTATTGACTCCAGGCTCAATGGACATTCACCCAGATCAACTGCTGCAGGCCAAAGAGGAAGGACCTCCCCCTGCAAAGCACTGTATTACAGTGATGCAGGATATGGTCATCAACCTACGGGCCAATGAATTGGGCATGTAAATAAGTACAAATGGTTACATGTATTTTAACCCAGCAACAAGGAAATGAGGCACTGGTAGGACCATGAAGCCATAGGGTCCATTAACCTATGGGTCTCATATGAGATAATTATTTGTGTACCCTAATACTAATACTGATTTTATCATTTCATACCATAAGGCATGGCAGGAAGCAAGAAGAAAGTGAGAGGATCAGCAATCTATTTTCTAAATAGACCATCATTTGTCCTAGACAGAATTTCCTCTTTTGTCAGTCATGTTGCTATTGTCTAACTTTTAAGATTTCCATTACTAAACATTAATAAACATCTAGGAGGGTGAACATTCTCTGTTTAGCTGCACAATGCTAGATAGACAGTGTCGGACTGGAGGCTTCTGCCACTGGGGCCCCCTCCAGGCACTCGTGCAGGTAACTGTCCTCTAGTTGCAGCCACAATTAGGGCTAGGGGGAGAGAGATCAAAATCAGGGGGCACAGTAGAGGGTGCGGATCTGGGTCGACAGAGTCCATCTGGTTTTTACCAATCCTGTAGATAATGTACATATGTACAAGTGTACAATAAGCAAGCACCATTCTCACTGCATAATGTGGACCACTGACTCTAGAGACTTTATGCCTCATAAACAACCTGCATATTAATAAACTGCTGTTTGCTGATATATCTAGCACTGACAATTTAAAGCTTGTATTTTATCCTCTTTTTAATAAATTACATACGCCAGTCGTGTAACTGACCCAGGATAGATATTTTGGTGAGATATTTTTGTGGGGCCCTCAGAGATTTGTGGGGTGGCCTCAGAGCTTTTTGATCAGAATGGAACATATGATTGGCCAGTAAGCTTCTGTATAGGAATAATGGCCAACCTAAAGTGTGGTGTTTATACAATTGGCCTGTAGATGTCATTGTGCTCATACTTATACTGTGCATACTTCCTGGTAGAAAACTTTAAAAGTGAAAATTTACTGTTGTGTAATTCCTGCATGACTCTGCTAATAAAGCACTGTTATACTCTACTCATCCTCGGCTACCCAAAATATAACAAATGGCGACAAGGATGGCTCTTCTACCTCTGCAGCAGCCTGCAGCTTTTCTTCCAAACCTTGGTGAGCCTACTATACCTTTTACTGCTTGGATCCGTATGTTTGAAAATTAAATTTTTGCTGCTGACCAAGGGGAGATTTCTGCTGCTAGAAAGTGTGCTTTACTTATTCACTGCCTGGGAGCAGAGGGACAACGTATATTCTATACATTACCATTACCTGATGATACTTATGAAACTGCTCTTACTGCTATAAAGAACTTTTTTGTGCCAAGAGTAAATGTGGTTGCTGAAAGATATAAATTCCGCCAACGTGGACAACGTAATGGCGAATCCACATAACAATTTGTAGCAACTTTGAGAGAGCTGGTTGTTACCTGTGACTTTTGGGAATATAACAGATGAAATGCTAAAAGACCAAATAGTGGAAAAAACAAACTCACCTCGCATTAGAGAGAGACTGCTCCTAGAGCAAGATTTAACCCTTGCAAAGGTTATTACAGTTGCTAGCCAAATTCAAACAGCAGTGGCAGAGGCTAAAACTCTCAGGCAGGGAACTGCTGGGAATGTACAGATTGTGAATTCAACGCTGTGGCCTAATAATGCACAGTCACAGGCAAAATACAGTGCTAAGGAAAGGGATTCACTGCAAAACCGTGCAGCAAATACAAATAAAAAATACTGCTTTCACTGTGGTTCAACACAACACACTGCAAATCATGTTACATGTCCTGCAAAAGATTTACGGTGCCGCAACTGCACAAAAGTAGGACGTTTTCTAAGATCTGCCGTAGTTCTGCTAAAGATGTTCATGAAGTCACTACTACAAATGTTACAGTATTAAGTATGGATAAAGCTGGTACATTTATTCCAGAGAAGTTTATATGCACTGTCAGTGTCAATACTGCTTCTGCTGACAAGGGACACTCCATTAACCTGATGCTTGATACAAGTCCAGCTGTTTCTATACTACCAAAGGATATTTTCTTGAAATACTTTGCAAAAGATCCGCTTGTTGCACCTACCCTGAAACTGGTCAGTTACTTATAGGATCCAATCCCTGTGCTTGGTTGCTTGCCAGTGACTGTACAATTGGAATCAAATACTGCAAAATGTGACTTTTACATTGTCAATAAGGGTACTGCTATACTTGCAAGGGATCTCTTTGCTGCATTATACCTACAATTAGTTGATGGTCTAATTACTACAGCACCAGTGCCTGCCACACAGCCAGTGTCTAAAATTTCACCACAAAGCAACACTTCACTGGGTTGTGCAAAGAACTTTGTACACAAAGTTATGTTGAGACCAGATGTAAAACCAGTACCATTTCCTGATTCAGCATGGGAAAAACTTGCTATTGATATTGTCGGTCCTTTTACAAATGCTCCTATAGACTGCAGATTTGCTATAACCTTGATGGACTATTACAGTAAAAGGCCTGAAATTGCATTTGTTTCTCATATAACATCAGCTACAGTAATAACATTTCTGTCTACAGTCTTCAGCAGAGAAGGTAATCCAAAGGAGTTGATATCAGACAACAGACCACAGTTTGTCTCATCTGAGTTTGAATTCGTTCTGAGAGAGAGGAATATTGTGCATAGGAAATCTTCAGTGTATTACCCACAAGCAAATGGAGAAATCAAGCAATTCAACAGAAGTCTGAAAGAAGCACTACAGACAGCAAATCTTACTGGGAAATCTTGGAAAGTATTTACAACAGAGTTCCTACATAACTACAGAACAACGCGCCATGCAACAACCCAATCATCTCCAGCTGAATTATTCACAACGTAGGGATGACTGTGTACTGGGGTTAATTTCAAGCTCTCTATCTCAGAAAAGACACCCCCGCTCCAGGTGTGACAAGGTAATCCAATGATTCAAAGTAACTGAAAGAAAGCACGCCAAGCAGGTTTACTGCTAAGTGGTTTATTGTTCACACAACATGTTTCGGGCTACTCGCCCTTTATCAAGTGTGACTTGATAAAGGGAGAGTAGCCCGAAACATGTTGTGTGAACAATAAACCACTTAGCAGTAAACCTGCTTGGCGTGCTTTCTCTCAGTTACTTTGAATCATTGCACTCCAGCTGAATTATTACATGGCAGACAGATGCGCACTAAGTTACATATTGCAGACATCAAACCTCCACAAAATACTGTGCCTACAAAATCATCTACTGCTGACATTGTGAAACATCAACAAGCCAAATGCAAGGCTTATACGGACAGAAAACATGGAGCAAGAGAAGTACATTTTCAGCCTGGATCTTTAGTCAGAATTAAGAAACCAGGAATACTGAAACAAGGACAATCTAAATGTACTACATCTCTTGAAGTGAGATGCCAGCAAGGACCATACACATATAAACTGTCTGATGGATGCATTTGGAATGCAAGTCGTCTTGCTCCTATTAGATATGAGAAGCTCCATTTGATGAAAGACATTTTCCTACTCCTGATGTCAACTGCAATAGGCCTGAAGAAAGTGAACCTATAAGGCGTACTGTGAGAATCAGAAAACTACCTGCATGGACCCAGGACTATGTGATGTGAATTATGTATAACATTGCTTTAAGATGCATTGTTGTTGTTTATTATAGTTGTCCAAATGCTTTCCTACTATAGGGGGAATATGTGGTGTTTATACAAATGGCCTGTAGATGTCACTGTGCTCAAACTTTTACTGTGCATACTTCCTGGTAGCTTGAAAGTGAAAGCTTACTGTTGTGTAATGGCTGCATGACTCTGCTAATAAAGCACTGTTATACTCTACTCATCCCAAAACATAACATAAAGCATTATGGGACAATTCAGCTTCCCAGTCCATGTTTGTAGCAATAATATACAACTTGGCCACATGTGCAAACCAAACATTTATGCGGTTTGTACTGCATGATATATTTGACATTCATACAATATTTTTGGGTTGCAATTGCTCAGAATATTAGCAAATATGAATCGGTCATCCTTGACAATTGCTTGACTTGGACAATTCATTTGAAATAATTGAATCAATTTGTGTGCTCAAACTCCATTATCAGATCACTTTAGCCAAGTTTCAGGCAATTTTATCTATCAAAGGTAGTATACACAGGTATGTCACCTGTTGGAACTTGGGGTTTTCTGGATAGGGGACCTTTCCATAATTTGGATCTACATACTTTAAGGCTAAAGTCTACTAAAAAAAATGTTCAAACATTAATTAAACTCTCAATAGGATGGTTTTACCTCCCATAGAAATTAATTATATTTTAGTTGGAATTAAATACAAGGTACTGTTTCCTTATGACAGATAAAAAGGGAATCATTTTTAAAAATGTTATTTATTTGATTAAAATAAAGTCTATGGAAAAATGGCCTTCCCGTAATTCAGAGCTCACTGGATATCAGGTTTCTGGATATCGGATTGTAGTAAGCTTTACTATCCCCTTCTCAGTGACCGCACTTGTGAGTTGCACACATTCACTTTACTCTCTCTCTCTCTATATATATATATATATATATATATATATATATATATATATATAGATAGATAGATAGATAGATAGATAGAAGGATAATCTTTTACATCTATAGAACGTATACTCATTACATAGCATGTTTATTTAGTCCTGATTGCATATTATAAAAATGCATCTCTTGAACCCTGCTGATTTCTATCATCTCTGTGTTTCATTAAGATACATCCCTCACAAAGAACACATTCAAACTATCTAATATAATCCATGATGTTAGGCAGCTACACAGTGTCAAAGTAATTAAAAGTGTGTTTAAAGGACATTTTTAATGGAAGAAAAGTTTTAAAAGGCTTGCTTTATAAAGGAGAAGAAGTCGAATAATACAGATTTTGAGGACAATACACCAATCTGACATTTATCTCTGTGCCCCACACTGCAAAATCCTTTATTCTCTGTTGCTGAAAAGCAAGCAGAATAATAACTGAATTAATGGTGAGCTCATTTAATCCTATTATGTAAAGTATAAATCAGTTCTGGAGATACAAAGCCTCAGCTCAAGACAAAGTATGTGGGGATCTATCAACCAAATGGCTGTTTAACTAGTGAGTTAAATAAATATATCAACACGGGCATGAATAATTAAATCTGGAAGAGGAAGCCACCATAAGTATTTTGCCATTTTTCTGAGAGGACATATATCTTTTAAAAATACACTGCAATCGTTATATTCCAAATGAAAACCATTCTCTGAATTGTCTACTAGACCCAAATAGCCGGAAACAAACTTGCCATAGAAATATTGAAATATGAGTCCATTGGAAGCTGCAAAATATATTGCATGGACATGTTTCTTAATGGAGTTGGTAAAGAAAGATACCCCAAAGGGTACAACTCTCTTCACAATAAACAAAAGGTACACACTGTATTACCAGTAGTTAAACGCACCTCTATAGGATGCACACTGATACAACCACCTCTACTGATGGTGCTAAAGAGTGTGGCATGGGCCACCCACTCAACCAGGATAGTCCATTCACAGAAACAGAAACATTTTGGAGAGCAGATCGTACACAGAGCAAGAGAAAGGTGATACATTTAATCATATAAAACAAAATGTACAATGAAAAGTAGAAAATCTATAAATCCCCACATACTTTTATTTATTGCCATTATGAGAGAATAAGGTGTCGAATACAGGGAGAACATATTAAACAGACTATACTCTGATGACTCTGAGTAAATGGTGCAAGGAGAACAGACAAGCTGTATAGTGAAGCAACACAGTAATACCCCTAAAAATCAGTAATCAGCTTCCATGAACATGATAAACCTGTTAGCCAACATGCTAATTCTTTAATACAGCCACCCAACTTTTAAATAAATATGAATTTAAAGGTTTACCCAACAAATACAAGTAAAACATTGTTAACTATTTGATAGTACAGGTATGGAACCTGTTATCCAGAATGCTCGGGACCTGGAGTTTTCCGGATAACAAATCTTTCTATAATTTGGATGGAAGAGGCACATTTATCAAGTAATTCAGCAGGTTTTAGGTGGTGAATAGTCAAGTTCGAATTCTTAAAGGACCATAGTATGATAAATCTCGAAAATCTAATTTGATTTTTTTTTAAAAAAAAAACCCAAATCGAGTTTGGATAACTCCCTAGTTGAATGGAAAGTTTTTACCATAACTAAAATTAGAAAATTGGAATTTGACCCTTGATAAATCTGACCCTTAATATCTTAAGTCTACCAGAAAATCATGTAAACATTAAATAAACCCAATAAGCTGGTTTTGCTTCCAATATGAATTAATTATATTTTATTTGGGATTAAGTACAAGGTACTGCTTTATTATTTCAGAAAAAGGGGAAATCATTTTAAATATTGGAAATATTTGGATAAAATTGAGTCTGTGGGAGATGGCCTTTCCATAACCCGGAGCTTTCTGGAAAACGGGTTTCCAGATAACAGTTTCCATACCTGTACAACAAAACAGGATAAAAGGTGGGAAGTTCTTTTCTCCACTATTTCGCTCTGTACAGGTTGATCTCAAACCTGCCTTCTACTTGTTGCATTGTAATCAATGCAGGGAATAGAAGGCATTTGCCAGTTTTGGAAGTACAGATAGAAATAATTCAATGATATTGTACATTTTAGTATTCTTGCCATAACATGCAAATGTTCAAATCCCAATTTTAACCCTCAATTTCAATAGCTATACATATAAAGTATAAGGGGCCAATTCATTAACTTCAAGTGAAGGAATAGAAGAAAAAAAACTTCGAATTTCGAAGTGTTTTTTTTGGCTACTTCGACCATCGACTACGACTTCGACTTTGAATCGAAGGATTCGAACTAAAAATCGTTTGACTATTCGACCATTCGATAGTCGAAGTACTGTCTCTTTAAGAATAAACTTCGACCCCCTAGTTCGCCACCTAAAAGCTACCAAACCCAATGTTAGCCTATGGGGAAGGTCCCCATAGGCTTGCCTAACTTTTTTTGGTCGAAGGATAATCCTTCGATCGTTGGATTAAAATCCTTCGAATCGTTCGATTCGAAGGATTTAATCGTTCGATCGAACGATTATTCCTTAGATCGAAGTATTTGCACAAAATCCTTTGATATTCGAAGTCGAAGGATTTTCATTCCCCAGTCGAATATCGAGGGTTAATTAACCCTTGATATTCGACCCTTGATGAATTTGCCCCTAAGTGTCTGTTTAGTAAGATGCAGATTTTGTTATGGGAACATACTTGTAGCTTTAGAAAGTTCCCAATAATATAATATAGCTGTGTTATTCACATTTGTATTGGGTCAGTGCTGCCCTGTTATCCATGAATATGAAAAAACTGCAGTAAATTAATTATTTTACAAGTAGTAACATTCGAGTTCCACTTCAAAACAATATCCAACATAATAACCCCCACAGTTGTATATGCAAATTCAGCACAGACTATAGCACATCACCTGCAGAGGCAGATAACAGTATTTTAGGCACATGGAGTTATCTCCTAGTTTGCATCAAGTCTGCTACTTACAGTTTAGCCTTCTAATTCAGCATAGGTAGTTGAAATAACCCTCTTTATCCATTCAATGGAATCAAAGAAGCACCTTAGAATTAGATAGGGAGTAATTCCATGTTCCCATAAGGCAAACTCTTCTTCCCGACAAGCAGCAACTGTGCAAGTTCCTTCCAGTTTGCAATAGAAGGACAAAGGCAGAAATGTACCTGAGTGAGAGATGAGCAAGCCTCCGGTCTGTTTCCATAGCCCAGCTGTCCAGTTGTTTGCGATGGGCTGTGCTACTCTGAGCTGCTCCAAGGAATAATGAACATGAAGCATCAGACTGTTCCCAGCAGCTGCCAGTAGTTTTCCCAGATACGATGATGAGCACAGCATGAGATTCTTCATAATTAACCAAATATTGTGTGGCAGCAACAAATCAATGGCTAAACCCCAACCATCAGATAAAAGAAAAGTACAATTTCATCTGGGAAGTAAAAGACCTTGTCAGATTATTCTAGCAAGCATTTTCCTCCAGTTCTTTACTGTATCTCGGTGCTTTAGGACTGGCTTTTACTGTGTTGAAAGAACCTGCATATATTATTATCCTCACAATAGAGCAGGTTATTGTTTATGAATTACCAGCCTTCCCTTCAACAAAGGCTATTTTCATCAGAAAACTCAATTTCATTTCAGCTCCAGTTTGATTACATGCTGAAGAAAAGAAGTCTGTGCCTAAACCTCAAAGGATTTTTATTCATACTATTCAATGGGCTTTATTACTTCCTTTTGAAACCTGACGTAGGAAGCACTTGGAGTAAAAAAAAAAAAAAAAAAACACTGACAAAAAATATTGCAATGCTATTTTGTACCATAACAGAACTGAAGAAGGCCAATGATTTTTCAGTCATCCTTCACTGTACTTCAGATCGGCAAAGGCTGGAATTAATGATAGACCAGTGAGAGGAGCCAGCTTAGGTTTCACAATACATGTCAAATCTAAATGATCACTGTATATTGAAAAGACCCAAAAGGACCTGCAGCTGATTGATTCATGGCTTTGAAAAGAAAGACAGGCCTGAGGAGTTTATTGCACTACAATTTACAGAGAATTATCATTAAAATGAATGTCAGAGACTCAATATCAGCCTGGCGTGCAACCAAAATAACACTCTGAGAAGGGTCAGGGTCTTACGGCTCCTTATAATGTATCACAGGTGCCCCTATGTGTTAACCAAGTAAATCCTCAAATGCAAAGACTGGGAAAAGAACCACCAGCTCCCAGCATGCGATATAGATAATATGGATTATGATTTTAACACCCTGGCTTAAGACTCAGAGAAACATTTTTATAACCCTTGACATTTCTTTAAGGGATCAGAAGATTTTCTTTTGTTTTATATTTTGTCCTGCTTTTTTGCATTACAGGTATAAGATCTATTATCTGGAATGCTTGGGACCTGGGGTTTTCCAAATAAGGGATCTTTCCATAATTTGAATCCCCACACCTACACTAAAAAATAATTTAAACACAAAATAAACCCAACAGGAATATTTTAGTGCAAATAAGGATTAATTATTTCTCAGTTAGGATCAAGTACAATGTACTCTTTTATTACTATAGAGAAAAAAGAAAAAAATTATTATTTGATTTAAAAGAGGTTTATGGGAGATGGCCTTCCTGTATATCGGAGCTTTTCTAGATAATGGGTCTCAATATAACTGATCCTATATCTGTATAAACATTTTTTTAAAAACTTTCCAATGAACAATAACTAAAGATATTAAATGGTTTCAACGGAATTTGTAAATATAAATGCAGTATCCATCAGAACTCTGCATTAATGGTTCTGACTGCAGAACAATGTAGCAGAAGGTGCTAATTAAAAGTTTTGGATGGAGAACCCCTTTAAAGTAGGTGCTGGGCAATTCTAAATTATAATGGTACATGCTGACCAAGTAGTTGAACCAGTAGGTAAGTAGAGTGTAAAAAGTAAAACACATGCAAACTCTCTGCACACCAACACTACAGGGCAGCAATGATAACCACTGCACCACTATGGTAAAACATCAATATAACGCATGGCCTTAACAGAGAAAAATCTAAGAATCGAAGATTAATGGGCATGACACTAGACCATAGGAAGCACAGCTTGATCAACTCACTCAGCAACACTTGGCCTGTAGGTTGAAATAACAACTATCAAGATATCATTTTAATCTGATGCACATATTCAATAAGAGCAGTTTATTGGTGTCAAATATAATCATGTCCTCTACATCAGAAGAAGAATCTTCTGCAGGTAAATTTATGGGGTTCTACCACAGTAATTTAAGCTTTATGTTTTATTTTTTTTGCTCTTATTACTAGTTATGTTGGCCACAGTTTCAAGTCATTGCAAATCTTTAGAATAAGAAATAGAAAAATATAGTTGGCCATCTTAAATATATTGCAATATTTGGACAAACAATCCCTGTTTTGTTTAAAGGGTAAGGCATTTTTAGTAGTTTAAGGCACTTTCCCCCATATGCAATAAAAGGCACTAAGTTTGCCTAGAAGCAGTAACCCATAGCAACAAATAGGATCTTTGCTTTTAAGCAGGTGACCAGTAAATTCTACCTTCTGATTGGTTGCTATGGGTTACTGCACCTGGGCAAACTTAGTGCCTTTATTGCATATGGGGGGAAATGTCTGAATGTCTTAAATATATTGTGAATGGGTTGAGTGCAGAGGACTTCTTGTATTTGTCTGCATCAAACAATATCACCTGTGACATCAGTGATTCCACTCAACTATTCCACACTCAACACACTAAAGATGGACTGAATTCTAGTAAAGAACAGTGCATAAGGAATTCTTCTGCATAGGGTTTGAGTTTCCTGGGAGAGGGACTCAATGTACATATGTGTAGTGGTTTATATATTACATTTGCTAGCTTTTGTTTGAATTATTATTCATACTGCATAACTGTTAGGGAATACACAGAAATATATTTGTTACAAAGTTAAAAAAGGTGCACAGGTTTGAGATATTTCAAATTCATGCAGTGTTGCACATAAAGGGTAGTTCACCTTTAAGTTAACTTCTACCAAGTACTGTATATTATGTACTATTCTTGGCAACTTCTTAATTAGTCTTCATTTTTGTATCTTTATAGTAATGAATTATTTGCCTCTTTCAGGTTTTAAATGGGGGTCACTGATCTCAGAAACCAAACCACTATTGCTCCATTAGGTTAAAATGTTATCATTATAAAATTAGAGAAACTACAGAGCTACTCAGAATTATTATTATTTCCTAGTGATGAGCGAATTTATTTGCCAGCCATGAATTTGCAGCGAAATTACGAATTCCACCATGTGCAAATTTTTTCACGAAACTGCAGCAAAAATTTGATGCAGAAAAATTTGCAGTGGAAAAATGCTCATAAGAAAAAACACCCATCGACTTTAATGCATTTGGAGAAAAAACTCACCATAAGAAAAAACACCCACTGACTTTAATGCATTAGGACAAAAAAAGTCACCATAAGAAAAAACACCCACTGACTACAATGCATTAGGACAAAAGTCGCCATAAGGACAAAAAGTCGCCATAAGAAAAAACACCCATTGACTTTAATTTAGGAGAAAAAAAGTCACCATGAAAAAAAAAACTTATTGGCTTTAATGCATTTGGACAAAAAAAGGTGCCATAAGAAAAAAACGCCCATTGACTTTAATGCATTAGGACAAAAAAGTTGGCATAAAAAAAAACACCCATGGACGAATACATTAGTCCATAGACTTCAATGCGTTTCGCAAAATTTCTGCATTTGTCTTTTTTTTTTTGTCGAAGCGAAGAAATGGTCTCAGATTATGACAGTTTACAAAGTGAATGGTAAAGGTGAACTTCCCCTTTAAAGAAAAACACAACAAATCTTAGTATTTGCTAATTATGTCATAGAACAAAAAATGTATAAATGACTAGATATTACACAGATTAAATATCCCATAATGTACACTACTTCAAATGTCTGAGCCGCCAGTGGAATCAAGCCCTTGACAGTAACATAGTAACATAGTAACATAGTAAGTAAGGTTGAAAAAAGACACATGTCCATCGAGTTCAACCTTTCTTTTTTTTTTTTTTTTTTTTATTAACTACCTATCTGCCAGTTGATCCAGAGGAAGGCAAAAAAACCCATCTGAAGCCTCTCCAATTTGCCTTAGAGGGGGAAAAATTCCTTCCTGACTCCAAAATGGCAATCGGACTAGTCCCTGGATCAACTTGGACTATGAGCTATTTCCCATAACCCTGTATTCCCTTACTTGCTAAAAAGCCATCCAACCCCTTCTTAAAGCTATCTAATGTATCAGCCAGTACAACTGATTCAGGGAGAGAATTCCACATCTTCACAGCTCTCACTGTAAAAAACCCCTTCCGAATATTTAGGCGGAACCTCTTTTCTTCTAATCGGAATGGGTGACCTCGTGTCAGCTGGAAAGACCTACTGGTAAATAAATCATTAGAGAGATTGTTATATGATCCCCTTATATATTTATACATAGTCATCATATCACCCCTTAAGCGCCTCTTCTCCAGCGTGAACATCCCCAATTTGGCCAGTCTTTCCTCATAGCTAAGATTTTCAATACCTTTTACCAGCTTAGTTGCCCTTCTCTGTACCCTCTCTAATACAATAATGTCCTGTTTGAGTGATGGAGACCAAAACTGTACGGCATATTCTAGATGGGGCCTTACAAGTGCTCTATACAGTGGAAGAATGACCCCCTCCTCCCGTGACTCTATGCCCCTTTTAATACAGCTCAAGACCTTATTTGCCCTTGATGCTGCTGACTGGCATTGCTTGCTACAGCCAAGTTTCAATCTACAAGGACTCCAAGGTCCTTTTCCATAATGGATTTGCCTAGTGCAGTCCCATTAAGGGTATAAGTGGCTTGGATATTTTTACATCCCAGGTGCATGACTTTACATTTATCAACATTGAATCTCATTTGCCACTTAACAGGATACCCATGTGCCCCCTTTGGATGGAATCCCTGTACTATATCATTCAATACAAAGTCCCTCTAGGACATCTTACTCTGGAGATTGATTTCAATGGTGTCCGTATGCCAACTATAGAAGTTAGATGATAGCTCCCTTTCTCATATAGGACTGTTGAACACATTTACTTGGGGTTGAAGAGCCTTTCCAATTCTATTCAATTTTGTGAATCTCGTGTACAGTATCTTACTCCTCTAATATCAAAATATAAAAACTATAAATTGAATAAATATAATAAACTTCAAAAAGTGCATCCATTATTAATATACATTTGGGTTCTTCTAAGAATCATATTTTAATGCATGTTTTAATTAATCTTGCTTTAGAAACACAATTAACATGTGTGGTTGATTAAAGGATAATGCAATTATCTGATAAGTCATATTACTGCGCAGGAAGCATTTATCACAATGTTGATCTTAATTTTAAATATATATCAGACAATCATTTCTGCCTTTTATGCTCTTTGTCTACTGTTAAATATTCCAGAATAAATACAAAGGGTGACTTATTCATTATTCATCCCAAACAAGGCAAGTATAACAATTTGAAAAGCGTGACATTTGAGCTTTTTGCCAACACCAGCAAAATTATATCCTTCCTATTGTAAATCAATGAAGTAGAATCATTGTGCACAAAAGAATTAAATTGCCTTGTCACTTTAATAAGGCCACCTTATATACAGCTTTCAACCAATGCCATTGTGCAGAGAAAGGGTGCATCCTCTGCCTCAGCTGCCTTAGATCTCTGCTGGCTTCCCAATTAAATCAACATCTTCTTACACCTTTGGTCTTCTTTCTTTTTTATTGAGTGCCAGTCCAGTGTCACAATGTCATAGGCATAATCTGCTATCAAAAGCTTCACAGAACATCACTATGATTTTGCTTCATTTTTGGCTGCTCCTCCATATGTACGTTTCAGTTGCAAAATATGTAATATTTTTCATGTAATTATGTAGAGGAGTAAAGGGAAACCAAAAGGAGAAAGTGTGCATTAGTACAGTATAAGACTTGTATGGAGTAATGATGTGTGGGTCAGGCTCTTCCCAACCCACATCTGCCCGCCCCCCAGCCTCCCTCCGCCCACGCCCGCCCAAGCCCGACTTCCATGCGGGTCCCGCGGGTATTGGGCCATCCCACACATCACTAGTATGTAGGGTTCCACCTGTCCAATTTTGACCCAAAGAGCCCTGTTTTCGGAAAGGGTTGTCCGGGTCATAACTGCCTGCCTAGTTTACCAAATTAAGAAACCTGGATAGAAATCTTCGGGATTGATGTGGCAATCAACCAATCGCCAAGTGATAGTCCATTCTGTTGTAATAAACTCTGCCCCTGACATCACCCTTCCCTGGACTGGCAATCTGTGGATTCCAGCAAATACCAGAGGGGCTGCTTTAAGATATAAGCCATAGACAGTCACTATTTATTGGACCAGTAATGGGTTGTTTTTGAATCCCAGTCCAAACCTGTCTACTTGCATGCCAGTTAGCACAATAGCTCTGCTCTTAACTCCAGGTGACATAAGAGTTAAATTAAAGCAAAAAGTTTTAAACCTCCACACCACTGGAGGCTGATTTACCAATAGTCCTAAACTCACACTAACAAAAAGACTCACTCTGTGGTTGAGAAACTTCAGGAGGAAACAACAGTTAGTACTATTTCTCAGACTTGCTCTCCCTTAGTGGTGCTCTCCCCTTCCTTGCCTTTTCCTTGACTGACTATCCCCTAAAGAACATACCCCACATACAGGCAATAATACAATAATACAAGCCAGCATTATGGTGCTCATCCCTCTCAACAGAAGTAAAATAACTTCACCTAGTAATTTGAATATCATATCAGAAAACATACAAAACTGCATAACAACAAACACGTTTTGCTGGTAGAAGGCACATCCCCCCTTTACAAGTATTTACATCATATGCTGATTGTTAAACAATTTTCTATATTGCGTCTTTTAGGAAACCAAAGAACAATGCATGATACAAGCAGTATAAATATTTACATGCTGCAGATGAATAGATGTCTGCATGTCCTTTCTTGGGTGCATAAATGAATATTTACTAATAAGTTCCCAGTAATTTGGAGTCTGAATTGCAGAGTGGGCACCCTGGCCTTTAGAGAAAAATAATCATTGTTTTTTCTAAAGAAGATTACAGTTCAAGAGTGGCATTTAAGAATAGCTGCTTTAGGTTTCAGCTTAAGCAATTTCTCCTAAATTGTACTTGACAATCAGAATTCAATAATGCACGCAGTGGCTCTGATTTTAGCAGATTGTGCTTTATATTCCTGAATTAATACCAACGGGAATCCACCTGAACTCACTGCCAGGTCATGGCAACACAATGGGAACAATTTGCCAAATAAACAACATAAGCATGTATTAGAAATCAACCCAAAAATGATAATACATCAAATTTAAAACACAAATGCAACTACTCTTATGACAGCATTTGAACTGCCAGGTATCTTTGCTATCAGCAGCACTGGGGGTCATTTATAAAGTTCAAACAGCCATATTTATTCGCAAATGGTTGTATTGCAGAAGCAATAAGGGGGAGCAAGAGCATAGCAGGTCTACGTGCTTCCCACCACCCAATCAATACTGCATTGTATTCAAGGGTTAGCCAAAGGCCTCTTTGCATCGAAATGGTATAGTAAATCACCCCTACTAATTTAAAAAATGTTAACCCTCCCAATTTCGCCTAACAGTAACATATGCTTTACTCATTTAAAATTAAGAATTTTTTAGATAATGTACAGGAGATCCTAATGGCATATTTAAGAGATCTGGATACTGTATTTCTGGATATGAGATCCCCCTAACTGTATGTATTTAATATTAATATAATATATTTTGTCATATCACAATGTATTACATGGACACAAAGCTTATTTTATCATCACAACTATTTTGGGCCACATATAACAGCGTGGTAGAATTGTGTTTGACTATAGTCGGTGTATATAGAATTCACAGCATTTGCAAATCCTGGCCAGTGCAGTTTAAGCTCAGTTTAGGTTTTCCCACACAGTGGTATGTCATTCATTTCTGTCCAATGGTAGATCTTAGATGTTTTAAATACTTGGTTTTGAATTGTCTTGTGTTTTGTTGTCAGTTTCGCTTTGAATGTGTACATGTTTGTACTTAATACCTAAAATCCAAAGACACTATTGAGCCAACATGAATCTAGTCTATAACAAAGAATAAGGCAGTTAGGCAACAAAACCTTACTCATGGTCTCACAAAAGTTTGAATTAGCACATGTTTATAGATGCATGAGAACACAACAGATATGGAAAGTACTATGTCTACTGAATCACCTGAAAACTTCCATTTTGAAGCATCTTATCTCCCACATATCATTAGGTATCAAGGTAAAACACCCTAAATATGAATGCCAGGAGTCCACTGAACAGTTTGATGCCAAATGTGTATAGGTTTATCTTAAGGATCTCTCCCCGATATGCCCACATTGAGGTGGGTGATATCGGGCTGATTCGATCATGGGCCCTAGGGCCTAAAGATCAGATCATAAAGTAAGCAAAGCGGTTGGTCATATCACGGGACTACATCAACGAACAGATGCGGCCAGAATCTGATGGAAGTTTTTACCCTACCCGATCAACATCTGGCCAATTTTCGGCCAGATATTTATTGGGGAAGCCCATCGGAGGGCCCCGCGCACGGGCCGATAAGCTGCCGACTCGGTAGCTTTTATCGGCACATGTATGGCCAGTTTAAGTATGTGGCATATAGGGGCCCCAAAATAAAGACACCCCATACAAGCTATCTGTGCAAAACCAACACATTTACAATATTTTTTGAGGGCAAAGGCACAAAAATGTACCTTCATCCCACAAAACTATGTTTTTGGAAATTACACATTCCCATATATCCAAATTGGGTATGTATGTCTTTCTACTCCTAATTACCAAGCCACAAAGCTTTCCTAAATTTGAAAACTTTGGTGATGTTTCCAAAAATCACCTCAAAGCTTTGCCTTATCTTCCACACATCATTATGTCCCAAGATAAAATACTCTAAATATGAATTCCTGGGGTCCTAGAATAGTTTGATGTCCAATATGCATAGTTTTACCTAAGTATGTGGCATATAGGGGCTCCAAAATGAAGACACCCCATATGATCTGTCATTTCAGGTACTGCTAAACCAACTAATTTACAGCATTTTATGAGGGGTAAAGATACAAAAAAGTACACTCACCACAGAAATCCCCATATCTTTGAGTACACATTCCTCTAAATCCAAAATAGGTGCACATGTCTGTTTACTCCAAACTACTAAGCCTGAAAGCTTTCCTAAAGTTGGTGATTTTGGTGAATTTCTGAAAATGATCTCAAAGCTTCCATGTTGCAGCATCACATCTTGTGCATTTATTTGATACTTTACATTTACCCTAAGTTATAAACAGCCAGTTTTATGTGTGGTAAAAGCAAAAAAAAAAGTATGGTGAACCCTGAAAATCAAATATTTTTGTCAAGTACACATTCTGACAAATGGGAAAATGGATAATTATGTAATTCTATTCCACACTACTATAATGCAAAGCTACATTAAAGTCGCAGGACCGACCTAGAAGCTCCGTTGGCTCGTTGACTAGGGGGTTGTGTCCCTGTCTAACCCTCTGCAGAACTGGCAAAAGCCACCCGATGCAGAGGAAGAAGCTCTAATTGTGCAGAAGTATTAGATACGTGCTTGGCAGACAAAACATTAAAGTGGGTGTGGTTTAAAAACAGGGAGTTCCTTCTTCTCTGGAAACTTCAGGGACTTCGCAAAACGAATCGCTCTGACTGCCATCCCGCCAATGATTTTCGTTCTAGCTGGCGGGAAGGCAGTTCGGCAGATTAGTCACCATGAAGAAGAGATTTGTCACTGGGCGACTAATCTCCCGTGTGTGTCTGCCCTTAAAGGAATTGTTCAGTGTAAAACTAACTATATTAGAAAAATTTTTTATTTTGCACAGCCTATCTATTTACACAGTTTTTATTTTCACACTGAACTATTCCTTTAAAGTATGGAAATACAGATTACAGAAAGATACATTATCCATTAAGAAGAAATGCTCCCTTATGGGTTCATATTAGTGATGTGCATGCTGGCCTGATACCAGCAGGTCGGTCGAGGTCGGGCTGACCTCGCACCCCCATTTGCGCGCCACCCTACACTGCCGGATACCAGCTTCCACTTTTAAAGTCGTGCGCCTGCTTGGTCCGCCCCTTTTGAGATGTCATCAGTGGGGCGGGTCGACACGGGTCTATAAAAGGAACCTGGAAGATGGGGGAAGGGACATACATATACATTTATGCTACCCATTCTCATTCATACAGGAGCTGCACATTTTTAGCAATACTTTTATATTTGGAAAAAGTACATTCTTCAAAAGAAAAAAGAAGCACTACATATGTCAAAAATTTTTGTTATTTCAAGGGGAAGTTCAAATGTCCCCACCCTCCTATTTACAAAATTGTCATATTTTATGCAAGATTTTTCTGACATCCAAAGTACCAAAACACAATATGCCGATTCTTAACATTTCTCATGTAAGGCATAAAGAAGAACAATACAATGTCAATATGAGATACACTAGACTATGAGGACCATGGTAGTATTAAGCGAATATGAAATAGTCTCACATGCTAAATCCAGTGTTGTTCATGACAGATACTAATAGACAGCGGCCCTTTGTTCTTTTCAGAGTTTTTGTCATCTCCAAATGGAATGTTTATTTATGGCACTTCTGAGTGACAAAATAGGGAAATCATTTAAGCATTTATGAAATTATTTACCAGTGGCTTTTCTCTCCGTGAACATTAGTTGTGCAACCCCATGTAACAACAACAAAAATTAAGCGCAGTGAAGCAAAGTGGAGGAAAAGGGAAAATAAATCCTTGATGGTATGAATCACATGGGCAGTCATTTTGTGGGTGGAGACTAGTGTTCATTTAAAAAAAGGAAGTGCAGCATTCGGGTGAAATATTCCTCAGTGTAAATGAGAATGCTGGGAGTTGCTACTTTGGAGGATCTGCTTCAGTCTGTACAAAGCTCAGTAAGATTATCTAAAGTACATTGACAAAGAAACAGTTGGTGATGGCCTGCCCAATTTTAGACATCTACATTCACATAATATTTTTAATTAGTCGATTCAGGTATAGGTAAGTTGTACCCCGACAACACTGATACAACTTTTAGGCCTGCAACGTAAATTGAGAGTTGTGAATTAGATACACACCTTGGTTGTCGTGGGCATAAAAACTTTGCAGCCAAGATCTGTTTGTATACCAATATTAACAGCTCATTAACTTTACAGTTACAGAAGCAGTGATATAGTTACATGAGTTCAAAGCTGTTCCATCTGCAGTTTTAAAGGAACAGTTCAGTGTAAATATAAAAGCTGGTTAAATAGATAAAAATAAAAAAATGTGTCTAATATAGTTAGTTACCCAAAAATGTAATCTATTAAGGCTGGAGTGAGTGGATGTCTAACATAACAGAACACTACTTCCTGCTTTGCAGCTCTCTAACTCTGAGTTAGTCAGCAACTTTAAGGGGGTCCACATGGGACATAACTGTTCAGTGAGTTTGCAATTGATCCTTAGCATGCAGCTCAGATTCAAAAGCAACAGTTATGACCCATGGGCTCTCCCTCAAGTCACTGATTGGTTACTGTCTGGTAACCAATCAGTGGAAACAAGAGAGCTGCAAAGCAGGAAGTAGTGTTCTGGCTATTATGTTACACATCCTGTCACTCCAGCCTTTTATACATTACATTTTTGGCTAACTAACTATATTGTAAACATTTTTTTTATTTTGTACAGCCTATCTATTTACCCAGTTTTTATTTTTATACTAAACAATTCCTTTAAAGTTACAACTTTTAGGCCCACACACTGGGTATAGTTTCTGCTGAAGTTTTTTTCTGCTAGTATATAGAGCCCAAATATGGTGATAATTGGAATAAATCTGTGACTGCTAATGGCAGGCATTTTCCATTCATGTAAATGACATATGGCAGGCCCAGTTTTTTGCACTTGGAGTATATGCCTTATGTGTTTTGGGTCTTTGTTGTAGGGTAGTATAAGAAGGGTCACAGGTTGCTCATAGCAATCACACTGCAAGGGCTGCGCTGAAAACTCAAGCAACAAATGTGTCCATGTTCCATTTTCTGAAATTAAAAAAAGGACACATTTGACAACAGTGTACAAGTTATAGTGAAATCTCAACAAATAAAAAAACCAGTTAGCTGTCCAACAAAATAATTCAGGTTAGTGTTTAGTGAGAGAAAAAACAAAAGCAATAAATATATGTTTATATATATGCATGAACACAGGTCATCAGTTTTACATTAAAATGGCTCTAGATTCCCACTGTTTGCTTTAGCATATTTGTTTTTGCTGTGTTGTTTACATGTATATAAATAAGGCAATTAAAATACTTGAATACATGGCCTAACAAACTATTTCACAGACTTGATCATGTGAAAGCATTTGAGATGTTGACTTTTTTTGCCATTTCTGTTTTAAAAGAGGCTGTCATAGTAGAAACTTGTGTCCATGTCACCAGTATGAATATTTAAAGGAAACGGTAGGGGGGGGGGAGGAGATAGAGCCCCAAGTGCCTTTCACATGTAAGCATTCAAAACATTATATACAAGAAAAAGAAATGCATTATCTATAGCTCTAGAAAATCATTGGGGAAAATACATTTTCAGTTAGCAACTGCAAAATGAGGTAATTAATGTGTAAAGGTAAAAACATTATTGGTTTGGTACAGTCCAAATTCTCTGAGGTTTACATCTGCAGCTGTTGACATGTCTGGGGGCAGTCACCTATGCATGGTGTCAAACCAGTGCAAGTGAGAGTCCTGCTAAGATCCGGTAAAATCTCATTCTGCAGTGCCCCCGTTGCAACAAAGCTCACCGAATGTCAAAGAGCTCCACTCTTTTGATCCCTG